>NW_006921613.1:9295381-9298598 GCF_000298275.1 Orycteropus afer afer
GCAAGTGTCTTAGCCACTATGCTACCAGAGCTCCCAATTTATTCTTAGTTGTCTTAAATTTGTATTATTAATGTCAGTGGGATATTTTTTCTATTATGCTATGAAATGATTGTCTTAGTTTCCTAATGCTGTTTATAGAACAGAAATCTGTTTTCTCACAGTTTAGGAGGCTAGAATTCTGTCAGTTCTAGGGAAAGATCCTTGTCAGTCAGTAGCCAGGGAGTACTTTGATTGCATTTGTCTTCCCCAGTATGTGCTTATGCAGTCTGTGTCTAATCTGCCCTTTTTATAACTAACTCAGAGGTGATAAGTGGTGTAGTAGTTAAGGCATTTGGCTGCTAATCAAAAGGTCAATGGTTCAAACCTACCAGGCACTCCACAGAAGAAAGATGAAGCAGTCTGCTTCTGTAAAGATTTACAGCCTTGGAAACCCAGTGGGTTCACTATGAGTCAGAATCAACTCCATGGCAGTGAGTTTGGCTTGGTGTTACACCGATATGACCTCACTAGCATAACAAATAAAATCTTATTCTCGAATGGGATTACATCCACAAATAGATGAATTAATATTCCGACAGATATATTTTGGGAGGGCACAGTTTTATCCGTAACAGTAGGTTATTATTGGTATATAGGAAGTTATTGTTGCTATATGTATATTATTAAACATCGTTGTGGCCTTTCTCATCTTGTCTCTAACTTTGATAAAGTGGATGGTAGTACTTTCTATTAAATATAATTTCAAATGATTAGACAGCTATCTTTTAGCAGGCTAGATTGCCCAACCTTCCTTCCAAGGAGTGGCTGGTGGGTTTGAACTACCAGCCATCTGGTTAGCAGTCAAGTGCCTTAGGCACTATGCCACCAGAGCTCCTTGATAGCTTTTTAGATGCTTATATTATTAAGATATACTTTTTGGTCCTTGTGTACTTTTGATACATTACTGGATTTGATTTTCTGTTGTTTATTGGATTTTTATGTTACTGTTACTTCTCTTCTTAAAAATGTCCAGTGTTTCTTTGCTTCCTTCAGAAGAAAGCTAGGACTTTGAATTAATATTAATATCTCTCTAAATCTGACTCCATCTTTATTAACCAATTGTGTCTGCTTCTCTCAAGCATGTAGCCTTCTTTCTAATCATAGTTCATCTCATTTTCCCCTAAATAGCCTTTTTCATGCCTTTGCAATTTTTTAATGTCAATAATCTGATAATCTTTCTGTTAGCAAGCTGTTACCATCCTTTCAAATTTGTTTCACGTGCCCTCTCATCTATAATGCATGCTTATGTGTGTGTAAAACTTGCCTATAAACTTTGTTATCTCTCAAGGAGATGAGTATGTAGAAATTACTAAATACCACATATACACCAGCATGTCTAGATGGTAAAAAAAAAACTAATGTAGAGAGAGGGTTTATGTTTTCTAACATGAGATATGGCACCCAGATTCCTCTTCAAGGAAGAAACTGTCGCTCTAGCTGCTAAGACTGGTGTTAGGACGCACCCATCAGCTGTCAGACTCTTCATGGGTTGGGTTGCCTCAGCCAAATAGAACATTCTTTCCCAAGGACATGCCCTTTCAGGAACCATCTACATCTAGTGCCTTATGGAAGTATGGATAGAAGGGACTGGCCATTTCCGCCCTGTGCAGGACAACTCTGACAGGCCCTTTCAGCTCCAGAGTTCCTCTAGGGGTCTGCTGAGGCTATTGAGCCTGTATCATAGTTGACTTCTCTAACTGTCCAATCTTACCTCTCTTCTGTTCTACAAGTATTGATCCCAAGAGCACCCTCTAATAAACATTCTGAACACTAAACTCTACCTCAGAGAACTCAAACTGCAACAAGTATTTTGTTTATGTTTCTGTTACAGCCCTTATATATTTGTTTTGTTTGTGTATATGATTTCCCCCACCCTTTGAAATATGACTAGCTTGAAAGTAAGGACCATTCTGGTATTCCTAGCATATAACAAAGCATTTAAGCCTTAGTAGGATTTTTTTTTCAGCAATATAATTTTATTAATATGAATTATTTTTTAAGCCTTAGTAGGATGTTAATATGTATATTTTACTTAACTGAAAAAATTTTGAAATATCAAAATTATTTAGAGTTTTAAAAACTTTGTTTTCTAGCTTTCAGATGATATGGAGACAAAGAAGAATGTTGAGGTATTTAAAATTTATGTTCTGCAAGATAGCATATCAAAATTATTATGATGGGTTATAAGAATGTTTAATACAGAGACAGCTATAGACATTTGTAGAGATTTCAAAGGACAAAGAGTTGGCAGTAGGTATAGAAGCTTTCTCTTTCTATCAAATCCATTTCTTTATTGAATAGCTAAGCTTTCTGATCATTTGAGTATATGTCAAACTTAGTTCTCAAATATGATTTTGTTATGTTTTTTGATTTGGCATATGACTATACCAGTTGTCTTAATTCCAGAGAAGCAGAAAATGGTGGCATAGTTTCTAAGGCATTTGACTGTTAACCAGAAGGCTGGCAGTTCAAACCCCCACCAGCTACTCCTCAGAAGGAAGGTTGGGCAATCTACTTCTGTACTGATACTGCCTCAGAAACCCAAGGAGGGGTAGCTATGAGTTGGATCCAACTCAACAGCAGTGAGTTTGGTTTTTTTTTAGGTAAGATAAGTCAGCCCCAGGGTTACAGGTGAGGAGAGACAACTCAGGGATGCCCGGAGTAGCAAGTGGAAAGAGCAGGAGAAAGGGGATTAAAAGCCAGGAAGCCAGAGAGAAGAGCAGTCAGTCGAAGGGATTAGGTGAGGAGAGGCAACTCAGGCCCACCCAGAGTAGCAGGCCGAAGAACAGAAGAAAGGGGATAAAAAGCCAGGAACCCGGACAGAAGAGCATTCAGCCCCAGGGTTACAGGTGAGGAGAGACAACACAGGGATGCCCGAAGTAGCAAGCGGGAAGAGCAGGAAAAAGGGGATTAAAAGCCAGGAAGCCAGAGAGAAGAGCAATCAGCCAAAGGGATTGGGTGAGGAGAGGCAACTCAGGCCCGCCCAGAGTAGCAGGCCAGAAGATCAGGAGAAAGGGGATAAAAAGCCAGGAACTCGGACAGAGGAGCAGTCAGCCCCAGGGACAACTCAGGGACGCACAAAACAGCAGGGCAGAAGAGCAGGAGAAAGGGGATTAAAAGCCAGGAAGCCAGACAGAGGAACAGTCAGCCACAGGGACCCAGGTGGGGGTGATACGAG
>NW_006921613.1:9304618-9306597 GCF_000298275.1 Orycteropus afer afer
AAAAAAAAAAATGAGGGCATATTTAGGAAACAATATCTGTGAGGAAAGAAAAAAAATGGTAATAAGAGAAAGGGAATAATCATAATGAGTTTTATGTTTGATAATAAGTGAGCTGGGAAAAAGTAGAGAATTTTATGATTGCTCCATGACCTCTAGATCCCAGACAAATGGAAAATACAGCAACCTGGGGAATATAGTGCAAACAGTATGCCACACTTTTAAGGAAGTCCCAGAATGTACTCAGCACCCCACCTTCTACCATCCTAAATTACTTACAGAAAGCTGCTTATTAATTCTCACAGAAATTTCATAGCATGAAGGAATGTATGTTACCAATTTTGTATAAACCATTGAGTTAGTGATTTATTTTAGAATCGTTTTATATAATTTTAGGAGTACTTGTTCTTTATTTCTGATATTGCTAGGATTCAAAACAGGCATCAAACCAAAAACCAAATGCACTGCCGTGGAGTTGGATCTGACTCATAGCTACCCATCCTTGGGTTTCTGAGATGGCATCACTGGAAGTAGATTGCCCAACCTTCCTTCCGAGGAGTGGCTGGTGGGTTTGAACCACAAGCCTTCTGGTTAGCATTCAAATGTCTCAGGCACTGCACCACCAGAGCTCCTAAAACAGGCATGGGAAATGGTGTATAATCCCACAAAATTAATTGCCTTGGGAAAATTGTGAAAGGATTCATACAGAAGTGTTCTTCATGTTAAATTTCTTTCTCTAGCTCTGGCTGGATCCTGAATATATGTTTTCTTATAATAATAGGAAGAAGCATTATTTTCCCACTTTAGTCTCTTAGAATCATGTATGATAAGTTTTTGAAATAACTATGATCTGCAATGTCCCTAGTAATTCTTTTGTTACACTGTAATAAACCAAACTCACTGACATCAAGTCAATTCCAACTCATAGTGACCCTATTGGACAGAGTAGAACTGCCCCATAGGGTTTCTGAGGCAGTGAATCTTTATGGAAGCAGACTACTTCATCTTTCTCCTGCAGAATAGCTGTTGGGTTCAATATTGTGATGTTTATGAAATGATAAACATAAAGATCAATGCAACAGAATAGAAAGTCCAGAGACAAATCCACACATATATGACCAGTTGATTTTCAACAAAGGTACAAAGACAATAATATAATGGAAAAACTATAAACTTTCCAACAATTTGTCTGGATCTATTGGGTATCCATAAGTGAAAGAAAGGGAAAGAGAAAGTGGAGAAGGGAAAAGAAAGTAAAAGGGAGGGAAAAAGGAAAGAAGAGAAAGAGGGTAAAGGAAAAGAAAATGAACCTTTTGTTAGACTGGGTTCTCTAATAAACCAGTAAACTTATATATATGTATATAGAAAGAGAAATTCATCTTAGGAAAATGGTTCACACACTTATAGAAACTAGCAAGTCCAAAGTTCCTGGATCAAACGTCAAGGCTTTTCCTGCCTCTTGCAGCCTGCAGGGGCTAAGGAGCTCAAGGCTGGCAGGCAGTACACCAGCTGTTGATTCCAACGAGTGACCAATCCAAGATCTTCAGGCCGAATGGTGGATTGTTCACTCACGGACAGTTGTAGGCAGGACAACAGAATCCTGATCCACAGAAGAATGTCTCTTTTCCCAGGATGTCCATAGATAAACTGGAAGCAGGCCACACCCCTAGGGATATTACCTTTCAACAGATTGGTTGTTCAAAACATAATCATCTGATCTCATCACTGTAATAACCACATCACAGCAGCTTAAACCACACAGAATTGTGGTCCAGCCAAGTTGACACACAGCTCCAACTATCACAACCTTGATCTATACCTGGCACTGTATATAAAATTTAATACAAAATGTATCAAATTGACCCAAATATAAAACCTAAAGCCATAAAATTTCTAGAAGAAACTACAGAAGGAAAATATTTATAATAAAAATGGCTTAGACAAATATTTTGTAGATAAAGTGCCAAAAACCTGAACCTTAA
>NW_006921613.1:9306697-9314268 GCF_000298275.1 Orycteropus afer afer
AGAGTTAAGAGACTGAAAAGATAAGCATATGCTGAGAGAAAATATTTTCAAATTCCATCTGAGAAAGGACTTGTATCCAGATGTCTTAGTTCTCTAGTACTGCTGTAATAGAAGTGCCACAAGTGGATGGCTTAACAAACAGAAATTTATTCTCTTACAGTTTAGGGGGCTACAAGTCCAAATTCAGTGCCGGTTCTTAGAGGCTGGGTGAAGGCCCTTAACTATGGACTTCAGCTCTGCCTCTTATTCCAGGCCCACTAGAGCTAGAGGCATCTCCTAACTTAGAGAGCTGATAGCTGCTAAGGCTGAGAAACCCAAGGCCGAGAGATAAAATGGCACAATCCCAAGATCAGTAGGCAACTCAGCAGGCCACTAGTTCAAGTTCAGGAACAATGCCAAGATTGGCAGGCAACACAGCAGGCCACTGGTTCAAGTCCAGGAATTGGAAATGAAGACTTGCCAAATGCAGGATCAAGATGTGCCAAAAAGCTAGAGACCTTTCCCAAAGCTCTTCCATATACACTGAAAGCAGGCCACACCCCAAAGGCAGTTCCTTTTCCACTCATTAGTGTCTCACAGCAGATTCCCCATGCAGTTTAGTACACCATATCCAATCTCATCATGAAGAATAATTACATCCAGGACAGATTTGTTAGTTCTTCTAGCAGTCCATGGTACTCTCAGTATTCTTTGCCTGCACCACAACTCAAAAGCATCACCTCTTCTTTGGTCTTCCTTATCCATTGTCCAGCTGTCACATGCAATGAGGTGATTGAAAATACCATGGCTTGGATTAGGCACCTCTTAGTCTTCGAGGAGACATCTTTGCTCTTCAGCACTTGAAAGAGGTCTTCTGCAGCATATTTTCCCAATGCAATATATCTTTTGATGTCTTGACTGCTGCTTCCATTGGTGTTGATCATAGAACCAAGTAATATGAAGTCTTTGACAACTGCAATCTTTTCTGTATTTATCATGATGCTGCTTATTGGTCCAGTTGTAACGATTTTTGTTTTCTTTATGTTGAGGTATAATCCATAGTGCAGACTGTAGTCTTCAATCTTCATCAGTAACTACTTCAAGTCATCCTTACTTTCAGCAAGCAGAGTTGTGTCATCTGCATATCACAGGTTATTAATGAGTCTTCCTTCAATCCTGATGCCATGTTCTTTTTCATACAGTCAAGCTTCTTGGATTATTTTCTCAGCATACAGATTGAATAAGGATGGTGAAATTTTAGGAATAGAAAAATTGTTGCTGGAAGCTGGGGATATGGGAAGGGATTGACTATAAGGGGCAGCATAGGAGAATGATTAGGGGTGATGGGACTATTCTATATCTTAAATTGTGATAGTCTTTACACAAGTTTTTGTATGTGTTTTCCATAATTCATATAATTGTATACCAAAAAGAGTAAATCTTACTGTACATATGTAAAAACAATTTTAAAAAAATTTAAAGAAAAAACGAGTACATAAGTTGATCAGCAGATTAGCCACACTTTAAGAGATAACTGAGGTACTGGAAAATAGGGCTTGAAGAATTGGTGCAAAATTCAGCAGAGAGAAAGTAGAAAATATGAAAAGGAATATAAGAAACATGGAGGATAAAGTGAGAAGGTCTAACATGAGTCTGATTGCAGTTCTAGAAGAGAATAGGCAGAATGGGACAGAGAATATTGAAGACTATTTCAATACTGATGAAAGTCATCTATTCACATTTCCAAGAAGTCTAGTAATCCCAACCAAAATAGAAAATTTTAAGTCTATAGCTATACATACCAACAATTAGAAATATGAGTAAATCTTAAGAAAAAAGAGGTAACCTTAAGGTAAGCAATAATTAGTAAGTGATGTCTCAATAACAACAACAGAAGCAAGAGTACAATAGAATGGTATCTTGTGTTCTGAGAAAAGAATTTTCAATCTAAAATTCGAACAAGTGTGGGGAAATGAGGCCATTTAAGAAAAACGAAACCTGGGAGTTTACCGTTTGCAGATCTTTCCAAAGAAAAATCTAAAACCTTGTTTCAGGCAGGATGAAAATGATTTCAGATAAAAGATCTAAGATGTATGAAGGAATGAAGGTATAAAGAAGTGATAAATATGTGGTAAATCTAAATACATATTGACCATTTAAAAGAATAAGAATAATGCCTTTTTAGATTCAGAAAAAATAATTATACAGAAGAAAACTATAACATAAAAGTTAGGAGAGAGGTTATTCATTTATAATATAATAGGAAGGTAAATATAATGATTAATTTTGGACTGTTGTTGTTGTTATGTGCTGTCAAGTCATCTCCGACTCCTAGGGACCTTATGTACTACAGAACAAAACACTACCTGTTCCTGTGCCAGCCTCACAATCCCTACTATACCTGAACCCATTGCTGCAGCCACCATGTCAATCCATCTTGTTGAGGGCCTTCCCCTCTTTTGTTGACCCTCCACTTTACCTAGCTTCTTCAGAGAATGGTCCCTTCTGACAACTTGACCAAAGGAGGTGAGACAAAGTCTAGCCATTCTTGTTTCCAAGGAGCATTCCAGCTGCACTTCTTCCAGGACAGATTTGTTAGTTCTTTCAGCACTGCACAGTACTTTCAGCATTCTTCTCCAACACCACAACTCAAAAGCATCAATTCTTCTTTGATCTTCCTTATTCATTGTCCAGCACTCAAATGAATATGAGGCAGTTGAAAATACCATGGCTTGGGTTAGGCACCTCTTAGTCTTCAAGGAGATATCTTTGCTTTTCAGCACTTGAAAGAGGTCTTTTGCAGCAGATTTGCCCAATGTAATATCTCCTTGGATGTCTTGACTGCGGCTTCCATTGGCGTTGATTGTAGAACCAAGTAACATGAAGTCTTTGACAACTTCAATCTTTTCTCCATCTATCATGATGCTGCTTATTTGTCCAGTTGTGAGGAGTTTTGCTTTCTTTATATTGAGATGTAATCCATACTGCAGAGTGTAGTCTTTAATCTTCATCAGTAAGTGCTTCAAGTCATCCTCACTCTCAGCAAGCAGAGTTGTGTCATCTGCATATTGCAAGATGTTAATGAGTCTTCCTCCAATCCTGATGCCACATTCTTCTTCATATAATCCAGCTTCTCAGATTATTTGCTCAGCATACAGATTGAATAAGTGTGGGGAAAGGACACAACCCTGACACACTCCCTTCTTAATTTTAAATGATGCAGTATCCCCTTTTTCTGTTTGAATGACAGCCTCTTGATCTATGCACAGGTTCCTCATGAGTACGATTAAATGCTATGGAGTTCCCATTCTTCTCAATGTTATCCATAATTTATTATGATCTACACAATCAAATACCTTTGCATAGTCAATAAAACACAAGTAAACGTCTCTCTGGTATTCTTTGCTTTGAGCCAAAATCTGTCTGACGTCAGCTATGATATCCCTCATTCCACGTCCCCTTCTGAATCCAGCTTGCATTTCTGGAAGTTCTCTGTCAATATACTGCAGGAACCATTTTTGAATTATCTTCAGTAACATTTTATTTTCATGTGATATCAATGATATTGTTTGATAATTTCCACATTCTGTGGGATCACATTTCTTTGGAATGTGTGCAAATATGGATCTCTCCAAGTCAGTTGGCCAGGTACCTGTCTTCCAAATCTCTTGGCATAGCCAAGTGAGTGCCTCCAGCACAGCATCCATTTGTTGAAATATCTCAAGGGGTATTCTGTCAATTCCCAGAGCTTTGTTTTTCACCAATTCCTTCAGTACAGCTTCTTCTTCCTTCAATTATTGGTTCTTGAGCATATGCCACCTCCTGAAATGGAGATCATCTACCAATTCTTTTTGGTACAGTGACTCTGTGTATTCCTTCCATCTTCTTTTGAGGTTTACTGCATCATTTAACATGTTGCCCATGGAATCTTTCAATATTGCAATTTGAGGTTATTTTTATTTTTTTTCAGTTCTTTCAACTTGATAAATGCTGAGTGTGTTCTTCCCTTTTGGTTTTCTAACTCCAGATCTTTGCACATTTCATTATATGAGTATTTTGCAAATTTGGTTTCTAGCATTGCAATTAAAAGAATAAAAGTAGAGTTTATAATTTCAAAAGAGCGCATGTTAATCAAGGGGGGAAATCAAGGAGAGGAAACATGGAACAAAGAAAAAAGCACAGAATTAAGGTAGTGGGAATAAATCCAAATATACTTATAACTGCTGCAATTGTAAACATACAGGTAAGAAAAAGAGTTTCATACTGAGAATAAAGAAAAAGAAAACCCTATATGAAGTTTGCTGGAGTCACATGTAAAATGTAAAGATATGGAAATATTCAAAATAAAAAGGATGGAGAAAAAAATGCCAAGCAAATACTAACCACACAGTAACAGGTATAAATATGTATCATCGAAAATATACTTCAATTAGGAAGAAAATGATTAAGAGGTCACTTGCATAATTATAAAAATTTAATTCATCATAATTATGAAAATCATTATTATAATTATAAAAGATTTAATTATAACCTTAAACCAAACCCACTGCCATCGAGTCATGTCTGACTCCTAGCGACCTCTCCTTCCTTGGTTTCTGAGGCAGTATCACTAAGGAAATAAATAGCCCAACCTTCCTTCCGAGGAGTGGCTGGTGGGTTTGAACTGCCAGCCTTCTGGTTAGCAGTCAATGCCTTAGGCACAACTCTGCCAGAGCTCCTTACATATATTTAAAACATAGTGGCAAAATAGAGCAAAACTGAAAGACCCACTAGGAGAAATAGAGAAATCTACTCTTAAAAAACATTAGGGTCTTTAACATCACCCTCTCAATATTTGATAGCAAACAAACAGAAAATCCTAGGGATATAGAAAGTTTGAAATAATTCAATAAACTTGATATGGTGGATGCTTGAATGCCCAACAGATCCAGGGTACATTTTCTCTTCAAGCATACACAAAACATTTACAAAAATTATCATATCGATTTGCTACTCAGTCTTCTATGTAGGTAAATATAGTGTGGGCAGTAGGTGGAATCGTATTAATCCAAAGACATATCCTGGAACTTTCTGTCTTAGGAAAATTTATTTTGTCTTTTTCATACATAAAACTAAAACTAAACACACTGCAATCAAGTCAATTCCAACTCATAGTGGCCTTTATTATAGTACAGAATAGAACAGCCCCATAGAGTTTTCAAGGCTGTAACTTTTTTTGGAAACAGACTTCCACAGCTTTCTCCTGCAAAGCAGGTCTGGTGGGTTTAAACCACCAGCCTTTTGGATAGCAGGCAACCACTGTAACCACTGCACCACCTGGGCTCCTTTTCATACATGCCATGTGTAAATTGTGTACTTGAAATACTCTGACTTTCTTGATAGTATTTTTTTTTTTTGCCTTCTCTGACTTTTTAAGCACTTTTCAAAGTACTATTTCATCTGTGTAATGGGAACGTATTTATACATCCTTATAAGCTTGTGTGAAAATTAAGTCATATGTATCTTAGAACCACTGCCTATTACATAAGTGATCAAGAATTATTATTAACGTTGTTGTTATTTTTGTTTTTATCTTACTTTTATAAACTTACTACATAGTTATGTGAGATGGAAGTTAGAATTAAGAATCAGAAGACCTGGGTTTTAGTCTGACTCCCCATTCTTTAATTGCATATATTAAAAAAAAAAAAAAACTGCCATTGAGTCAATTCCAACTCATAGCAACCCCCATTGGGTTTCTGAAGCAGTAAATCTTTACAGAAGTAGATTGCCCAGTCTTCCTTCTGCAGTGTGGCTGGTGGGTTTAAACCACAAACCTTCTGGTTAACAGTGAGATGCCTTAGCCACTGTGCCACCAGAGCTGCTTATTTAACTGTATAACCTTAAATAATTCTCGTTTTTAGCATCAGTGCAGTCTTTAAAATAAAGAGACTTAAGCTAGATGATATCTAAGCTCCATTTTAGGTATAAGATTATATTTATATATCCAATCTCATTGGGCCTGCTAGTTTCATGGAAAACTACCACCACACTTTATCATTTTTGGTGTTTGTTACTAGAAATTATTAATGCCAATTTAGATTCTATAATTCATCTTTATTGCTTAATTCATGGATTTGGATCTTTATTCATCTTTTCATGACTTGTTGTATTGTTGTTGTTGTTATGTGCCATCGAGTCGGACCCAATTCATAGCGAGCCCTCCTTGGGTTTCCGAGGCAGTATCACTACAGAAGTAGATTGCTCCATCTTCATGACTTGAGTAAGATAAAATCCAAAGTGCTAGTTTAGGACTTCTATAATATTGACATTGTCATCACCTCTTTCTATATATGTTTTAAAAAATGTTTTAGTGATTTGGGTGAAAGTTTACAGAGCAAATTCCATACAGCATGTATTCACATATACTTTGTCTCATAACATTGACTACAATTTCCCACTTCCTTCCCATAGTTACCTCTTCCCTGTGTCCTTCCCTCCCATACACTCCTGCCCCTTGAGCTGTCTCCCTGTGCATACACAGCCCTTCTATTCTCCCATGTTTGATTTCTCCAAGGAGTGTATCTACCTATTGTAAATGTTCAGCTCATATGTCTGTCTTTTGTTTGACTGGAAGTCACAGGAGTGGGTTCAATGCCAGACCTGAAGGGCAACTAGGGGCCATAGTCTCAGTAGTTCCCTGAGGCTCTATCAGACCAGCAAACCTGGTCTTTTTTTTGTGATTTTTATTTTTATTCCACATTGTTCTCCCACTCTAACCAAGATCTCATACAGAGATCCCCCTCCAAGTGGTTGACAGTGGTAGCTGGGCACTATCTAGTTCTTATGGTCTCATAGTCGTATAGGCTGAGGAATGCAGGGTGTACCAGTTGCATGGACTAATTGTATCCATGTGTCTTTTGTTCACTCTTCTTTGTTCTGGATGAGTAGAGACCCATCGTTGCATCTAAATGGCTGCTCGCAAGCTTTTAAGATCCCAGTTGCTGTTCACCAAAGTAGGATGTGGAACAATGTTTTTGTGTGGTATGTTACACCAGTTGAGCCTGATATCCCCTGTGACTACAGCCCTGAACCCACAGGTCACTTCCTCTGGGTCGCTGGCTGTGCCCAAGAAGTGACTACAACCTTGTCCCTTGTCAGCTCTACTGTATACCTGGGAATTCTTACAGAACATACCAATACACTTGTAGAAACGTTGTCTGCCAACCCTATATATGGTCTTGGGCACACTCCCCCTGGCATAGACATACCTAATAGTTCAGCCTGTCCACCCATCTATCCACCCATATATCAATGTTTGCCTTCCTCTTCCTCAATGCCACCATATTGATCACTCACATTTGGTGTATTGCCCTTATCTTCACCCAAATCAGTACTTGTATCTACCTATCTAACAGTGTTCCCTCCCCTCCCCTCCCACCCCTGGCAACCAACGAAGAATATTTTCTTCCATATGTAAGCCTTTCCTTGACTTTTTACAATAACGGACTAATTCAATATTTGTCCTTCTGTAACTGACTTATTTCACTCAGCATAATGTCCTCCAAGTTCATCCACGTTATGCGGTGTTTTGCAGATTCTGCATTATTCTT
>NW_006921613.1:9337963-9346055 GCF_000298275.1 Orycteropus afer afer
GTTTCACATTTAAGTCTTTGATCCATCTGGAGTTAGTTTTTGTGTATGGTGTGAGGTACAGATCTTGTTTAATTTTTCTGCAAATGGATATCCAGTTTTGTCAGCACCATTTGTTAAACAGACAATTTCTTCTCTATTTAATGGATTTCAGCCTTTTGTCAAAGATCAGCTGACTGTAGGTCAATGGATCTATTTCTGGGTTCTCAATTCTATTCTACTGGTCTATGTGTCTGTCGTTGTACCAATACCAGGCAGTTTTGACTACTGTGGCTGTATAGTAGGTTTTGAGATCCAGCAGTGTGAGACCTCCTAGTTTGTTCTTCTTCTTCAATGGTGCTTTGCTTATCAGAGGTCTCTTTCCTTTCCATATAAAGTTAGTGATTGGTTTTTCTGTATCCTTAAAGAATCATCTATATATTTTTTCCTTCTTAAAACATATTTACTTTGTTTCCAGTTTAGCTATCATGACATAAGTTTAATGATTTTGGCTGTGACTGTCTTTAACCAGAAATTGCTTTAGTCATACTAACTTACTGATAATGAAAGCCTTGGAATGTTTATACAACACTAGAAAGTAGCAAAATCATAATTGCCTTCTACATTCCAACTACTATTCAAGAACTTTCATTAATTTATCAACATTACAGTGCTTTCTGTTGTCAGGCACTGTGCTGAAAGCTTAATGTATAAAATCAAACAAAACATTATTCCTGTGTTATTTAACATTTCTATACTATTTTAAAGGGATAGATAGGCATAAATAAACATAGAGATGAAATGTGTGTTTGACAGATGAGAGTAGGACTTAATTAACTTGCTCAGAGTAATGCAGCTTCCGGATAACTGAGCCAGCATTCAAATACTGGTCTGTCTGATGTCAAAAACCATGCTGTTTCTATTATACCAACTAGTCTCTCTTTTAAGAATAGAGAAAATTACTGATATTATGCAAACAAATTCTTATTTTACATTGTGATATTAATGACTTTTAATTTCATGCACATTTTATGTTTTAAGCCTGACAGAGAAAATCAAGATTTCTTGTTTGATAGAATTTCAGAAAGTTATGTGGCGCTTTTCATGAGCATTCCAGTAGGTCGAAAAGATGCATTCTTGCAGGTAAACATACAGAAGTTAATGTATTACACTAATTATTTTAGAGTGGATGAAATAGATGTTTGATTTAAAACATGTATGAAGTTATATTTGGGTTTTTTTAAAAGTAAAATTGTCTGAAATAGAATAAGTAATGGTAATATTTAAAAAGCTATGCTTCTCCCCTGCCTTCAGAATATTCTTTTTTTCTAAAACCCACTGCTATTGAGTAGATTTAGACTCAGAGCAACCCTTTCGGACGGAGTAGAACTGCCTCGTAGGATTTCCAAGGCTGTAATCTTTACAGAAGCAGAATACCTCAACTTTCTCCCACAAAGCTGCTGGTGGGTTTGAACTGCCAAGCTTTGAGTGAACAGCCCAGTGTTTAACCACTACACCACCAGACCTCCTTTATCTTAAAGTATTACAGAATTTCCTTAGTGATATAAGTATTTTATTTGCATGTTATTCATTTGATCACTATTGACTTATTTTATGTAGATTCTTGTCTCTTTTCTTTATCTTTCTATAAAATCATTTATCATATTTTCTTTTCCTTTATAATGTATGTTTTGATTTAAGTGAATTTAACAAGTTTATGTAATGCTTAATGACTAAGTACCTGTTGCAGGAGGGGAACAATGGGCACATTTTTTAATCAAATGTTTCTTTTACTTTTCTCTTGTTATGGTAACTAATGAATGTTGTTGTTGTTAATGTGCTACCGAGTCAGACCCGATTCATAGCGACTCCCCGTTGGGTTTCCGAGGCAGTATCACTATGGAAGTAGATTGCCCCATCTTCCTTCCAAGGAGTGGCTGGTGGATTTGAACTGCCAGCCTTCTAGTTGGCAGCCAAGTGCCTTAAGCACTATACTACCAGAGCTCCCAACTAATGAATAGCGTTGCTTAAAATAATGTTCTTGAGTAATGTGAAATGACAATGTGTAGAAATTACACTGAGTATTTTTAAATTTAAACATCTAACATTTCAAAGCAGAAACCACATTCCAATAGTTTATTGCATTCGCTTTTGTAAATCAGAAATACATAAGTATTTTGGAATTGGTAAATGTTTTCATGGATAAAATAAAACTAAAACAGTTAAATGTCTTTCACAATGAGAATATAAACAAACCTAAATTAGCAAATTTACCAGTTATTTCTGCTCATGTTTTACCTATTTTACTTGCTCACAAACATGTATCTAAAAATGAGGTAGAGGGTAAACAGTAGTGGACTGGGAATAAAGAAACTGGGCTTCCTAACTGGAATCTGTTACCTGGCTAATCTTGGCAAATCATTTAAACTCTCAGGTTCCCAGCTGGACTCTGTCAATTGAAGAAGTTAGATTAATTGGTGATTCATAAATTGATGTCTTGTGGAACAGTGATATTCTGAGAGAGAGACTAAATTTTTCTGCTGCCAATACTGAAATTGTTTAATGATTAGGAGTTTTGCAATTGACTGCTAACCAGATGGATGGCGGTTCAAACCCACTAGCCACTCCTTGGAAGGAACACTGGGCAATCTACTTCTGTAGAGATACCGCCTTGGAAACCCAAGGAGGGGTGGCTATGAGTCGGAATCGACTGGATGGCAGTGAGTTAGGTTTTTTTGGAGACGTGATAAAACTGGCTAGACAAACGTCTTATCATATTCATTCAAGTAGTCTATCCTTTGGTGGTATTTATATTAATATATTTTTACTGAATATGCCTAGCATCCCTAAATGATGTGATGATACCA
This sequence comes from Orycteropus afer afer, assembly GCF_000298275.1. Lineage (NCBI taxonomy): Eukaryota > Metazoa > Chordata > Mammalia > Tubulidentata > Orycteropodidae > Orycteropus > Orycteropus afer. The sequence goes on from NW_006921613.1 coordinate 9,340,807, forward strand.
AGAATGCTTTAACATGCGCACTTAAGGATAAGAGGCCTATTTAGTGTGGACACGGAAAGGAGTCATGACATCATTCTGCATCTCCCATTCTGAAATTTCTGGTGCCAAGGCAGCGTATTTTCATGGCCCAAATGATGATTTGACTATTTCTGGACCCCTGTTTTTAGTACTGTTTCCAGGAAAAAATTAGAAGTGGTTGAATCAATATTCAAATTTTCATTTGCAAATAAGCAAGATGTACACCTTAGTGTTTTGACCTCTTAACCTATGTTCAATCCTCTTTTAATGCTCTGTTTTTGCTTCTATGCATCAGAATGAGGCCACCTCCCAGTAGGTCTGCCACCTTCAGAGCTATTTAAGTAGAAGTGGAGCTTAATTTCTCATTGATCAATTTCCATTCTTTTTAACTCATTGAAATAAGTAGATGCTTATTTGCCATGGGCTCATCTGATTTATCTTACCTAAGGAAGACTCTGGTAGCATAGTGGCTAAGGCACTTGACTGCTAACCAGAAGGCTGGCGGTTCAAACCCACCAGCCACTCCTCGGAAGGAAGGTTGGGCATTCCTACTTCCGTAGTGATACTGCCTCGGAAACCCAAGGAGGGGTCGCTATGAGTCGGGGCCGACTCGATGGCAAACAACAACAACAAGGAAGACAAATCTATTAATATTTAAGAATAAAAAAACAATAATCAGATCCTACTAATCAGTACAATTAATATGAATCTAAGCATATTTAGTATGACTTACTTCTCTTTCTCTCAATATCATAACATGATATTCCTTTAGAATATTTGCAAACACGGTCTAACACTTGATCTGCTTGTACCTTAGTCTCCTGAAGGTATACTTCACAAAAAAACTTTTAGAAGGTCCTGTTATTCATCTTGTTCAGTATTTTAATTTTAATCCGCACTAAGATTTTATATACTAGAAATGTAGTGTGTGATAATTTCTGGTAGTAAAGATGTTCATGTCGTTGTTAGATGCCATTGAGTTGGCTCTGACTCATAGCAACCCTGTGTACAACAGAATGAAACACTGCCCAGTCCTAGACCATCCTCACAACCGTTGCTCTGCTTGAGCCCATTGTTGCAGCCACTGTGTCAATCCATCTTGTTGAGGGTCTTCCCCTTTTTCACTAACCTTCCACTTTACCCAGCATGATATCCTTCTCCAGCAAAGTATGAGAGACAAAGTCTGGCCATTCTCACTTTTAAAAAACATTTTGGCTGTACTTCCTCCAAGACATATTTGTTCATTCTTCTAGCAGTCCGTGGTACCTTCAATAATCTTCACCAACACCACAATTCAAAAGCATTAATTCTTCTGTAGTCTTCCTTATTCACTGTCCAGCTCTCACATGCATATGAAACTATTGAAAATACCATGGCTTGGGTCAGTCATACCTTAGTATTCCAAGGGGCATCTTTGCTTTTAAACATTCTACAGAGTTCCTTTGCAGCAGATTTGCCCAATGCAATACATCACTTGATTTCTTGACTACTGCTTCCATGGGCATTGGTTGTGGATCCAAGTAAAGTGAAATCCTTGACAACTTCGATCTCTTTTCCATTTATTATGATGTTGCTTATTTGTCCACTTGCGAGGATTTTTGTTTTCTTTATGTTGAGATGTAGTCCATGCTGAAGGCTGTAGTCTTTGATCTTCAACAGCAAGTGCTTCGAGTTTTCTTCATTTTCAGCAAGATTGGTTGTGTCATCTGCATATTGCAGGTTGTTCATGAATCTTCCTCCAATCCTGATGCCACAATCCTCTTCATATAATCTGGCTTCTCTCAGCATACAGATTGAATAAGTATTGCGAAACGATACAACCATGATGCACACCCTTGCTGATTTTAAACCATGCAGTATTCCCTCATTCTGTTTCAATGACTTCCTATTGGTATATGTACAAGTTCCTCGTGAGCACAATTAAGTATTCGGGAATTCCCATCCTTCACAATGTTATCCATAATTTGTTAGGATCCACGCAATCAAAGACCTTTGCGTAGTCAATAAAACACAGGTGAATATCTTTCTGGTATTCTTTGCTTTCAGCCAAGATCCATCATATGTCAGCAATGATGTCTCTTGTTCTACATCCTCTTCTGAATTGGGCTTGATTAGATGACTGTATTAGTTTCCTATTGTTGCTATAACAAATTATGACAAAGTTAGTGGCTTAAATGACAGAAATTTATTCTCCTACAGTTCTGGATGCCATAATTCAAAAATAAATTTATGAAGCTAAAATCAAGATGTTGGCAGGCCTGGTTTATTCTGGTGGAGGCTCCAGGGAAATTCTGTTCTTTTCCACTTCCAGATTCTGGTGGCTGCCAGCATGCCCTGCCTTGTGGCTGCATCACTGCCACGTCTGCTTCTGTCATCACATTGCTTTCTCTTCTGTAATCAAATTTCCCTCAGGTTTCCTCTTATAGGGACATTTGTGATTACAGTTAGGGACCATCAAATAATAAAGGATAATCTCTTCATCTCAAGATATTTAATTTAATCACATCTGCAAAGTGTGCCACATAAAGTAATATTCACAGGTTCCAGGTATTAGGATGTATATATCTTTAGGGACAATTATTATGTCTGCCACAATGACCTCTGAGGTCCTTTCTAATTCTAAAATTTTACATTATTTAGAGCTTAGATTGTGGTTATATATCAGAATCCAGAGTACCAAAACAATGAATATAAATTGTTAAAATGATTTACTATAAAAATATTATATCTTTCTGTTTAAAGTCACTCCCTGAGAGAAATTTAGTAGTTTAGGGATTTTAAGGCTAATGTACTATTGCCACTGCCATAAATTTGTTAATATTCATGGTTTTAATATTTAAATAATATAGTATTCATTACAATATATACAATAATTCACCTAAACAAGCTTCAGTTATTAAAAAATGCTTTTACTTGTAATGATTCATATATATCATTTTCTAAAAAAAAAATAAGAATTGCAAGGCTAAATGAAATAATGGATAATAGTAAAACCTTAATTGTTAACTTCATCCTTTACCCAAATTAAAATTTCCCCAAAATGCTAACAGATAACCAAATTGACTGACTTGAGTTTTAACCTCTTCTTTGTTCATATCCCTTAAGTAGCAATATAAAGAAGTAATACAATGGTCAAAAGCAAGCTACAAAAGAGGCAGGTATATGTTACAACCTAAAAGATTATTTATTTGGTAGGTGAAATATGTTAAATCAAATATAAAGCAATTCTAATGTGACTTTAATTTTGGTAGGTGTATCCTGATTGTTTGGCACAAGCTATCTATGCAACATTTCAGGAGGCATTTCCAGAATCCAGTAACCTCTTTAATGATGAATTTAAAGAAGATCTAGGGACTAACATTTATCTTTGGTTGTCAGGTATGATTATTTGCTTTAAATACTGGTCATTATTTTAGTTCTCTAAAACTTTTGAATTGCATTATTTTGTTTTGAATAGGCAACAAAAATTTGTTAAGTTTATTGCTTTATAAAACACGTCAAAGTCTATGTTTTAAAAAAAATTATAACTATTTTTTACTGAAAATTTTGTTATGCCAAAATAAATATTTAATTTTATAACACTTCCATAACTCTAAAGCCAAATAATTTCATAGACACTGCAATTATTGTAGAAAATTGAATTGCCAGAGGATAGCCTATCATATATATTTGGAAGATACATATTTTAAGCTGCTTTTGAAATGCTATTTATTTTTATAGCAAATAATATTGGGTGGATTGAATTCTAGAGTTAACTGATTTCCTCATAAAATATACAATTAATCAAAGAAAAAAATCGTTTTTTTTTTATTGTGTGTGTGGAAAAAGGACAGGTAAGGCTGAAAGGCGGAAGGAAAATAAAATTCTGTGCTATAGCACTTAGCTAGAGATTTAGATGTTGTTATTGTTGTTGCATGCTGTCGAGTTGATTCTGACTAATAGTGACTCTGTAGGATAAAGTAGAACTGACTCACAGGGTTTCTTGGATGTAATCTCTACAGAAGCAAATCATCAGTTTTCCCATGGAACCAGTGGATGGGTTTGAATCACCCACCTTTTGGTTAGGAGGCAAACATTTAACTTTAAGGTATAGTGATATACTTTCACATTCCTGTAATGAATGAAGACAGTTACATTAGTATGGACTACCAAAAGCTAATGAGTGTTTTAAAGTAATTCTTCTTCTAAATCCTTCAGTCTACATGTTGACTGATTTTGAAACTATTCTGTGTGAATTCTTAATAACCAAACCATTTCTGAAATGAAATATTTCATATTTTAAGGAGAGAGGCTTTGAATGGAAAAGACTGAAAAACAGCTATGAGAAAACATCCCCTTATACACATGTGTGCAAACACATACACAAGAATCTAATTCAACTATAAGAAACAAAAAGTGAATAAGTCCAACATTTGTACAGACACTATAAGAAAAAGATGTGATAAAAAGCCAAAAACTTTGCTGCACATCATACCTAATTTTCATATATTATGTGAGGAATGAGTTCAAGTTAATTCTTTCACAGTGGAAGATCCAGCTGTCCCAGCACAATTTACTGAAGAAGCTGTTTTATCTTCATTGGACAGACTTAGCACCCTTGTCAAAACTCAGTTGACTATGGAATGTATATGTTTTCTTTCTAGACTCAATTCTATTCCATTGATCTAGGGGTCTATCATTATACCAGTACTAGACAGTTTTGATTACTATAGCTTTATAGTATGTTTTGAAACTGAGAATGTAAATCCTCCAAATTTGTTCTTCTTTTTCAAGATTGTTTTGGCTATTTCATGTTCCTTGCAATCGCATAGAATTTTAGAAACATCTTGTCACTTTCTACAAGGAAGCCAGCTGTGAAAAACACAGTAATAGAGATTAAGAATGCCTTGATTAATTCATCAAATAGACTTCACATAGCCAAAGAAAGAATCCATTAGCTTGAAGATAGAGCAATAGAAATTTTCCAAACTGAAGCAAACATACACAGGGCATTTGAAAACTATGGAACAACATCAAACAATCACACATGTATGTAATTGAACCAAAAAGGAGACAAACATAACCAGTAATGCACAAATAGCAAAAGATAAACTAGATGACTGGGACCTTGCTAACAACTGACACCAACTATAAAAACGGCAAGGAGGCCACATGTTCTGACCTCCTCTAATCTCATAGGAGGAAGACAGCAGTAACCCAAGGCCTATTACTGCAAGGCCAAACATGCTGCC
>NW_006921613.1:9346950-9351911 GCF_000298275.1 Orycteropus afer afer
TATATATATATATATGAAGCAGGCCACACCCCTAAGGAAACTCCCTTTTAACTGACTGGCTGCTCAAAGCATATATATCAGATCTCATCATGGAAATGACCATACCACAACTGCTTAAACAACTGAGAGTCATGGTCCAGGCAAGTTGACACACAAACCTCAACTACCACACTGTATATCTTAGAGAACAAAGAACCATGATGCAAATAAATATATGCACATCCATGTTTGTCACAGCATTATTCACAATAGCAAAAATATGGAAACAACCTACATGCCCATCAGTGGATGGATAAATAAACAAACTACGGTACATACATACAACAGAATACTACACAGCATTAAAGAATAATGATGAATCTGTGAAAGATCTCAACATAGATGAACCTGGAAGTCAATCAAATCACAAAAGGACAAATATTATATGAAGCCACTATTTTAAAAAGTCAAGGAAAGGTTTACACACAGAAACATTATTTGATGGTTACCAGGAATGGGAGGGGAAGCAAGGAAAATCACTAACTAAAGAATAAACAAGGAGGCCTAGTGGTGCAGTAGTTAAAGTGCTTGGCTGCTAACCAAAAGGTCAGTGATTTGAACCCACAAGCAGCTCCTCAGGAGAAAAACACAGCAGCCTGATTTCATAAAGATTTATTTCCTTGGAAATCCTATGGGGAAGTTCTACTCTGTCTTAAAGGGTCACTATGAGTCAGAACAACTCAAAAGTGGTGGATTTAGAGAGTAGACTTGGTGAAAGGAAAGGCAATATACAGTAAGGGGGAGATAAGCACAATATGACCAAGGGAAAAGAAGGCACTGGGTGGCATATAGGAGTAAAAGGCAACAAAGATAAATGTTATTACATACATAATCCTGCAATAACAGTAATGACAAACAATATTCTATGAGTAGATACGTAAGTAGACATGCAAGCTGAACAAGTATGGGAAGGCAAATGGGACTATACCCATGAGTGTATATAGGTTTGGCAGAGGATATTTCTGTATATGTATTTGTATGCGAGGTGCTCTCGTGGTGTAGTGCCTAAGGCACTTGACTGCTAACCAGAAGGTTGGCGGTTCAAACCCACCAGCCACTCCTCGCAAGGAAGATTGGGCAATCTACTTCTGTAGAGATACCACCTCAGAAACCCAAAGAGTGGTTACTATGAGTCAAATCAACTTGACAGTGGTGAGTTTTGGGTTGGTGGTGGTTTTTTTTTTTTTTTTTTTTTTTTTTTTTTATTTTTGGTTTGATTTTTTTTTGTATTTGTATGTGCTGCAAGTCTATTCATGTATATAAGAGCGCATGCAGGGGGCAAAGTAATGAAAACTTCTTAGCCATAACCAAACACCTTGAGGGAATGAGTCACTGGTCTTGAGGTCTTAGGACCATAGTCTCAGGGGACATCTTGCTCAATTGGCATGCCATAGTCCACAGAGACAATATGCTCATCCTACTTTGGTGAGTAATGATTGGGGTCTTAAAAACTTGCAAGCCACCATCTAAGGTGCAACTATTGGTCTCTCCCCGTCCAGAGCAAAGAAGAGTGAAGAAAATCAAAGACTCAAGGAAACTATTAGTCCAAAGGACTAATGGAGCATACAAAGCTCAGCCTCCACTACCCTAAGACCAGAAGAACTAGATGGTGCCTGGCGACCACTACCAATCACTGTGGTTGAGATAACAATAGAAAATCCTAGACAGAATGGGAGAAAAATGTGAAAGAAAAAATCATAAAAATGACCAGACTTACTGGTCTGATAGAGACTGGTGGTATCCCCTGAGACTTTGGCCTTTAGACACCCTTTTAACCTGGGACTGAACCCACCCCCAGCGATCACCTTTCAGCCAAACAATAGATAGGCCTATAAAATGAAAAATAACACCCATGAAGAACATATTCAATCCTCAGAACAGTCAACCATACAAGACCTAAAGGACAGCACTTACCCAGTAACAAAGTCCAGAAGGCAGGAAGGGACAGGAAAGAAGGATGAATGGAACCAGGGAACCTAGGGAGGAAGTGGGAAGGGTGCTATTACAATAAGGGGTTTTCAACTAGTGTCACAAAACAAAATGTGTATGAATCATTGAATGGAAAATTAGCTTACTCTGTAAACTTTTAGTGAAACTACAATAATAAATAAATAAATAATCTTTGATCTATAGTCGTATCCTGTGCAAAAATTAACTGAATTATAACTCTAAATAGAATACCTAAAACTACAAAACTTCTAGATGAAAATTCTGTGACCTTAAGTTACACAAAATTTCATTAATAATGGCACTAAAATCATGATGCATAAAAGAAAAGCCTTAATAAATTGAACTTTATCAAAATTAAGAACATCTCCTCCTCAGAAGGCACTGTTAAGAGAATGATATGCTAGCCACAAGCCAGGAGAAAATATTTGACATTTCACAAATATTCCAAAGAAATTTATTCATAATATTGGAGAACTCAAACTTCAGTCAAAAGAAAATAACCATCTCAGTTTAAAAAGGAGCTAAATATTTCAAAAGACACTTCGTCAAAGGGAATTTATATGACTCTAATAATGCAAGCTAATATGCCAAATTATTGGCATAATTATAATAACTTAGGAAGATATAGACAACTGTCTTTATAGATACAATACGCAAGCAAAAGGAAAACAAACAAAGCCCAAGAAAGATATAGAATTAATATTTAAGATTCAAAATGGAGTCTTGTCAGTAAGCACCATGCTATTTCTCTCTAGCATCTAAGTGCTTGAAAAACTAGGTACAGCAGTTTAAATTAGGGATCTTGGTGCTCTGAACAGCTCACTGAATCAGAGTGCACCAAACACAGAAGAGCAGAATTAGAGGAAAGGCACAGGGAGATTATGTAAGAAAGATCTACCTGGTGGAGGACAGATGGGCAGCCGACAGAGGCCATTGGAAACTTCCCTGGGGCACTCACTGACTGGTGAGTGAGGGTGGCCACCTGAGATCCCTGTGAGCCAAGAAAGAAGACACCCTATATCAGCATACCAGTGACCACACCACCATCCCAGCAAACAGCCCCAAGGATCTGCCTCCAGCACCTTATTTTATCGGTAACTTGGGTCATCTAAGTGCAAATGGGCATGAGCAGCACCACTGAAACTCAAGAGGAGAGCTCACTGGTGCTCCAGGAGGGTGAGCTCGCTCCCCTCTCAGCGGTTCACTGAGTGGGCTTGGGTCAGCCTGGGAGACATTGTGCTTATCTTTGTCATTGATATCAGGACCACAGTTTATTAGCAGGTACTCTCCCAACTCCAGCACAGCTGATATCACGCACATTTTTGGCGCCACAGGTGGGCAGTAACACAGACAAACTGCCAAGCCATTAGTGGTCTGGGGGGATTGCGCCAGCACCTCAGGCAGACAGGGCAGGGAGAGAGAGGAAGCTTCAGCTGAGTGCGGTCCTGGGAATTTGCCTTGGATCAGCTTTTTGGCACCGAGGGGCCTTGGAAGCAGGGTCCTTGAGTGTGCCTGAGCCTGGCGGAAACTGGCGACTCCCTAACAACAGGAATCTCCTGAGATTGAGTCACAGTCTTGTAAATAACCACATCATCAATAACAGCCTGCGCAAAGCCCTAGAAACCAACCCTAGCAACACCAAGCTTTCCTTCTTCTGCTCCCACCTTCTCTGCCAATAACTTCACTCATTCAATAGAAGAAACCATATTCAGCCAATTACCATAAAATCTCCCGCTTTTATGACAAACAGAAGCACATATCCACATTCTCTTGTTTTCTTCTTCTTCTTCTTTTTTCCCTTTTTTTCTTTTTTGGGTTACTGTTCCTGTGTGATTACAATGGTGTATCTAAACCATATTTATGACAAACAGAAGCACATATCCACATTCTGCACAGTGATTCCACCATCATAAAGAAAACAGCAGAGTGACTCAACATACCTAAATCAATAATAAAATAAAATACACCAGCTTCACCTTTCAAAATATTAAACCATAAAACCAAGATAAAACAAATTAACACATAACCAGCAGCTAAAGACAACCTAAAGAGACAGTGCTCTACCAGATTCCAGCGGCTTAAGAAGAGGTTCTGCTTTCCAGTAACCCCAAGGACACTCCAGATCTGCAAGACTGAAAAGGTGCGACATTCATCTTGTTACTCTTATACCCCACACCCAATTGGTGAATGGAGGTGCGGCCACCCCCCACTCCCATCCACTTTCTGGGCCAGCAGGAACTCCATCCCAGTCTGTGTGCTTGGACAGAGCCTGGGTGCCCTGCCCTGTCCTCCACCAATTATTTTTTTTGTTTAATTTTTATTATTTCTTCTTTTTCTCTTTCTTTTTTCTGGTGTTTAGTTTGCTTGTATTTGTCTGTTTTAAAACTACTTGTGTTGTTGTTGTTGTTGTTATTTGACGTCAAGTCAGACCCGACTCATAGCAACCCCTCCTTGGGTTTCCGAGGCAGTATCACTACAGAAGTAGATTGCCCCATCTTCCTTCTGAGGAGTGGCTGGTGGGTTTGAACCACCAGCCTTCTGGTTAGCAGTCAAGTGCCTTAGGCACTATGCTACCAGAGCTCCTTTAAAACTACTATTATTATTAATACTTTTGTCATTTTTAGTATTCTTCCCCTCCCAGGTCATAGTTTAAACCTTTCTTTTTTCTTTCTTTTCCCAGTTCCTGGTTAAAATTTTTTATTTTCTTCTTTTTTTTTTTTTTTTTCTCGTGGTTAACCCCCATTGCTTGTTGGTTTTTTTGTTTTGTTTTGTTTTTGCATTTTTCCCATTTTTTTCTTCATTATTCTCCTTCTCTACCTTTTTTCTCTTAGTGCCCTATGCCCAGATATTGCAGGTTCTCTTGTTTTCTTCTTTTCTCCCTTTTTTCTTTTTTCGGTTACTGTTCCTGTGAGATTACATGGTGTATTTTTTGTCCATGTGTTTTTAGTTTTTTTATGGTTATTCAATTGTAA
>NW_006921613.1:9355280-9356065 GCF_000298275.1 Orycteropus afer afer
GGATGAACTTGGAGGACATTATGCTGAGTGAAATAAGACAATCACAAAAGGACAAATATTGTATTAGTCCGTTATTGTAAAAGTCAAAGAGACATTTATCTATGGAAGGACATTTTCTTTGTTGGTTACCGGCGGGGAGTGGGGGAGGAATACTGTTAGATTGATAGAGATAAGTTTTGATTTGGGTAAAGAGAGGGGCAATGTACCAAATGTGAGTAATCAATATAGTGGCACTGAGGAAGAGAAAGACATAGAGAGGTACATGGGAAGTACAGACAACAAAGATGAACCCTGTTGCACATATAGTATGGCATCGTCAGTGAAGGCAAACACAGGTATATGGGTGGATAGATAAGTGGACAGGCTGAACTATTAGGTATGTGTATGAAGTGGGGAGTGTAACCAAGAACATGCATAGGGTTGGCAGGCAGTGGTCCAATAACTTTATGTGTATGATCTGAATTCCCAGGTGTATAATGGGGCTGACAAGAGGCAAGGTTGTAGTCCCTGCTTGGTTACAGCCAGCTACCCAGAGGGACCAAGTAGTTGAACCTGTGGTCTCAGAACCATAGTTGCAGAGGACATCAAGCTCAATTGGCATAACATACTACACAAAACATTGTTCCACCTCCTACTGTGGCGAGTAGTGACTGGGATGTTAAAAGCTTGCAAACTGCCATCTAGATGCAATTATGGGTCTCTCCTCATCCAGAGCCAAGAAGAATGAAGAAAACCAAAAATTCATGGAAACAATTAGTCCTAGTGACTGGTACACCATCTGATCT
>NW_006921613.1:9356654-9373256 GCF_000298275.1 Orycteropus afer afer
AAAAACAAATTAATGAGCAGATATAGAACACTGCCATTGCAAAATACACATTCATTTGAAGCACACATAAAATATTTCCAAATTCTCGAGATTCAAAATGGAGTCTTGTCAGTAGTCCCCACGCTAATTCCTTCTAGCATCTTAGTGCCTGAAAAACTAGGTGCAGCATTTGAATTAGGGATTCTGGTGTTCTGAACAACTCACTGAGTCAGAGTGCTCCAAACTCAGGGGAGTAGGATTAGAAAGGAGAAAGGGGAAGGGGAAAAAAATAACAAGAACAGAAGATCTACCCTGTGGAGCACCAACCGGCAGGTGAGGAAGTCCATCAGAGACCTCCCTGAGGGCAGATGAGAAGGGCCATCCAAGACCTCCCTGGGTTAAGGAAGAAGACACACTATAGCAGCATACCAGTGACCAAACCAGCATACTAGTGATCACCCCAAGGATCTACCTTCAGCACCTGCTTTTATAGGTAACTTGGGCTTGCTGGGTGTGAGCAGGCACTTCCAGAGCTGCTGAAACCCAAGCAGAGAGACGATTTGCACTGCAAGAGGGCAGACCATGGGAGGAGCTCCCGCAGGAGATCACTGAATGAGCTTGGGCCAGCTTTTTTGGCATGATGGGGGCCAGCACTTGACTTTGTCAGTAATCTTGGGTCCACTGGATGCAAGTGGACATTTCTCTGACTCCAGCACCACTGAAACCTGAGGAGAGAGGTCTTTGGTGCCACAAGGGGACAGGGTTTGAGAGGAACTCCCACAGCAGATTGTAGGCAGTTGTCTTGGGTCAGCTTTTTTGCATGCAGGGGCCTCAGGAGTGGGCTTTTTTGCATATGTCTGAGGCTGGTGGAAAGTGGCAACCCCTTAATAACCAAAGTCTTTGCTGACCTTGAGCTGTGGGCCTGTGCATAACAGTACAATGTCATCATTAATAGCCTGCTCAAAGCCCTAGAAATTGCCTCTAGCAACTTAGAGCTCCCCTTCCTTCTCTCTTCTCCTCCCACCTTCTCCGCCTATACCCTCACCCATCCAATAGAAAAATCACATTCAGCCACCATAATACCTGCCAGCTTGAATTCTAAAACCTCTTTACGACAGAGACCTATATCCATATTCCACCCACTGATTCCATCATCACAAAGAAAACTGCAGAGCAACCCAGCACACCTGAATCAATAACCCCCCCCCCAAAAAAAAACACTTGCTCCACTTTTCAAAATATTAAATCATAAAACCAAGACAAAACAAAACAACACATAACCAACATTTAAAGACAAACTCAGTATTTCTAGGAAACAACAGGCAACCTCAAATCCAACAAAAAAACAGGACAAGGCATTAGAAGCAAAACCACAAACAAAGGTCTCTAAACATGGAGGAAGAGGAGGCAATAGAATTACCTGAGAAGGAATTTAGAAGATACATTTATAGAGTTTTACAAGCCTAAGGAAACCCCAAAGAGAAGCAAAGGAGAACCCAGTTCCCTAGAAGAACTCAGGAAAATCATACAAGAACAAAATAACAAGATTAATGCACATTCAGAACTCATACAAAAACAGCAGTTAGAAATCCAGAAGATGAATACCAAAATTACAGAATTACACAGTACAGTAGAAGTGTGAAAGAGTCAGATAGAACTGACTGAAGAAAGCATATACCAACTAGAAGACAAATCCCTGGACACCAGCCTGTGAAGAAAAATTAGAACAAAGATTTAAGAGAAATGAAGAGAACCTAAGAGTTATATGGGACAACATGAAAAGAAACAACATACGCCTCATTGGAATTCCAGAATAAGAAGAGGTAAAAAAAAAAAAAAAAAAAAAAAACCTGAGAAAATTATGGAAGACTTACTACCAGAAAACTTCCCCCATACATGAAGGAAGAAAAGATATTTGTCCAAGAAGCTCATAGAACTCCATACAAGATAGATCCCAAGAGAAAAACACCAACCTATATTATAATCAAACTCTCCAAAACCAAAAACAAAGAAAAAAATTTGTGAGCTGCCCAGGACAAAAGAAATATTACTTATAATAATCAAACATTTAGGCTGAGCTCTAATTACTCAGCAGAAACCATGCAGGCAAGAAGGCAATGGGACGGTTTTTATAAAATACTGAAGGAAAAGAACTTCCAACCAAGAATCTTATATCCAGCCAAATTAGCCATCAAATAGGAAGGCAAAATCAAGGCATTCCCAGACAAACAGAAATTAAGGGGTTTTGTGAAAATTAGACCAACCCTACAAGAAATGCTTAAGGAGGTTCTTCCCATAGAGGACCCACAACAGAGATCAACAAAATCAGGATATGTGACATCAACACTAAAACCAAATCAGAAATAGAAACTAAAAATAAGACCATAAAAGACACTAAAAATATAAGACACTAAAAATCAAGGAAGACAATCAGCATATGACAACAACAACTAACCTATTAGAGGGAATAAAACTTCTAGATACAAACTTCCAAATGGAGAGGAAAACAGGGCAATGTCTTCATAGAAAGCACTATTCTAAAAATGTAGAGACAAGAATGTACTCCAAGGTAATCAAAGAGAAAATTAGCAATCCCCCTAAGCAGGAAGGAAAATATATGGTTTTAATAAGCACAAAACCAACAATAAAGAAGAAAAGAGAGGAAGCATTTGGCAGCAAATCAAACTCAGCACAGAAAAGTATATGAACCAAGGAAACACCAACAACACAACAAAAAAGCACAATAGAATGACAACAGCCAATTCATATCTATCACTAATTACACTCAACGTGAATGGACTAAGTGCACCAATCAAGAGAAAGAGAGTGGCAGACTGGATAAGAAAAGAAGACTCATCGATATGATGCCTACAAGAGATCCACCTTAGACACAAAGATAAAAACAAATTAAGAGTTAAGTGGTGGGAAAAAAATATACAAAGCCAATGGTAGTCAATAAAGAGCAGGAGTGGCAATATTTTAATTTCTGATAAAATAGGCATTAAGGTGAAAAACATCATAAGAGACAAAGAAGGACATTATATGATGTTGAAAGGGTCAATTGACAAAGAAGATATTACGATAATAAATATTTATGCACCCAGTGAAAGTGCTCCAAAATACGTGAAGCAAATATTAACTGAATTAAAAGGGATAATAGACAACTCTACAATAGTAGTAGGAGACTGTAACACACCACAAAGAGGCACAGGTCAACTAGAAAAAAACTCAACCAAGATAAAGAAGAACTCAACAATACAATCAACCAACTCATCCTCATATACAGAGCATTCCACCCAACAAAAGCACAATTCACATTCTTCTCCAGTACACATGGATCCTTCTCCAGAATAGATCATATGTTAGGACATAAAACAAGCCTCAATATATTCAAAAGCATTGAAATACTACAAAGCATCTTCTTGGACCACAATGCTATAAAATTAGAAATTAAAAATGGGAAGATCAAGGAAAACACATCCAACGTGGAAGCTGAACAATTTACTGCTCAAAAACTACTGGGTAATAGAACAAATAAAAACTGAAATTAAAAAAAAAAAATTCCTAGAAACAAACAAGAATGAAGATACATCATACCAAAACCTGTAGGACACAGCAAAAGCAGTACTCAGAGGACAGTTTAGGGCAATAAAAGCATACATCAAAAAAGAGGAAAGCAACAAAATCAGCACTCTAATTCATCAACTCCAGCAAGTAGAAAAAGAACAACAAAAGAATCCTACAGTATCTAGAAGTAAGGAAATAAAGATCAGTGCAGAAACAAATGAAACAGAAAACAAACAAACAAACAAAAAAAAAACATAGAGAAAAGCAAAAAAACAAAAAGCTGGTTCTTCAAAAAGATGAATAAAATCGATAAACCATTGGCATATCTAACAAAAGAAAAGAGAAGATCCAAATCACAAGAATTGTAAATGAAAGGGTGTCATTACAACAGAACAAACTGAAATAAAAAAAGATACTGACAGAATATTATGAAAGACTGTACAGATTTGAGAACATAGAAGAGATGGACAAGTTTCTAGAATCACAAGACCTACCTAAACTATCCCACTCAGAGATAGAATACTTGAATGGACCTATAACAAAAGAAGAAATTGAGCAGATCATAAAAAAAAAAAAAAGAAAAAGAAACTTCCAACAAAGAAAAGTCCTGGCCTTGGTGGCTTCACTAGAGAATTCTACCAAATATTCAGGAAAGAATTGACACCTATACTACTCAAGATATTGCAGAACATAGAAAAAGATGGTATACTCCCAAACTCATTTTATGAAGCCAGCATAACACTAATACCAAAAACCAGGGAAAGACACCACTGAAAAGGAAAACTACAGACCAATATCCCTCATGAACATAGATGCAAAAATCTGTAACAAAATCCTAGCCAACAGAATCCAACAACACATCAAAAACTTAATATACCCTGACCAAGTGGTATTCATACCAGGTTTACAAGGGTGGTTCAGCATCAGAAAAACAATCTATGTAATCCACCACATAAATAAAACAAAAGAAAAGAACCATATGATTATATCAATTGATGCACAAAAGGCATTTGATAAAATCCAACATCCATTCTTGTTCAGAACTCTCAGCAAAATAGAGATAGAAGGGAAATTCCTCAACATAATAAAAGATATATATGGAAAGCTAGTGGCCAACATCAGTATTAATGGAGAAAGACTCAAGGCATTCCCCTTATGAACGGGAACCAGACAGAGATGCCCTCTATCACCACTTCTATTTAATATTGTATTGGAAGTCCTGGCCAGGGCAATAAGGCAAGAAAGAGAAATAAAAGGCATACAAATTGGCAAAGAGGAATTAAAACTATCTCTATTTGTGGATGATATGATCCTCTACATAGAAAACCCAAAGGACTCAATAAAAAAACCTATTGGAACTAATAGAGAGGTTCAGCAAAGTGGCATGAATCAAGGTCAACATACAAAAATCAGTTGGATTCCTCTACAGCAACAAAGAGTCCCCTGATAAAGAAATAAGGGAAAGAATACCATTTACTATAGCTACAAAAAACATAAAATATCTGGGAATTAACCTCACCAGAGACACAAAAGACCTATACAAAGAAAATGATAAAACAGTACTACGAGAGACAACAAGGGCTCTACATAAATGGAAGAACCTGCCTTGTTCATGGATAGATAGACTGAATAGTGTGAAAATGTCAATACTACCTAAAGCAATCTACACATTTAATGCAATCCCAATCCAGATTCCAACAAAATTTTTTAAGGACATGGAAAAACCAATTACTAACCTCATATGGAAAGGAAAGAGACCTCAGATAAGCAGAACCCTTCTGATAAAGAAGAACAAAATGGGAGATCACACTCCCAGATCTTAAGAACTGCCATACAGCCACAGTAGTCAAAACAGCATGGTATTGGTACAATGATAGTCAGATAGACCAATTATAGACCCATCCATCTATGGAAAGCTGATCTTTGACAAAAGTCCAAAACCCATTAAATGGGGAAGAGATAGCCAATCTCAAATGGTGCTGGCAAAACTGGATATCCACTTGCAAAAAAATGAAACAAGACCCATACCTCACCCTATACACAAAAATAAACTCAAGCTGGATTAATGACTTAAATGTAAAACCCAAAACTATAAAATTCATCAAAGATAAAATAGGGGCAAATCTGGAGGCCCTAATTTATGGCATAAATAGTCTATCAAGCATAACCCAGAATGCACAGGAGGTAGAAGAGAAGGTAGATGACTGGGACCCTTTAAAAATTAAATTCTTATGTGCATCGAAAGACTTTGTCAAAAGGGTGAAAAGAGAACCTACAGATTGGGAGAAAATATTTGCCTATGACATATCTGATAAAGGATTTATCTCCAAAATCTATAGAAAACTTCAACACCTCAGCACCAAAAAGACAAATAACCCAATTCATAAATAGGCAAAAGGCTTACACAGACACTTCACTGAAAATGAGATACTGGCAGCCAACAAACACATGAGAAATTTCTCACAATCATTAGTCATTAGAGCGATGCAAATCAAAACAACGATGAGATATCATCTCACCCTACAATAATAGCAAAGTTCAACAGGTCAGAAAATGACAAATGCTGGTAAGGTTGTGGAGAGATTGAAACTCTTGTGCACTGCTGGTAGGATTGTAAAATCATACAACCATTGTGGCATACGGTATGGCGTTTCCTTAAAAAACTGAAAATAGAAATACCATTTGACCCACCAATTCCATTACTAGGAATATATCCTAAAGAGGTGAGAGCGCACAAACAGATACATACACACCTATGTTCATTGCAGCACAATTTACTATAGCAAAGAGATGTAAACAACCTAAATGCCCATCAGTGGATGAGTGGATAACCAAATTATGGTATATCCACACAACGGAATACTATGCCACATTAAAGAACAATTAGGGATACGCAAATCATCTTGCAGCGTGGATGAACCTGGAGGGCATTATGCTGAGTGAAATAAGTCAATTGCAGAAAGACAAGTACTGTATGAGCCCATTACTGTAAAAAGACAGAGAAGGGTTTGCTTGAGAAAGGGATCTCACTTTGTAAGTTACCAGGATGGGGAGGGAAGTGCAGGGATTAATTTTGGGCTAGTTGGGGCCTACATGCTGACATGGGTAAGGGGAGGGATGTATGGAAAGAGTCTGTGACCACCATGATAACATTAGGAAAAGGAAAGGCACCGAATTGTGCACATAAGAAATAGACGACAGATGCTAATACCAACCAATGTGTCCACAATACTGCGTGACCATTAACACCAAACACCAGGCTACAGAGAAACACATAAACATCTGAGAGGATCAGATGGGGGTCAGTGAACAGGAGTATACTCTAGACCAAGGATAGACTTAGCAGAGGCTAGTCTTGCACAGATACCAATGATACAAAATACCTTCAGTCCTTACTGAAACAATAGAAAACAGGCGCAGAGCAATCCCTCACAGACAACCAGACACTATGGGAGAGAGATCCAATAGATCTACCATCTCAGGACCTTAGTAGTGGGGCACACGAAACTCAACTGGCATAACAAAATACATAAAAGCCTTGTTCTTCATCCTACATTGGTGAGTAGCCACTGAAGTCTTTAAAGTTTTCAAGCGGCCATCTAAGAAGAAGCTAATGGTCTCCTATCATTGGAAGTGAAGAAGAGTGCAAAAAAACAAGGGCATTTGGAAGCAAGCAACCCTAGGACATGATGGCCCTCGAGACCAGAAAAACTAGATGGTGCCTGGCTACCAGTGCCTATCATTAGGAAAGGATCAAATCTAGAGATCTTGGATAGAGTGAGAGGAAAAACGTGGAACAAAATCCAAAAACTCAATAATGACCAGAATTACTGGTCGGATGAAGTCTAATGAGACACCCCCCACACACACCCAATACTCTGTCCCTAGAATACATTCTGCTCTTGGAATAAAACCCAGGGGTTGGCTCTCAGCCCAGTAGTTAACAAGATGTACGTGCAGACCACTCAACCCAGGATGACACCCCCACATACTCTACATGCTCTAAGTTAATACATCCCTTAGAGCAATAGACCACAGGGCACCAGAGGGGCAACATTCACACTGAGGAAATGCAAGACAAACAGGAGTGCACAACTATGAGGGACACAGGGGTAGTGCTACTGAGCAGGGAGGGGAGGAGAATGGGTTAGGGTTGGGCATGGTAAATGGAGAGTGAAACTAAATGTACACATATATTGTTGACTATAAAACAAACTCTTAAAATTAAAAATAAAAATTCAATAAATAAATAAATGTTAGCTCTATAATATATAAAACATTAAAAAATGAAATATTTCCAAATTCTCCATATATTCACCCAAAAATCAAACCTCCACAAATTTCAAGCTATTTAAATCATATAGAACATGTTTTCTCACTACAATGCAATGAGTTACAAACCATGACAAAAAACAAGTAGAACAGAAAAGTCTTCATGTATTTAGAAAATGAAAAAATATATATGTCTAAGTAGCCCATTGGTGAAAGAAGATTTCATAATGGAAATTTTAAAATAGTTTTGTACTAAATTAAAAAAAAGCCTACATATAAAAATACATAAGATGGCAGCTAAAATGATATTTAGAGGGTAATTTGTGGCCCTAAATTCATATTTAGAGAAGAATAAAGGCTGATAATCAGTAATCTAAGCATTCTTCTCAAGATACAAGAAACTGGTCCTTCAGCTTTTTGATATTTTAGGTCTGAATTTTCTGTGCTATATCCAAAAAGAGAGAACACATAATGAGTAAAGAAGGAAAAAATCAAAGTACTTTTAGAAAGTTCCCCAGACTTGAAATTTGAAAGGAATTATCCAATGCTTTGGACAATTAATAAAAATACACGCACACAACAGCTTATTACTGTGAAACCTCAGAACCCTAAGAACAAAGAGAAATGACTAAATCTTTCAAAGAACCAGAAAGATCAAGAGAAAGGTTGATGTCAGCCTTCTTAGCAACAGCTCTGAAAGCTAAAAGGCAATGGAACAATGCCCTAAAAATTCTGAGGGACAATTTATAACTTAGCACCCTACAACAAATTACCAAGTTAAGTGTAAGCTGAATTAAAGACATTTTCAGATATGCAAGTCCCAAAAACAGTTACTTTGCATATATCCTTTCTTATGATGGTATTGGAGAAGACACATAAACAAAATAAAGAATGAATTAAGGAACAGGACAAGAAAGATAGGGTCCAAGAAATAGGGACTGTAACAGAAGGAACTGTTGAATCCCCCCAAAATGGTGAAGTGAGCTCCCTGGATGACAGCTGTACACTGAGCCTAAAAACAAACAAACAAAAAAGTTCATTCTGAAGCACAACAGAAAGCTTTGAAAGAGATGTCTTCAAGATTATTTAATTGAGAGAGTAACTAATGTATTTGAATGTATTCAGAAGCAACACAGACAATTGGGAAGCAGGGAGGAGTTGGATAAATTAATTATCTAAATGAAACTCACTGCCCTCGGGTCGATTCCGACTCATAACTACCTCCATTGGGTATCCGAGGTTGTAAATCTTTACAGAAGTAGATTGCCCCATCTTCCTTCCACAGAGCAGCTGGTGGGTTTGAATTGCTGACCTTCCAGTTAGCAGGCAAATGCCTTATCCACTACACCACCAGAGCTCCTTGAAATTAAATATAAGTATATTAAAAAATAAGCAAAAATATCAGTTATTAACTTCAGGGAAATAAAAATTTTCTCAAGAAAGAATGTTACCACCTTAACTGTGAATAGGGTTTTACATGTATTTACATGTAAATATATAGAGTATTAATCTAAGTATTGAAAGTTAGCAAGTGAAAAGTTTAATTTAATACCTTTGAAATTATGTGGCTGGAATAGAACTCATGATGGTGAGAGAAGAAAATGAGAGATTGCTAAATCCTTGTATCCTATATTGAGATGTCAATAGATACTGCCTAAAATTAAAACATCAAGAAGTTACATATAACTACTTTTTGAAGGTAAGATATGGAAGTGAATACAAATTAAGGCAATTGTTTCTGGGAAGCAGATATAGTATTGGGGATGTGTGAGGGAATTACTGGGTTCTATAATATTTGACTCTTTATGGGAGCTCTGGTGGGATAGTGGGATAGTGCCTAAGACATTTGACTGCTAACCAGGAGGCTGGTGGTTCAAACCCACCAGCCACTCCTCAGAAGGAGGTTGGGCAATCTACATCTGTAGTGATACTGCCTCAGAAACCCAAGGAGGGGTTGTTATGGGTTGGATCCAACTTGATGGCAGTGGATTTGACTCTTTATATGCCTGTTTAAATTTAATTAAATAAAAATGAAAAATTAAAATATATATAATTTACTATGTAATTTCAAAGATATCTGTGTGTCTAATCCCATTGATTTGTATGCCATTATTTCTAACCCCAGTATGGTAAAAAAATATTCCTTAGGAAACCCTTGAATAGATGCTTGCAAAGTTAATAGAAGTTGTCAAAGTTAAAAATGTAGAACACACTTCATTTGAGGATTGGGGCCCTAAATTAATACCATTCTTTGGAAGAGTCTGTGTTTAGTTACTAGATCAAATTGTTTAATTTGCAATTAATATTGTAATGTTGTGATGGCTCAACCAATAGTTACTTGAAAAGGGAACAATGCAGAAAGGAACTTGGGCTTGCTATGGACCAGGTACTGAGCTAAATAGTTTTCTGTCTGCCTCAAAGGTAGGAAGGAACTTTGTTGTATTGAATTGTGTGTCCTTGTATCAAGCACATAGTACCCAGTGTTTGTTGAAGGAATAAATTTTATTTCTCTTAATATATGAGGACTAGGTAGGATTGGTCCCAGAAATATAAGAATTATTCAACATTAAACAATCTATCAAGAAGTCTTCAAATGAATCAAACTGAAAAGTTCTGCATATTTTTTCTAGTGGTGATTAATTGTTAATCTGTATCTAAAATCACTTAAAAATTCTAATTTGATAGTCTAATATAGCAAATAATCCTTATTGAACACTCACAACTAAGAAAGTACTAGTTGTATTTATGAGTATAGAAAATATAATGTATAGATATATAGAAATAGTGATAATATTAGCTCATATTTGTATATGCAATGACATTTTTCAAGCACTTTAACATATATTACCTCAATTGATCCACAGAACAATCATATGAAGTATAGAAAGGAATTTACATTATTCTCATTCTTATTCCTAGGTGATTAAATCCAATCTTACACATATTAAAAGTAACAAAATTTGATCATCTTAAATTAATTTTTGAGTACTGTCATAGTCACTTGACTGCTAACCAGAAGGCTGGTGGTTCAAACCCACCAGCCACTCCTCGGAAAGAAGATGGGGCAATCTACTTCTATAGTGATACTGCCTCAGAAACCCAAGGATGGGTTACCATGAGTCGGGTCTGACTCCACGGCACATAACAACAACATAGTTATCTAATGCTG
Organism: Orycteropus afer afer; assembly: GCF_000298275.1. Classification (NCBI taxonomy): domain Eukaryota; kingdom Metazoa; phylum Chordata; class Mammalia; order Tubulidentata; family Orycteropodidae; genus Orycteropus; species Orycteropus afer. The sequence continues at coordinate 9,367,642 of NW_006921613.1, forward strand.
CTATAATAGAAATACTGCTAGTGAATGGCTTTAACAAACATAAATTTATTTTCTCATAGTTTAGGAGGCTAGAAGTCAGAATTCAAGGTACCAGCTCTAGGGAATTTCTTGGAAATCTCCAGTGTCTTGGCACCTGTCTTCCCCTGAGTCTAGGAGGTTCTCAGCACAGGGACACTGGATCCAAAGAATGAGCTCTTCTCATGGCTCTTCTTTCTTGGTAGTAGTAGTCCCTTTCTACTCAAATTCTATCCTTTTATCTCTTTTAAGATAAAAGGTGTGACTCAAGCAAGGGTGTGACTTGAGTATAAGGTGTGACTTAAATAAGGATATGGCTTGAGTCCCACTCTCTTGTAAGGCTGTGACTCAGGATATACCTCACATTCATCCTGCCTGATTAACATATAAAAAAGCCAAACCCCCTGCCACTGATTCGATTCCAATTCACAGTGACCCCCATTGGATTTCCAAGGCTGTAAATCTTTTCAGAAATAGATTGACTCATCTTCCTCCTGCAGAGCAGCTGGTAGGTTTGAACCACTGAACTTCTGATTAACAGCAAAATGCCTCAGCCACTACCCACCAGAGAGAACTCCTTTAAGTAACATATAGAGGTTAGAATTTACAACACATTACACATCACAAAATGGAGGAAAGCCACACAATACTGGGAATCATGGCCTAGCCAAGTTGACACACATTTTTAGGGAACACTGTTCAATCCATAGCAAGTACTCTAATTGATTCATAAATGTCATTTTAAAAAGGAGATACAGATAAGCAATATTTGAAAAAATAATGATCACCTACACTCAGAGATAATCGTATTACTATTTAGGCAATAGCTATATATGTATATAATCAAACACAAAAACGTAAAATTATTCTTCACAAAAAATATATCATGAGTGTCTTTCTGTATAAATAAATATTTACAAGATATTTTTAATACCTACTTCATAATCCACTGTACAGATCTACTGTTGTTGGTTATTTAGGTCTTGTTCTAGTTTTCACAATGATTATCTTCCTTTTATGTCCATTTGTGGATGTAAATGGACTGATTTCTTGGCTGAGGCTGACTTCTTTTTGGTAAATCATATTTTCTTCTTGAGACCAGATCTTCTGACCTTAATTATAAAAGTACCTAAAGTTATGAGTTAGAAGATGCTATTGAGTTTTAGCTCTTGGCTAATTCACTGTTTCACATTACAAGACACTTCTGTATTGAAGTTCTGCTATTTGCAACTTTAGGCAGACAATACTTACAGGGCTTTTGTGAAGTTGAAATGTATGACAATAATAAAAATTCTTGGAAAGAGACATTTTTAAAATATTAATTTGTTTTACTAAATGTATGTTTTTCATTAACAGGTTTAAAACCTCCAAAAAGCTTTTGGACCCACTGGGAACTGAAGGGACTTACCACAACAACCATACATGGTAGCAAGAGAGCACCAAAAATATCTGTAAAGGAAATGATTGCAAGCAGTCAAGAAAGCACAAAAGCTAGTAAGTAAATTTATTGTAAACAACGGAATGGAATAGATCGTCAAACTCAAGGATATTAGGTTATTTATTAGTCAGAATTTTCTTTGGTACAGGATCTTAAAATAATATTTGATTTATAGATTGCTACTGTAGTAACTTGAATATTACTGCTTTACATTTTCTTTTTTTTTTTATTATAAAAGTGTGATATGCTTAAGTCCTTTTCCCTTTCATCTGTGAAAGTAATTTTAAATTTTATTTTTAGGAATTTTTTTGGTCTTAATGTACACTATAAATATTTTTCTCACTTTTAGCTGTATTGCTAACTGTTTAACAATGTGCTTTATTGTTTAGAATTTTTATTGAGTGAATTTATGTTTTCTTTAGGGCTTCAATAATGTGGCATATTTGTTAGGACTATCTATCTACTGGGAGCTCTGGTAGCATAGTGGCTAAGACACTTGCCTGCTAACCAGACGGCTGGCGGTTTCAAACCCACCAGCCACTCCTCGGAAGGAAGGTTGGGCAATCCTACTTCCGTAGTGATACTGCCTCGGAAACCCAAGGAGGGGTCGCTATGAGTCAGGTATGACTCGACGGCACATAACAACAACAACAATCTATCTACTACCTAAGATGATAAAAATAGCTACCTGTATTTTTTCCTTGTGTCTTTTGATTTCCATGTTTGATTTAATTTTTTAATCTACTTGGAAAGTATTTTGTTATAAATAGAGTGGTTATATTCCAGTATTATGTTTTTCTCTTTTTTTTTAACTCATTACTCACTTACTAAATCGTCCACTTATTGATTATTTGAAATAATACATTATTTTGATACATTTTTGTATCCTCTCCTATTCCTTAGAGCTACATGCCATATTTTTTACACCAAGACCAAACTTCTCAGTTACTCTATACCAATAAGTTTTATAAGGCAAGTATATTTCTTGTTTAGGCTGCCTCCTTTACTATAGTACCTAATGTAGATCTGATGCTTAGGCTATGTTTCTGACCTATTAAATCAGAATTTCTGGCAGGAGGGTGAAACTGAAGTTCAATAAAATACCTGGGGGAAAAAAAATTCCCCAGGCAATTTCAATGTGCAGGTAAAGTTAAGAACCACTGGTGTAGAGAGAAATGTCTTTCTAACCTTCAACCTGATCCTTGATAAATGAAAGGGGAGAGGGAGGACCCAGCTACTCAACCTCCTCTTCTGAAAGCTATTCTTTAATTAATTTTATTCTATAATGAATTAATTTGTTGTTTACTGTTCTTCAGATTTGTACACTTTCAATGTAGAGTATCTCTGTTTCAGCTGTGGTTTTCCCCACTATTGTCCCCATAAATATGATTCTATATAATGTCTGTCTTTTAGTAGTTAATGAGATGTCTTGTTTGCTTATGTTACCTTTAACAATTTTCCAGAACTTCATACATATTCATTATTTTGGGGGTCTTTTCAAGGAATTGTGTGAATGGAAAGGAAGATAGTCAACAATCTCAACCCAATCTTGTATATCGGTCTTTACTTCATGCCCATACATGTGAATAACAACTTGGCTAAATATAAAATTCAGGGGACTTTTTGGAATTTCTTATTTTGTTAAAATTTTAATGTATACAAAAAATAAGTATTTGCACAAGTAGATAGCTTAGGGGGCAGTAATGTGTCAGAAAGAAGGACACAGGGAAGAGGTAACTACAGGGAGGAAGTGGGAAGAGCTGTTATATTGTGGGGATTACAATCAATATCATGAAACAAAATGTGTATGAACTACTGTATGGAAAATGAATTTTCTCTGAAAACTTTCACCCAAATCACAATAAATATTTTTCAAAAAATAACAAGAATGATATAAGCAACTCCGAAATATCTTTACCCAGATTCATCCACTATTTACATTTTACCCCATTTGCTTTCTTTTCTCTCCTCTGCAAGCATTGAAAGCTTACGTTTCCCTATACAATTACTGCTTTAACAGCATGCCATAAATTTAGATGTTGTATTTTCATTGTCATTAAATAAAAACTATTTTCTAATTTCCATTATAATTTCTCTTGGGTTGTTTAGAGGTGTGTTGTTTAGCTTCCAAATATTTGGGACTTTTCTGGATATTTTATAGTTACTGTTTTTTAATAAAAATTATTATGGTCTGAGAACACAGTCTGTAAAATCTTCTGCAATATATTTAGACTTCTTTTTGTAGTACAACGCATGGTCTATCTAGGTGAATATTCCATATGCATTTGAGAAAAATGTTTATTCTGAAGTTTTATAAATTTCAAGATTAATATAGGAGCTCTGGTAGTGTAGTGCCTAAGGCACTTGACTGCTAACCAGAAGGCTGGCAGTTCAAACCCACCAGCCACTCCTCAGAAGGAAGATGGGGCAATCTATTTCCGTAGTGATACTGCCTCGGAAACCCAAGGAGGGGTCACTATGAGTCGGCTCAGACTCGACGGCACATAACAACAACAACAGCATAGTTGATAGTGTTATACAGATATTCTATACCAGGGGTCAGCTAACTACAGACTGCAAAGCAAATCTGAACTGTTTTTATAGAGCCCACAAGCTGAGAATGGTACATATTTATCCCTTGCAGTAGAATCAATTCCTGCTCATAGCAACTCTACATAACAGAGTAGAACTGTCCCATAGGGTTTCTAAGTCTATAATCTTTACAGAAGCAGAGTGCCACATCTGTCTTTCCATGCAGTGGCTGGAGGGTCTGAACCACAGCCTTTTGGTTAGAAGACAAAATCTTAACCACTGCAACATCAGGGCTTCTTTTTACGTACTTAAAAGGTTGTAAAAGGTTTCCTGGGTGGCGCTAATGGTTAAACACTTGACTATTAGCCAAAAAAGTTGGCAGTTCAAACCCACTCAGAGGCACCTAGGAAGACAGGCCTGGTGATCTGTTTCTGAAAGTTTACAGCCTTGAAAACCCAATGGAGCAGTTCTACTCTGTACACACGGAGTTGTCATGTGTAAGAAATGACTCAAAGATGACAAAAGGATGGTTAAAAAAGAAGAAAACCACATGTAGCCCACAAAAGAAGCAGAAGTGTCATTTTGAAGACTAAGATAGTTCTGACCCAAGCCATGGGATTTTCAGTTGCTTCATATGCATGTGAGAGCTGGAAAACGAATAAAGAAGGCTTCTGAAGAACTGATGCATTTAAATTGTGACATTGGCAAAGAATATTGAATGTAGCATGGACTTCTAGAAGAATGAACAAATCTATCCTCAAGGAAGTGCAGCCAGAATGCTCCTTGGAAGCAAGAAGGCCAGATTTCGTCTCAACTACTTTGGTCATGTTGTCAGAAGGAACCATTCCCTGGAGAAAGATATCATTCTTGGTAAAGTAGAGCATCAGTAAAAAAAGGGGAAAGACCCTCAATGAGATGGATTGACATAGTGGAAGCAACGATGGGCTCAACAATAGCAGAGATTGTGAGGATGGCACATGACCGGGCAGTGTTTCATTCTGTTGTACATAAGGTCGCTATGAGTCAGAGATGACTCAATGACACCTAACAACAACAACAACAATATGGCATCTTCAGATTTCTTATGCTTGTTGTTTGCATGGAGTATCTTTCCCATCATTTTCCTTACCTGGTTGTGTTTCTACTTTGAGTGTACTTCTTGTAAATAAGTTATAGTTGAATATTTCTGTTTTATTCAGTCTGACAATTCTAATTGGAGGTGCTTACTTCATTCCTATTTAATGTAATTATTGATAGGGTTGGTTTTATTTCTATTATGTTCCTATTTATTTTCAATTATTTCTTTTTTCTTATTCTCTAGTCTCCTTTCTGGTCTCCTTTTATTTAATATTTAATATTGAATATTCCACTGAAATTCATCTGTTGGCTGTTTACCTATACCTCTTTGTGTTTTAGGAGGTTGTTTTAATGATTTAAAAAATATGTCCTTTAATTATCAAAACACTAGTTAAAGTTAATATTGTCCTACATCACTTAAAATGTAGATACTTACAGCAATATAGTTCATTTATACCCATCTTTGTGCTATTGTTGTCATATATTGTTGTTGTTGTTGTTGTTATTTGCCATCGAGTCGGCCCCGACTCATAGCGACCCCTCCTTGGGTTTC
>NW_006921613.1:9373876-9375597 GCF_000298275.1 Orycteropus afer afer
TCCAACTCGACGGCACATAACAACAACAACAACGAAACTATAGAGTATGTGCTATTACTTGTCTGGAATTTTTCACTCCATAATTATTTTTTGAAATTCATATGTGTTATTGGAAGCTCTGGTGGTGTAGTGCCTAAGGCATTTGATTGCTAACCAGAAGGCTGGCTGTTCAAACCCACCAGCCACTCCTTGGAAGGAAGGTTGGGCAATCTACTTACATAGTGATACCACTTCGGAAACCCAAGGACGGGTCACTATGAGTCATATCCGACATGAAGGCAGTGGATTTTGTTGTATGTATTAATGCTTTATTCCTCTGTATTGCTGAGCAGTAGCCCATAGTAAGAATATACTATAGGTGGTTTATCCATTCACCTATTGATGGGCATTTGTGTTGTTTCCAGAATGTGGCTATTAAAAATCAAACTACTATGTTTATTCATGTACAAGTCTTTGTATGAACATATAATCTCATTTATCTTTGGATAAATACTTAATAGTGGAATAGTTGGGTAGTTTTTGTTACCTTTGTTAGGTGCCATCGTCTCCAACTTACAATGGGCTTCCATTCTGTTGACTCTATAGTAAATTGGTTCAGACGTAGGTCAAATAAATACCTCTTCTTTTTTCAGTTTTCATTATTATTGCATTTTATTCTCAGTATCTTTATAAATTTGATCTTCTTTTGTCTTTGGGATCAGGAAAAATTATATATAAATTTACAGATATATTTTAATACATACAAACATAAAAAATACACAAATCATAATAATTTATTCTGATGATAAAAAAGAATTGGACGACATTGACATTTTGTCAGTTGCAGTAATAACACCACTTGTGGAAGGTTCTGGGTATTCTGGATTATCCCTGGGAATAAGGGTAGCGTTTCTAGTCAGAAAATTAGTGAGAGTTTTCTGTAGGGGCCTTTTTTTCTTCATATATTTCACAGTAACATTTCACTGCTGTCTGAATCTGTCTGTCCATTTTAGCAAAATGATCAGCATTTTGGGTCCATATTTTCAAGCAACTGAAACCCCTGCTCCAGTTTAGAAAAAAAATCTAGCTTATCCTTTCACTGTAAAGTTTTTTTTTTAACTATTTTTTGTGATTTGAGTGAAAGTTTACAGAGCAAATTGGTTTTTCATTCAACAATTCAGACACATTTTATCTCATGACATTGATTTCAATCCCCATAATGTAACATCACTCTTCCCACTTCCTCCCTGTGTTTCCCATTTCTATTTGTCCTTCTTTCCTATCTCTTTTTGTCTTCTGAGCCTTGTTGTTGGGTGAAAGCTACTCTTTTGATCTCCAGTGGCCAATTATTCTAAGGAGTATGTACCCCTCTATGTAATTGTTCACCTTAAATGCCTGTCTATTGCTTGGCTGAAAGTTGAGCCACTGGCATGAGTTCAGTTCCAGGCTTGAAGGATGACTAAGGGCCACAGTCTCAAGGCTTCCGCCCGTTTCCATCGGACCAGTAAGCCTGGTATATTTTATGATTTTGAGTTTTGTTCCACATTTTTCTCCCACTCTATCCAGGCTCATTTTAATCCTAGCAGATGGCAAAACTGACCAATCTCCATGTTAGAGTTACATACACCTTATTTGCATGGCCCTACCCCTACAAACCCACCAGCCACTCCTCGGAAGGAAGGTTGGGCAATACTACTTCCGTAGTGATACTGCCTCGGAAACCCAAGGAGGGGTCGCTATGA
>NW_006921613.1:9376722-9422575 GCF_000298275.1 Orycteropus afer afer
GCCCCATCTTCCTTCTGAGGAGTGGCTGGTGGGTTTGAACCGCCAGCCTTCTGGTTAGCAGTCAAGTGCCTTAGCCACTATGCTACCAGAGCTCCCTAAGCACTGGCTATTCTATGTCCCAAAGATTTGAGTATGTTGTGTTTCCATTCTCAGAATTTTTTTTTTATTATTTCACTTTTTATTTGTTTTATTACCCCACAGCTTTTGAGAAGGGTGTTACTCAATTTTCATGTATTTGATTATTTTTTGATTATTGATTTCTAATTATATAGTGTTGTGATCTGAGAAGATACTTTGTAATATTTTGATGTTTTTAAGTATATTAAAAATATATTTAACAAGACATGATGATGTGATTGGAAAGACATTTTTTCATTATAATTCATTATTATTGTTGTTAGTTGCCATCAAGTCATGAAGTAGATGAAAATATATAGTTATAAAATGTTATGAGTGTATAAGTACGTGTACATGTCTTTGCATACATGCATGTATATCTAAATGTATACATATATAATCAGTTACTAGCTGAATGTTATAGACTAGAAAGCAATAGGATTCAGAGAAGGAAAAAAAAAATCACTGTAATTCAGGGGTATTTCTAGCAGTAGCTCATAAAGAGCTGAATTTTTAATTTTGTCTTTAAAGGCAGAGCAGGGTCTAGATTGACAATGAGAATTAGAGATTCTATATGGTGGGAACATAGAGGCAAAATTCAGAGGCAGAATTAACTATGTTGTTGTTGTTGTTGTTATGTGCCGTCGAGTCAGCCCCGACTCATGGTCTGTGTAAAACATGATAAACACAGTAGACTAAGAACTACAGGATTTATGCTCATCAATGAGAAGTTTAGACAGGTACAATAGAGCCAATCAATTGTCAGCTTTGGGTACTAGTTTAGGAATTTAGACTAAACCCAATGGGCCATAAGGAGCCAATGTGGATTCTTCAACTGGGAACTGAAGTAGTCAAAGTAGTATTTTAGGAAGATAAAGGAATTGGGTATCATCTGAGATGGAAGATACATGAAACAGAAGAATGATTTGGGAGGAGTTTCTAAACGCTTAGCATGGAGTAATGAGGTTGTAGAAGGGTCAAGAAAAAGATGAATATGTGGGGATATTTAGTAGAAACAGGTTAGCTGGTCTTGGTGATTTATCAGATAGTAGAAAGGAAAGATAGACAAGAATAAAAGCTGACAATATTTTTAGCATAATTAGAATGTTACCCATATATTTAATAATATGTTTAAATGTTACCCACTCCTATAGTCACAGTGTAAATAAGAAAAAAAAAATTCTTCTGAAAATTTATTTTTCTATTTTTATTTTAAGGAGTTATTTTGACTTGATAATTTTATTTCTTATAATTATTCTTTAAAAAATGATCAAAAATACAAAGAAGTATGTACAGAAATGTTCATATTTATATTACTGAAAAATTTGAAACAATCAAAATAACTCTCTTATTAGAGATTTGTAAAAATAAATAATAGTAAAGTAGAAGAAGCGTACCATCTAGCCTGGTAGGATCCATTTATTTATTATTTAATATGATTCATTGTTAGTTTAACAGTCAATTATCTATTAATTGATTTAGTGCTATAAACTTTTATCAAAGTTGGAAATCATTAAAATAATACCTAAAAATTCACAAATTAATGTACATTTTTGTTTGAAGTAAAAAAAATACTTAATACTTTTTTAATTAATACTTTTAATGGTTTCCCACCTTGATAAAAAAGAAAATTTCAGTTTCTTTTAAATGGACTGAGAATTCAATGATATCTGCCAAGCAATCTGAATGCGTAAGTCTTCTAGATTTTTATTACTTTTTTCCTGTTATCTTGCCCATGACTAATTCAATAGCAAAGTTTTCAGTCCATCAGTTTTATCACATTTTTTTCATGACATTCAGATTCATTTTGCCAAAACTAACCTTTTCTTCACATTTTAAACTGTTTATTCAGGTTAGCAATATAAAATGCCTATAATTCATAGAGCAAGATTCAAACAGATCTTTTTCTACAAAAACAATTGGCAGGAAACAATAAATATGTTTATAATGATGATCACTAGATAGTAAAATTATAAATGAATTTAGTTTATTTTATATGCTTTAGAAAACTTGAAAAATATTCAAGGAATATATTAGGTTAATAATCAGGAAAAAATGAATGTTATAATACTACAAATATATATGACCCAGTAACATTTTAGTGCCATCTCCCAAACCCACTAGTGTCAGGCTCTTTTAAATAAAACAACTTTATACAAATGAAAATTCACATGCTTAGTATCCTAATATGCAAAATAGATAAAAATAATGTTTTATTAATATGAATTTATTTTATATTTGCAACTTTTCCTTAGTGGAAAAGAAATTAAATATTTACTTAGAATAGGTTTGTAATAAAAACCTATTAAAGCTAAGACTTACCTGACACTAGTGTATTCTCCTAGCAAACTTATTAGGTCAATTTTATTTGATTTATATTCTACAGACTTAACTTTTTTTATTCCAGGGCAGAGTTTCAATTTTCTTAATTGAAATATGTTCAAACACTTATATATTCAAACTTGTGAGACTTTTATTTTTCTAGGTCTTGTAATATTAACAGGGTACAGTCTTACCACTTTTCTATTGCTCATTTTAATGGAAAATATTTGAGTTTTCCTTTTCTGACAGGTTTCTGCCTTACACAGATTATAGCTTTAACAGGTTTTACTGTATATATTTGACACAGGAAACTTGATTTCTAGATCTGCAATTAATTATCAATTAATTGAAATTATGGAATATACATTGTCTTATTATAGTCTTAAGATACTTATTTTAAAATTGAGTTTGTGAAAAATTTTGTAAAGCCCTGAATTAACCATGAGGAACCTTAATATTCTGTAAGATGCAGTTCTGAAACCAATACTCCAGCCTTGACTGTATTACTTTTAATTTTATTAATGAATTATCTTTTCCTGTTTTCTAATATCATTCCTTAGCTTGTCATATTCTTTAAGTATATCCTACTCAAGTAAGCATTAAATAGATATTTACTGAGTGAAAAATCCTATTCAAATCCTAATTCGTATGTGAAACTTCCCTAATTATCCTAGTCAGATGAATTCCCTCTTTCTTAGAAACTCTCACAGCGTTAGATATGGTGGTGAGTCAACTAAGTTGACATGTATTGTTTTAGTTCATTATCAATGTTCTAAATATTATTTCATTTGCATTAATATGCCATAATTTCTTTTTCCAGTCCAATATTAATGAACATTTAGGTTTCTTCCTTTATTTTTGCTACTACAAACAGTGCTACCAATGGAATACTCTAAGGGCTTTTGTTTGTATTCCAAGTGATAGGGACAGTAACTGCAGAGTTTTAAACCAAGGAATTGCATGACCTGAATTATATTTTAACAGAATCACTCTGGCTGCTGTGCATTTTGTACTCCATAATTGTTCCAATGTAAAAACAATTTTAGCTCCCTCTCTAGATTCTGTATTCCTTTTAACCCCAATTGTGAATTTCAAAAATATGGAGGCATCTAGGAAAACCAGGGATCTCTGTATCAGAATCACTGCAGACTTCAGGATCATATTAGAAAACAGAATTAGATGGGAAGCAAATAATGCTTTCAGGGTGTTAAGAGACAAAGATGAAAAACCATGTATAGTTCCTAAATAGATTTTTGTTCATTTAACTAATTGATTCTCAATCCAGAAGGCATATTGGAATCTACCTGGGAGCTTTAGAAGTACCATTCATTGCCTGGGCCTCATCCTAGATATTCTAATGCAATTGGCCTGAAGTGGGGCTTAGGCTTTATTATTGAAAAATAAATAGACAAACAAACAAATAAATAAAATCCCAGGTGATTCTAAGATGCTTCTAGCATTGAGAGCAATTGCTTTCAAGTTTATTTAGGTCTTCTTATCCTCAGATGATATTAGGCAACTAGTGACTAATTGGGTCCACTATCTACAACAAAACTCTCTGTGGCTCAATAGAATTTCAACTGGCATCTATATTCTTATTCTCTTAAGGAAGGACAATGGAGAAAGGGTTTCTTCAAGTTGGATCTGAAGGTAAGGTTATTTGCTTCATGTTGAAGCAAAGTGATACTGTTTTCTAGCTACATTGGGAGTTCTAAAGACGCCTACCCCAGGCTGATAGGCATTCCAGACTACAGTTCAAACTTTCATTAATTATTCAGTGTGGGAATGGACTACACAGTATCTATCACTTAGGAAAAAAGAAATAATGTTGTCATGAGGTATATATCTGCTTCATCTTTTTCTCTGCTGAATGGATCCCCAAAGCAAGCCATAAATTACTGTTATTAGGCCTTATAGAACCTTGTATCAGTGGCTTTAAAAACATCCAGCTTATCCAAGACTATGGCCTGGAATTGGACTTACTCCCATGGGCTAGCTCTCAACCAAACAATAGTCAGGCCTATGAGCTGAGTGCCTTACCCCAGGGAGGTGCACTCCTTAGAACAGTCAACTGTGAGAGATTAGAAGGGCAGTATTTGCACAAGTAAAAAGCTAGACAGACAGGAATGCATGTGTAAGAAAGACCCAGAGAAGGGATAGCCACAGGGAGGAGGTGGGAGGAGAGCTGTTCCATTATGGGAATTGTGCCTTAAAGCAAAATGTGTGTGAACTATTAGGTGTAAATGAATCTGCTTTGTACATTTGTACCCAAATCACAATCTTTTTTTTTTTTTTTTTAATCCAGTTTATGACTGTGGTAAGTGCCTTTAAGATGGCCTTAATGATTCTGTCTTTTGGTATTCATGTCATTGTGTAGTCCCCTACCCTTGGGTGTAGGCAGAAGTAACGGGATGTCACTTTTGAAATCAGGTTATAAAATGACTGTGGCTTCTTTTTTAGCTCTCCTTCTTTGTCTCTGATTCCTTGATCTGGAGGAAACAAAATACTGTGTTATGAGCAGCTCTAGGAGAGGCCTACATGCTGGATTTATCTCTTACTTGAGTTTTGAGGTGGATGACCGCAGCCCTGACCAATACCTTTGTTTTAGCCTACTGAGAGATTTTGAGCTAGAGGCACCCAGATAAACCATGCCTAGGTTCCTGACTCACATAACTTGTGAGATAATAAATCTTTCTTGTTTTAAGCCACTCAGTTTTAGGGTTATGCAGCAAAAAATAATGGATACATGGCTGGATTCATCAAGAGAAATGTCTGTCATCTTCAAACTAACTTATTCTCTTAACATTATTTGGATGTTATTAGGATGTATTACTGATGATATGAAAGAAAATCAATTTGTATCATAAATTCAATGATGAAGACTCAGAAAATTGAACCACATAGTAACCAGTCAGGAAAAGGAAAACAGAAGTGGCATATTCCATGAGAAGTGTAGTTTGAAAAGAATCAGAGATTGTTGGGAAGAGGCTGAGACTTTATTACTTTTTATATTTATTCTTTTATTTAGTGCTTTTTGTCAAGTCTCCTCAACTCAAGAGAAAGTAAATTCTCTTGATAAACTTTTCAAAATGGAAGATGAGTGGGGACATAAGTGGGCCTGAAGGAACTTTTCACTTTGATCGAAGGCAACAGTTTCATTGAATAAATATGTAAGTGGAATAGATTGACGACAAGGCTGAAGACAGTTAGACATGAAATTTTAATGAACTATTTTTTTGTATTAAGATATACATTAAGAAGTCAAACCAGAGAGACCAATTAATAGATATTTTCCAGAAACCATGTTTTAGGGTGATCATAGAAATGGTCAGGCCTGATAATCATCTGGTACCCATAGGTAAGTTACAGTGGCTTACATACATTCTGATAGATCAATGTTATATTCTCATTGACCAGGAACCACCCACACTGGTCATCAAATATTTTTCACATCACCCCTAGACATTATGAACTTTAGAGAAAATTTTGGTTTTCTTTAGCCTTGTATTATCTATATGTAAAGTTGGACTATGGGAGGTACAAAATTTCTTGTGTCCTATTTGTGCCCACAAATATGGCAGTGGGGTAGGGGTATAAATGAAGCCATACGATAAACCTTGCACATCTTTCTGAAGCATTAGTTTTGCTTAGTGGTGCTAATTGGAAATATTTTCATGTTAAACCACACACAAACAATGCAAAATCACATGAGTTGTAAGAGAAAGGAGATTCAAAAAAACGTGTCTTTGGTGGATAACCTTTGCATTTATCCCCTAATACGTCATTCTCTCTCCTCTACTATTATGGGTATTTCAGGAGAAAATTTTGAGGGACATTGATTTAGGATATTTGTGGTTATAGAATCACTTATACTGTGAATATAAGTGGGTTCCATCGTCAATCTTTATGTTCCTTGACACCCTAGAAAACCAGAAAAGCAAACTGCAAGAGATGGAAACTCTTAAGAGGGCATCTCCAGTATTTCTTTCCTTCTGTCATTAAGTTATATTTATAACCAATTCAAAATATTTTCAAGGTGATAATTTATATCATGACTGATCTATACCAAAATGTTTTAAATCACTAACTGCATCAAAAATCTTTATTATTTCTTTTGTTAACATATTATTTTATTTAATTTTCCCTTCCTACTTGTTGGAACCCTATGTATTTAACCTATTTTCTTTTTTAAAGAACATTTTAGAGAGGGGTGCTCTGCGTATCTGGATATTTTGCACTATGTTCTCCCTTCCCAAATAAACGGGTTCATTACAGAAGAGTTGAATAGGGATAAGAATTGATAATTTTATTATTTCTTTGCTCCTTTTGAGTCAAATCATCATAATATATACTAATCATTGCATATGTAGTGAATTGCCAGAACATGGGTCAACTTTATATGCAAATGTAAAGGTCATATTCAACAGAAAAGAAAAGGAAAAAAAAGAGCCACTGGGTAATAATCTAAGAAGCATATGCTTCGTGACTTACCTACTCTTATGACACTCTGCACCTAACCAGCTACATAACCTTGAGTGTATCACAATTTATTTCCTCATCTGTAAATGATCAAGAAGAACAAAGAATTCTAAATGTCTGTAAGTAGTGCAGATTTTATTTTCCAAAATGTACGTGATAAACGTGAAAAATAGGAGAGAGAGGAAAAAATTCAAAGCAGATGCTTCTAAAAAGATTCTATTGATAACTTATACTACCAGGAATGGATTGACTACTAAATATTTGTTTTGCTTAATTTAACTATGTGATGTAATTTGATGGTAACAGTAACTCCACAGATAAAAAAGTATTTGGTCCTCGTATGGCTCTTGTATCTTATATGTATATACACTATTTTATTTAAATTTCTGTATTATCATGTTTTACCCCAACTTTTTTAAAATGTAGTAAGATTAGTCTTATTATGAATTTTCTTGATATTCAAACACTGAATGATTTCATATAAATAATTGATTATAGACAGACACTAAGGAAAGAAAATGAAAGACATATATCCTCCTCCATCCTTAATATGCTCACACTGTTCTAGTGACATACTCTGATATTGGATCCTAGGCTAGTAAGATGCCCTTGAATCAGATGATAGTTGAGAGTATCTTTTGTTGTATCTCCCCAGAGTTTATCTGAGGAGAGTAGTTCTTTCTAGCTTCCTGCAGCCTGGTCATGTCAGTGAGCCATGAGAAAATTAAATGAATCTGTTGTTTTTGTTGACTTAGCCTTTTCATATAACTCTCATCTATAAATGTATTGCCAGAAATATATATGTAAAATAAAGGGACTTGAATGACAGATATGTTGAAATTAAAACCATAAAGGTTAGCATGCCACTCAATTTAATTTAAATAAATATAGCCCTCCTATTGGAAAGCACTACCAATATGTGAAGTGGAAATGCATCTTTCTGATAAGATAAATGTATCTAGTCCCTGTCCTCAAGCCTTCATGATATTCAGGGCCCCAAACCCTTAAATATACCTTCTATTTTGGGTGTTGTGTTCTTAACATATAACAGGAAAACAACTTTCAATACTGCCATCTTTGGGATGGTAGAGATTTTTTTAAAAAGACTACTAATGTTAAATATGCATATATTTAAAAAATATGAAACCTTTATACTCATGAACTCAAATAGATTCTGAACTTTAAGATCCTGTAAGTTCTTTTATCTGCAGTAATTTCACTTAGATAATCCAATTTAATTGGCAAGAGTATATGGCAAAACACTTTTTACATTTTTGTATTGTTTCCTGCAAGACATCTATTGTAAGCATTGCTGCAGGCTGTCATTTTTGTCTACCATCCAGGATTTGCTGGACCAAGTGCTGTGTAATCAACTTGGTGTAGGTCACGAGGGGGAGGAAGAACTTGCAGTTGAGCCAGACGGTTTTGTTATTCCTTTAGAATTGAAAGCATATGAAACAGATACAGCATATTAAGATTATTTTTTATATAAATAACATAAACTTAAATAACAAAACAATAAAGTTCAAATACAACTTAAAATAGAGTTTAATGCTGTAACCACAGGAAAAAAAAAAAGCATGATTATTTGTGGGAAGAACATTATTAAAAGCCATAATCCCAAATATTAATTATACAAAAGATTATGTTACTTGAAAACAAAGATTTCTGAATTTTACTTTTAGGATTTATAAAATGTTATTTTGTGGCAAGTGAGATGAAGTACAGTATTGCTATTTTATATACAAGATTCTTTAAAATATTCTTTTAGCATACCCTTTCAATTTGAGCAACATTAGGAATTTGTTCCTGTTAAAAGATACAAGCATGTCCTAATCCTATACTTTTGTAAAACTACATATTTGATTTAATTCCATAATAGAATTTTTTAGAATATTTTTTGTTTAGATTTTCAGTGGATTATTTTTTTATGAGAAAACATTTCAAATACGGCTCATCTTCCATAGTTAGTGTTGACTTGATTATCTGACAAATCATTCCAGCAGCCTCTAGGTCTGACATATCTTATATAACATAATCTGCATTATTATTATTATAGCAGCCATTTTATAAGCAGATAGGGATATTTAAATAATTATTATCAGATAATCAAATCTAACATACTCTTAAGGGTAAATTAATTTAAGAAAAAAAAAACAACTATTACTAACACCATGATTGTACAACCAGTTTTACAATTTTTTACAACTTTTAGTTACTAAATCTGATTCTTGCTTATATTTTTCAAATCTTTCTTTAATGCAGTCTCTTAAAATAAACATAATTACGCAAGTCCAGCTTGATCAGTTTTTCAGTAGTTTTCCAGCCTTTCTTGGTTACTTTAAAAAAAAAAGGAAAAGGAAAGGAGAGAGAAAACAGTCCACTTAAAGAAATCTCCCTGCTGGAACTGGTTTCTTACATACTGTATATGATTAGGTTACTGCCATAGGAAGAAAGTGGGCTATTCTTTGTTCTTTCTTTGTTTTTTTCCCTCTTACAGGAATTCCCTTTTGATTCAATGCAACAAACATTTCTCCTCCACTGTGTGTCCATTTAGCTGATGCATATGTGTTGTAATGATTTTCCAGAATTAATTCTTTGAAGTTGCAATCTTCATTGCATTCTTTCTGTTCAAAATAACAAAGAAACAACTGATTTTTAGAAAGGCTTAATTAAACAAGGAGTAAGCAGGTAATATTTGGTAGAATTAAAATCTATATGACTTTTCTTTAAACATCAGGTTGAATGGACTTAATGCAGTTTATTAGATATAAGTGTAGCATATTTGTAAAACCATCATTTTAAATTTAAAGAAAAAAAGATAAAATGATAACTCATTTAGTTAAGCAACATGGTTTCAAATATGTTGTTTTTTGGCATGTCAGTTTTTATATTTCTTTTGTTATGAGGAGCCATTTTGTCCTACTTCAAACCCCAAACCAAACTCACTGTTACTGAGTCTATTCTGACTCGTAGCAACTCCATAGGACAGAGTAGAACTGCCTTATAACGTTGCCAAGGCTGTAAATCCTATGGAAGCAGACTGCCTCATCTTTCTCCCACAGAACGGTAGAGGTTGGAACCATCAGCCTTTTGGTTAGCAGCCCAATGCTTTAACCACAGCACCACCAGAGCTCCTTTTCTTCTACTCAGCCATTCTCAGATTGCTATGTCCAAGCCACTCATTTCCCAACTACTAGAAATTTGGTTAGTTAGCAGAACCTCTGCCCCCATAGGTGTTGGACAAATTTCACAACTTCTACTTACCACTCTCGAGCAGTACAGTAAGGAACTCTGGTGATGTAGTGGTTAAGGCATTTGGCTGCTAACCAAAAGATCAGTGGTTCAACACACCCACTGCTCCATGGGAGAAAGATGAGGCAGTCTGCTTCTCTAAAAATTTACAGCCTTGGAAACACAATGGGACAGTTCTACTGTGTCCTACAGAATCTCTCCATGAGTTAGAATTTACTCAATAGCAGTAGGTTTGGGGGACGTTGCTTTTGATAGTGTTGGAAAATAAAAGTTTAATAATAAAAGGTTAATTTATTTGTTCATTTATCTAACCATGCATTTATTCATTCATTGATTTAATTAAGCATATTATATAATTAGCTTGTGCCAGACATCTACAGACATCCTGTAGAAATGCAAAGAAAAGCCAATTATACTTTATAATAGTAGGATGAATTGTTACATATTTTACATTGTAAGAAAGTGGGAACAATGTCAATACTTAAGAGTTCAAAGCCCATGATTGTGAGATTGATGTTGATAAACAAACTGAACAGCAGGATTTTTTTCCTTCAAGAATTTTCATGTCAGCAATGTGCAAATTTGATGAACTTTAACAAAAAGAGCTTTAATACTGACAAATGGAAATTTTAGAATTTAAGTATCTAAAAAGCTCATGGAATTTTAGAGCTTGAACCGTCCTTAGAGCTCAGCCAATCCAACTAATTTTACAGATAAAGAAAGCAAAATCCAGAGAGCTTAAGCAGTTTGCCCAGGGTCACACAGAAACATCTTGTCTTAATGCTTAGATATAAAGCATTTTAATGCTTTTAATTTAATAAAGTTATTAAATTATGTAGTTAGAGAGAAATTAGTTCCTTTTCTTTATTTTCCAGAAAATCAAGATGCTTTTGACCAAGATAAATCTGAATAATTAAGTCTAAGCTATTAATTGTCAATACCTTTGCATAGAGTTTTCCTTCTTTGTTCATTGCAAGATAGTATTCACTCTCCACCCCTTTGATTGCCACAATTCCAACAGCCACTGTCCTGATTTCCATGATATCTACAAGAAATCACAGAAAAATATGTAGATTATTTACTCAGCTTTGCAGATTATCCAAGAATGGTCATTCATGTTTATATCTATTTCAATTAGAAATTGTTAGTATTATTAATGTAATAATCAGGACAAAACTCCCTCCCCACATCTCATATACACAAACACCAAAGTAATCCTTATTAAATATAGAGAATACAAACTGTCTTTAATTTTGTTTTGTAGAAAAAAAATCAGGGTTCAAATAAACTGTTTCATATTTGAATTTATCTTTTTATTCTCTGGAATTGCATTTCTGATTTACTATATTAATAATAATAGCTAACTTTTATTGAACTCATGCTATATGAGGAGGATTGTTGCAGTGCCCTTATGTATAAACTCATTTAATCATCAGCACAACCTATAAGGCACATATTGTTGTTTTACAGATCAAAAAACTGAAGCACAGAGAAGTTAAGTAAAAAAAATTTGCCCAAATTCTCACAGCTGCTAAGTAGTAGAGCTGGGATTTTAACCTAGATAGTTGCTTCTTAATCATTATATAATACTATGAAAGTATGTAATAAGCTAACATCTTTACTTCCCTTTTTGGCTAAACTCTATCTTAAAAAAATAACTGTTAAGAAAATATATCTTGAATATGCTGAAATTAAATAAAATATCAATTGATGTAATTATCAATTATCAAGAGCCTGTTCTTGTTGTTAGGTGCTGTGGAATCAGTTTCTCAGAGTAGAACTGTCCATAGGGTTTTCTAGGCTGTAATCTTAACAGGAGCAGATTGTCAGGTCTTTCTCTTGTAGAGCCACTGGGTGGGTTAGAACCACTGACCTTTTGGTTAGCAGCTGAGCACTTAACCATTGTGCCACAAGGGCTCCTAAACAGAGTTTAGGACCTTAAGAAAAAAAAAAGATTAAGCATTGCAAACTAGTGAGTTCCTTTGATACATGAAAAGGCAAATGAAAACCAAATTTTGACTCTTGTTCATATAATATTTTATAACTATATTTTTTGCATTATTTTTTAATCTTTATTGAAATAGTTTTTACAAAGCATGTAATCACATGAATTTAACTACTTTTTCTTTTGTTATGTATGTCTTCCTTAAGTGCTATATTTTAATGATTCAGTCTAAATACAGTAAATCTCAAATTTTTTTAAATGATGTACAAATTAAAATTCTAGTGAATTTTTATGTTAATTATACTTTCTATGTGAAGGCAACTGGTAGCATAGTGGCTAAGGCACTTGACTGCTAACCAGAAGGCTGGCGGTTCAAACCCACCAGCCACTCCTCGGAAGGAAGGTTGGGCAATCCTACTTCCGTAGTGATACTGCCTCGGAAACCCAAGGAGGGGTCGCTATGAGTCAGGGCTGACTAGACGGCACATAACAACAATAACAACATGTGAAGGCAAAGGAGTTCTGGTAGCATAGTGGCTAAGACACTTGCCTGCTAACCAGACAGCTGGCGGTTCATACCCACCAGCCACTCCTCGGAAGGAAGGTTGGGCAATCCTACTTCCGTAGTGATACTGCCTCGGAAACCCAAGGAGGGGTCGCTATGAGTCGGGTTTGACTCGACAGCACATAACAACAACAACAACATGTGAAGGCAAAGCCCCGACATATTCTCTTACCCTGTGTTTAACACAATGCAACAAAAGTTCCAAGTGAAAAACCTTTGCATAAATCTTGTCTTTAAAAGTTGTTCTATGAAATACTTAATTAAAGGAAAATCTCAGTTTTTCACTCTATACCTTCACTTCCTGCTCTTAGTTATTTATTTTTCTTTCTGTTTTCCTGTCTGGAGAATAACATTATTACCCACTTCATTGAGATTTGATTTAGCCTCACTAACATTGTTATCAGCTTCACATACCAGAACCAAACCCACTGCCATCGAGTCAATTGCAACTCATAGTAATCCTGTAGGACAGAGTGGAACTGCCCCCATAGAGTTTCCAAGGCTGTAAATCTTTAGAGAAGCAGAATGCCTCAGCTTTCTCCTTGGGAGTGGCTAATGGGGTCAAACCGCTGACCTTTTGATTAGCAGTCAAATGCCTTACCAGGTACCACCAGAGTTGCCTATCGAAGCCTTTTTCCTAACATACTCTGCTTTGCATTAGTCAGAGCTCATCTAGCTGAGCATTTCACAATTGTTTGTCTAGAAACTGAAGTCTAAAAGAAAATGCAAAGGAGTGAATATTAATATTTTTAAGAAGTTTATGTATATAAGTAACATTCACAGTAAATTTATTCTCCAAGGTATAAGAGTTATTACAACATGGGTGTATCAAATTGTTAACATAATGACTCTGGTAGCATAATGATTGAGTTTGAAAAATGAGACAATATTTCAAGCAAATTGACAATTTATACTTGTCAACAATATCCAAGAAAAACAAAACTCACTGCCATCAAGTCGATTCCAACTATTAGCGACCCCTCTTTGGGTTTCCAAGGCGATATCTCAGAAGTAGATTGCCAGTCTTCCTTCCGAGGAATGGCTGATGGGTTTGAACCTCCAGCCTTCTGGTTAGCAGTCAAATGCCTTAGGCACTATGCCACCAGAGCTCCCAACACAGTTGTCAACAATAGTGCAATTTGTTATTTGCTAGCCTTACAAACTACGGGATAGTCCTAAGTGGCTTTTTTTTCCCTTGTAGTTCAATAATTCATGAATTTATCTAAACCTCTTTGCCTATTTACTATTTAATCTTGTATTGCCACTTGGACTAGGAAGTGAAGAACCTTGTTATAAACTGCTGTTACATTAAAAAAAAAATTCTCCAACATCTTCTAGAATTTTAGATATTCTCTAATGTTGATGATTATTCTTAGTTCTTATTACCAACAGCTTTCACAAATTTAAAAGGTTTTAACTTTTCAGTATAAAAAATTAGGGTTTAATGTTAACATTAGCAGATCTTCATAACTCACTGAACTATTAGTTTCCAAATGACCACTTCATGATGTTTAAAAAAAAAAAAAAAAAAACACAGGTAAAGAAATCAATTCCAAGTCCAATGAAAGTGAATGGATTTAAGCATAACTGGGTATGAAAAATGTATTGATATAGTTTCAGATCCCACATTGCAACTAACCTTTAAGAAGCTATCAAGTCGGGGATTTTTTTATTATTATTATTTTTCCTTGGTTGTAATCTTTTTATTATTTTTAATTTTATTGTGATTTGGGTGAAATTTTACAGAACAGATTCATTTTACATTCAACAGTTCAAACACATTTTGTTTTGTGACACTGATTGCGACCCTCACAGTAACAGCTCACCTCCCACCTCCTCCCTGTGGTTACCCTTTCCCTGTGTCCTTCTTGCCCATACATTGATGCCTCTCTACCTTTCCCCTGTGCAGATGCTGCCTTCTGATCTTCAACGACTGACTATTCTAAGGAGTGCATCTCCCTGATATAGTTGTTAGGTTCGTAATCCTGTCTACTGTTTGGCTGAAAGTGAAGCTATGGAAGTGAGTTTAATTCCAGACCCAAAGGGTGGCTTGGGGCCATAGCATCAGGGATTTCACTAGTCTCTATCTGGCCAGCAAACCTGGTCTTTTTTATGCTTTGGAATTTTGTTCCACGTTTTTCTCACACTCTGTCCAGGATCTCCAATTTTGGACTCTTTCCAGATGGTTGGCATTGGTAGCCAGGCATCATCTAGTTCTCCTAGTCTCAGAGTTTTGTAACTGAGGTCTTCATGGACTGT
This sequence comes from Orycteropus afer afer, assembly GCF_000298275.1. Taxonomy (NCBI): domain Eukaryota; kingdom Metazoa; phylum Chordata; class Mammalia; order Tubulidentata; family Orycteropodidae; genus Orycteropus; species Orycteropus afer. The sequence continues at coordinate 9,391,665 of NW_006921613.1, forward strand.
TTCCATGCATCTTTGATTTTCTTCACTCTTCTCTGCTGTGGTTGAGAGGAGACGAATAGTTGCCATCTTAGATGACCACTCACAAGCTTTTAAGACCCAGTTGTTACTGAAGTAAGGCATAGAACAATATTTTTGTGTACGGTGTTGTATCGATTGAGCTTGATGTCTCCTGCGACCATCATCTTTAGCCTGCAGGCCCAGTGACCAAGGAGCTTAGTTGTAGCTAAGAAGTTATCCTAACTTTGCCCCTTAACCTAAATTAATGCCCAGGGCCATCGTCTTGATGGTTTCACCAGTCTCTCTCAGACCAGTGATCTTGGGCTCTTTTTAAATTTTGTTTCACACTTATTCTCACGTTCTATCCAGGATCTCCAATTCTGGTCCCTTTCCAAGCGTTTAGCATTGGTAGCCAGCCCCCCATCTACTTCTTCTGATCTCAGGATCACGTAGTCTGAGGTTCCTGTGGTCCTCAGGATTACACAATGTAGTAGTCCCTTGTACTAATTGTAAGAAACTACCAAGTTTTGATGCATTATCAATTTTCTGAAAGGACTGTTTAACTACTCTTCTCTTTCCTAACTACACATCTTTGTAAAACGAGATTTTCTTCATATACATTAATCAAAATGATATATTACAAGAGATTAATATGATAATCTAGCTATCTTCTATTAAGCAATAAACTAAAGAGGTTAAATAATTATACTTATTAAATAATGATACTTATCTCTCTGAATTTCTTTGTCTTAAAAAATAAAGTTATTTTTCATTTTTAAAATCTTGTTTGCAAAAAACATAAAGCAATGCCATCCTTCTCCCTAAATCTTTTGGAAAATATAGTTATTTTTTAGGAAAAAAAATGATGTTATTTATGTTGAGCTTTAATGGTTTATTATTATTCTTTGTAAATAAAATAATAAAGAAATATTTTCAATTTCTGATACCTTAGTTATAACCCATATAAACAAAAGCTCCTTGGTGTCCTTAATTTCTAATAATGAAAAAGGGTCCCAAGACTAAATAACTTAATACAGCTTTTCTAAATTAATTCCATTTCTCCTGGTCTGTTTAGCTGCAACTTGACTGTACTTTGTAAATTGTTCCCTTATATTTCTGGGTTGAATATCTTTAGCTGTTCTGTAGCCCTCTATATACATGGGCTTAAAATAGAAACTCTGTGACACATGCCTACAGAAATGTTCAATGTGCTCCAAAAATGTCTGCAGAATTTCATAATATTTAAAAATACCAAGTTGCAAATTATAATTAAATTATATAAGTAAATAGTAAACTATTTATAACATACATATTTGATCTATTTGGTTGCTAGCTGAATGTTAGTGTGGTTTTAATTAAATAAAATGAAGATATGTATTTATACTGCTGTGATTTTTGTACCCTGACACAATTACAAAAATAACAAAGAATTTTGCTAAATAAATGTTGTTATTTTGACATAGGAAAATCCTGTATCTTCATACTACGTTTTTCACATATTCTGTGATGTTCCAATAATTATTAAATATATATGTATGTTCACATCTATAAAATTTTTTTAAAATGCCTTTAAAAAGGGGCAAACGCTTGATTCTATGTCCTCTTGCCTTTCTTAGACATCTTCAGTCCCACCCTTCCTTCTCTTTTGAATTGCAAGAATCCCTTTTCCTCAGTCAGAGCTGTTTTAAGGCCTTGTTTTCCCGTCCTGACTCACGGGGATCACGTATGTGTCAGAGTAGAACTGGACTCCATAGGGTTTTCGTTGGCTGATTTTTTCCAAGGTAGATTGGCAGGACTCCCTTTGAGACACCTCTGCATGGTCTCAGACTTTGAACATTTTAATTAGCAGCAGAGTATGTTAATCATTTGCACCACCTACAGACTCATAGGCCCTACCCAAATAAAACCCATATCCACTGGCATCCAGTCAATTCCGACCCAATAGGACAGAGTAGAACTGCCCTATAGGGTTTACAAGGCTGTAAAGCTTGACAGAAGTAGCCCATAAAACCCACTGCCTTCGAGTCAGATCCGACTCATAGCAACCCCTCCTTGGATTTCTGAGACGGTATCACTGGAAGTAGATTGCCCAACCTTCCTTCCGAGGAGTGGCTGGTGGGTTTGAACTGCCAGCCTTCTGGTTAGCAGTCATATGGCTTAGGCACTACACCACTAGAGCTTGACAGAAGTAGACTGCCTCATTATTCTCCCACAGAATGGTTGGTGCAGTCTAACCACTGAACTTTTGGTTAGCAGCCCAATGCATTAACCACTGTGCCACCTAAGCTCTTATCATTTGCCCTGTTGTTGTGTTGTTATGTGCCGTGGAGTCGGACCCAACTCACAGAGACCCCTTCTTGGGTTTTCAAGGCTTTATCACTACGGAAGTGGATTGACCTATATTCCCTCCCCAGAGTGGCTGGTGGATTTGAGCCACCAGCCTTCTGGTTAGTAGTCAAATGTCTCAGGCACTATGCCACCAGAGCTCCCAACAAATTTGCCAGTGACAAATAAGTGGAAGAGATAGCTAATATGTTGAATGCTATTATTTAAAATATATTCAACATATTAGCTATCTCTTCCACTTATTTGTCACTGGCAAATTTGAGCAATGTCTTCCTCTAAGTATACAATGTCATGTAGCTGTTCCTCATCTACCAATAATCATAGTACCCTGTGTTCATTAAACTCATTTGAAGTTATATATTTTGATCTTGACCCGTTTCTCATGGGGCATACTGGGCTTTCTAACTACCCCTTGTCATACCTGTGATCCTTCAGTGTTTAAACTTACAACAGTACAACGTCACACATTATGTCATTGCTTCATCCATTTATTCAATCATATGCAAGTATTTTTCTTCCCAACTACCTGAGCCAAAATTGCTAATTGTTCCTCAATTTCCATTCTCCCGTTCTTTTCTAGCAATAGAATTTTTAATTGGCTGTCCATAAGGACTACATTTCCCATTCTCCTTTGCAGCTGTGTGTACCCATGTGACCAAGTTCTAGCTGATAGGATGTGATGCAACTTCCAGAAATCTGTAAGAAGTAGCCATCAGGATAGAGGCTGGTGAAGCCCTTGGGACTGTGGTCCCTAATCACCCTTTAGGCCTGGAATTGAACTTGTTCCTATGGCTTTCAGCCAAACAATAGACAGGCCTGAAGGGTAAACATTTACGCCATGTAGGCACTCTCCTTAGAATGATCAACCAGAGAGATCAGAAGAGCAGCATTTGCACAGGGAGGTATCTCAGAGGATAGGAATGCATAGGAAAGAAGAACACAGGGAAAAGATAACCACATGGAGGAAGTGAGAAGAGAGCTGTTATATTATAGGGATTGCAGTCAATGTCATGAAACAAAACATATATGAACTGTTGAACAGAAAACGAATTTGCTCTGTAAACTTTCACCCAAACCACAATTGAAAAAAAAAAGAAGACAAAGTAGCCATCAAGAGCCCTTTGCTTCTGCTTTTTTCCTCTATTTTATCCTCCTGCTTGGAATATGAATTCTACGTTGGATTGTGAGAACAAAGTGACTGTAGAACTGTGAGCTAAATGGAACCTGGAAACAGGTTTTGTGGAGAAAAGTTGACACACTCCCAGGTGTTTATTGGATGGAGAAATAAATGATTTTGTTTAAGCTAAATCAATTTTAACTAATACACCCCCAATTTTATTTTCCTGTCACACAAATTATTTATAAAAATGCACATAAATTCCAAGAGTGCCTTTCTTTTTCTTTATTTTAAGCCACTATCCAGAAAGACAAGTCTTTTCAACACTATGGTTAGTAGCCAGGTGTTTACGGGTGTATAGTGAGTTAGAAGGAGTTATTTAACACTTCTATAGCTTTTTTTTTTTTCACTTCTAAGTCATGAGATTAAACTAGAAGAAGAAATAAAAACATCATCTGTGCTCTCATGTCTTTCATTTTCCTATTTAAAATTTCAGTGTCACTAGAAATAGAGCTGATGCTTTTCTGGTGCTATCATTCATTCCCACATGTGTCAGCATTCAGTTAGCTTGATGAATCTTGGGCACTGACTCTCCTTTACACCTTGATACACTATAAGAAGACCCCACCCCCTCCTAGTAAACTGTGTCAAGCCTGTGTTTAATTTTTTCCTAGCCAGAGAATGACCTTGGTTTAGCTAGGTTTTCTGAATGTTCTTTATTGTTCCGTAAAGCATGAAGTGCTGTTTCTACTCTTTTGGAAAGATCAGATTTGCCAGTTTTGGTTACAGCATTATAACTGTTCATTTGTCAATTGAAACAAAAAATATATTGGGCATTCGACTATGTCCAGCACTTTGTGTATCTCTTCTCTTTTTCCATATCAGTTTCTTTAATTTACTGTATTCTTAATTATAACTGTGTTCCCTAGCCTCTTTATATATTTTTCTTCTTGACTTCTTTCTTGAATTAGATTTTTACCTTTCTAAAAGTGCTTCATCCTCTCTAATAAGCTGTAGTATAGAAAACAGTATCTCAAGCTTTTTTGCTTTCACATTGAGCCAAGGAAAAAGTTTGTATTTATATTATACATGATCAATAACCATTTTGGATACAAAAACAAACAGAACAAATATATTCCAAGTCATTATAATAGATTCCTTGGTGTCCTTCAACCTACAACTTCTCCCCATAAACTGTTGGGTTCCTGGAGGGTTTTTTTTTTTTTTTTTAAATTCCTTTTGAGTGATCCTCTTATTACTGCTTTTATACTTTGTTAAATCTTCCAGGAAGCAGTGCATAAACTGAAATGCCAATTATATAAAACATGGCTTTTTTCAGCAAATGTATCATGCAAATACTCAACATATACTTGGCACAAATGATCTAAATTATTTTTTTGCTATTCCTTTTTGCTATTCCCAATTTCTCAACTTTCAGGCTCGTAATAATGGACGTTGAAGCTAAAGCACCAAGAGTTGGGGAAGTTGAGGATCATTTCAAATCTGGGTAACTGTGGGAGTAAGAGAATTAGAAAATCTAGAGGAGTGCTATTTTTAGTGGAATGGGAGCCATAATGTGTTTTCATGACATATATATGGAGTTTGAGGTGATGACAGGTTTTTTTATCCTGTTCTTAAATTTCCTAAATCTCAAATGAATTTCTAGGTGTGCTAGATGTGTATGTTTAGCAGAATTGTTAGTTAGCAATAAAAAGAATTCTGCAAACCACTAAAAAAATAAATGAAAAGGAAGATATCTTACTTTAAAAAAATATAGTGATATGCCAGTGTTGTCAACTTTTTAAAAAATATTTAGTATTTTCTTAGTGGTCCCAGTGCTCCAAGTGATGGAGAAATTTCTCTAGATGTCACTAAATATCCTCACCTGTGCTCCCCTTATTCCTACTCCTATTTTTAATCTATAATCTGTGATCACAAACTGGAATTTCATCAGTTTCCATGTTATGATCACAGAAACTAGGACCTCAAAAGATGAAGCAAAATGAGAATGTGCCGATTTGATTAGATTGCATGCTTAATTTTACTCTGGCAGGAATGCTAAACTTTACTAGCTTAAACTGTACTAGCAGAAATGATATTTTTAAATGTATGGAAGTATCATTACTGCTTCTATCTGTTGTCTTCATTGGTTAATAAGATGGAATCACTGAACGAATTGTCCTGTAAAAAGTGAGAATTCTTTGGTTTGATGTGTACATATAATTGCCCAGTTCTCTTTCCTTATCATCATTTGTGATTTTGAATTTGTTTATTATGCATTAGTTTCTAGACTTCATCTGATTCACAGGAAAACTAACTTAGAAGGTAAACACATTCACTTCATCCCTCTGTCTTAGGAATTATTATGCCCTGTGAAATTGTGCTGCCTGGTGTATATATGATGCCATCATTTTTCTTTCCCTCTTTAACTTGCGTTTCTATATTCTTCCACTCAGGCAACAAGATAATTTTAAACACTTTGATTTCAGATCATGCTGTTCATCAGCATTAGGAGAAATTCTCATGTGTGATTTAAAGCCATTTTGGCCATTGGCTCTGTTAGGAATTTTTAGGCAGACATTCTCTGCCAGCAGTCTAAATGATGAGTTTGGATGCAGAGTAGTTATATTTTTCACAGAAATTAAAGTGAAAGGAAAAAGAGGAAGAAATAAAAACATCTGAGTGTACAGAATAACATACTTAAAATATTAAAAATTAGTTCAAGAAACCCCAAAGCTCTTATCAGAAACCATCATTTTTTTCTCTTATAACCAAATATGTATCTAGCACTGCTCTTCCTTTTCCAGTGTCGTCACTTTAGTCCAGGCCTTCATTATTTTGCACCTGATGTGCATTATCTTGCACATTAGCTATTATAATAGCTTCTTAACTAGATCCATGCCTCAGCCTCTGATTTCATCTATACCTTTTATGTATTTATAAAGATTTTATCAAGATTGCACTTCTCCTCCCAAATTTTTAATGGTGCTCTCTATTAAAAAACAAGACAAGACTTCTTTTCCCTGGAATTCAAAGCCTTCCAAAATGTGGCTCTGTTTACAATTTTCTTCCATTGTTCTACAACTTCTTTGAGTGTTTGTCTTCAAAGTGATTTACTCTTTGTCCTCCTTTCCCACACAAACTCCTATGCACTTTCCCTGCTTCCACCAGTTCACATAATTATATAGAATCCTCTATTCCAAGAGTTCACAAAGGGTTTCCCAAAATCCTCACGAACTGGCTGAATGGAATCAGTTAGTAACCTCTAAAAGAATTTCAAATTTGCGGGTCCATTCCTCAGAGTCTGATCCAGTGGGTCTGAGGTGAGGATTGGGAATCAGAATTTGAAGTGCTTCCACTTAACTCGAGGAGTTGTGGGGACATGTGTTTAAAGCATTGAGCTACTAACTAAAAGGTCAGTGGTTCAAACTCACCAGCCACTCCATGGGAGAGAGATGAAGCAGTCTACTTCCAGAAAGATTTATAGCCTTGGAAACCCTATGGGGCACTTCTACTCTGTCCTAAGGGTCATTAGGAATTGATTGACTCAATAGCATTGGGTTTGATTTGGTTTGATTTCCATTTAACTTAGTGACACTTTTCAAAACCAAACTGAAATTGAAGTTTCCCTAAGACATTTTATCTACTTTCCTCATCTCTTTGACTTTAAGATCATACTGTTATCCTACTGTTCAGCACTCACCTCTATTCTTTTATTATTATTTCTATTGTTATTTAAAATTATAGATTACTTCCTCATCTGAATTATAAGCTATTTAGAAGAGCATCTCATGCTTCAAGGAGCCCTGGTGGCACAGTGGTTAAGAGCTGGGCTGTTATCCCAAAGATCAGCAGTTTGAACCCAGCAGCCACTCCACAGGAGAAAATGTGGCAGTCTGCTTCCATAAAGATTACAGCCTTGGTAACCCTGTGGGGCAGGTCTACTTTGCCCTGTAGGGTCTCTATAATTCAGAATTGAGTTAACCACAACAGATTTTATTTTATTTTTTTTTTAATCTTATGCCTCAGTAAGTCTCTAGAACGTGGTATAAGGGCTTGCGTCTGGCAGGCTCTCTTTAAATGCTGAAGTAGATAGAATGGTACATAAAGCCTATATACTAACTAGTATGTTATACTATAAATCAGCAAATGAAAGTTATTAACCATTCCAGGATTACAGAAATATGAGTGTCCTAGTTATACTAAAGGTCAAAAGAACTAAGGTGAAAAGACCGATTGTCTAGTAGTATTTATTAAATTTCCTTCTAATTTTCATTACATTTCCCTAGTTTATCTAATGATATATGGGCCAAAACTTCCATGGTTCATTTTAACAATCATTCATCTCTGATTGTGTTTCATAATGCCAACTCAAAAAGGTTGAGAAAACTCCAAACATCCCTACTACTCTAACCAATTATAGGTTTTTCTTTTTTGGTTTTGGCTAAACCTCTCTTGAATCTATTTATACTTTTAGCATTTATCACTTATATAGATAACAACTTCCATATGTTTCCTTTTTGCTATGTAATATAGCACATCTATCTTTCTTGCTCCTAGCACATTCAGATTATAAGAAGTGCACACTACTTCAAACGTTTCATGAGTTTAGCAAGTCTCTATTCTTTTTATCCACATTGATATAATTTTGAATATAGCCCACCTTAATGTTTGCCTTAATAAATATGTATTATTCTAGAAGAGAATTCAAAATGTTTTAGACTATGTCATATATGTCTTACATCATCTAGTTCCAGGATGTTCTTATTGTACTGCATAGCCTGTGTTAATGCTAAGCAAAGAGAACTGCATCTGTATTCCAGATGTAGATATGCCATGTTCTTACACAAAGATATTATAATGTGATCTGTTTTCTATTTTAAAACTGAAAAACAACCAAACCAATTGCCATCTAGTCGATTTCTACTCACAGTGACCATATAGGTCAGAGTAGAACTTCCCCACAGGGTTTCCAAAGCTGTACTTTCTATGGAAGCAGACTGCCACATTTACCACTCCTGCAGAGTGGCTGGTGGGTTTGAACTGCTAACCTTATGGTTGGTAGCTGAGCACTTAACCACTGTGCATTAAGATAATACATTTAGGGAAACATCCAAAGTGATTTCTTGGTGACTTTTCTGGAAAGATATTTTTTCAGAGCACTTTATCTTATAAACATAATTTAAATTTTATTCCAAGCTATATTATATTAAAACTCATCTGCTTCCTAAAAGATTAAAATTCTTAGGAATGAATCTAACTAGGGACATAGAACGTGGCATCAGGACTGAAGGAAGACTCATTAATTACCTGTGATATCAAAAATGACCAGAATTACTGGTTGGATAGAGACTGGTGGAACCCCTGAGACTACGGCCCTGGGTTGCCCTTCAGTACTAGAAATGGGCTCACTCCCATGGATTGGCTCTCAACCCAACAATATAAAGGCCTACATGCAGAATACCTATCCCAGGGCAATGCACCCACCTACTCGAAGGCGATGTACCCTATAGATCAGTCAGCCATGAGACACACCAGAGGGGCAGTATTCACATAGAGGGAAAGCTGAACAGACAGGAATGCATAGTTAAGAAGGGCACAGGGAGGGGGTAGTCACAGAGAGGAGAGTGTTTTATGGGGATGGTAATGGGGCATGAAATCAAATATGCATGACCTGTTGAATGTAAAAAAAACCTGCTTTGTAAATTTGCACCCAAAGCACAATTTAAAAAAAAAAAGAAGAACTGTGATATGCAGATGACACTAGCTTGCGTGCTGAAAATGGAGACTTGAAGCATTTACTGATGAAAATTAATGACAAAGACTAAAGCCTTCAGCATGAATATTACCTCAACATACAGGAAAAAAAAAAAAAAATCCTCACAATTGGACCAATAAGCCACATCACAATAAATGGATAAAAGATTGAAGTTGTTAAGGATTTCATTTTACTTGGATCCATAATCAACACCCACAGAAGCAGCATCAAGAAATCAAATGACATATTGCATTGGGCAAATCTACTGCAAAAGACCTTTTTAAAGTGTTAAAGAGCAAAGATGTCACTTTGAAGATGAAGGTGTGCTTAAGCCAAGCCATTTCAATAGCTTCATATGCATGTGAGAGGTAGACAATAAATAAGGAAGACCACAAAAGAGTTGATGCATTTGAAGTGTGGTGTTGGTGAAAATTATTGAATATACCATGGACTTCTTGAGAACAAACAAGTCTGTCTTGGAGGAAGTACAACCAGAATGCACCTTAGAAGAGAGACTTCGTCTCTCATACTTTGGTCATGTTGGAAGAAGGGACCAGTCCCTGGAGATGGATATCACACTTGATAAAGTAGAAGGTCAAAGAAAAAAGGAAAGACCCTCAATGAAATGGATTGACACAATGGCTACGATGATGGGCTAAAGCATGGCGACAATTGTGAGGATGGCACAGGACCAAGAGTGTTTCATTTTGTTGTCCATAGGTTTACTGTGAGTTGGAACCTACTCATCGGCACCTAACAACAAATAAGTGGGGGAGGTCATACAGGAGGACATACACCTGTGTACATATCTAGGTATGGTTGTGGATATTTCTGCATACATTTTTGTAAATACTGCATTTATATATAACAGAGCCCATAGAAGGCACAGATATAGAAACGATTTAGATATTGGCACTGAATGACTGGACTTGAAGGCAACACAATCTTGGGGAACATCTGGGTCAGTTAGCAAAACACAGTTCATAAAGATAATGTTCTACATCTAGTCGGTAGTAACATCTGCAGTGTTAAAAGCATGTGAGTAGCCATCTAAGAAGCAACCATTGGTCTCTCCCTTTCTGGAGAAAAGGAGAACAAAGAAGCCTGAAGACTCAAGGAAGTAAATAGTCCAAAGGACTAATGGCCCACATAAACAACAGCCTCCTCTAACCTGAGACCAGAAGAACTAGATGGTGCCCAGCTACCACTACCATCCATATGGACCATGACCACAATAGAAGGTACCAGTCAGAATGGGTAAAAAGGTAGAACAAAATTTAAAAATGTGCTCCTTAAAATAATCAACTGCATGAGACCAAAAGGGCAACATTTCCCCAAAACAGAAGATGAGAAAGCAGAGAGGGACAGGGAACTGGATAAATGGAAACAGGGAACCCAGGGTGGAAATGGGGAGAGTACTGACACATTGTGGAGACCACAAACAATGCCACTGATCAATTTGTATATGAATCATTGATAAGAAAACAAATTTTCTATGTAAACTTTCACCTAAATCATGATATAATATTCAACACCAATAAAAAATAAATAAAACTCATCTGCCCGTTTTCTACCTATCTATACACAAATGAGGAGCTCTGGTGGTAGAGTGGTTACAGCATTCAGCTGCTAACCAAAAGGTCAGCAGTTTGAACCCACCAGCTACCCTGAGGGAGAAAGATAAGGCATTCTGCTTCCTTAAAGATTTACAGCTTTAGAAACTCTAGGGGCAGTTCTACTGTGTCCAATATGTTCACTGAGACTCAGTCAACTCAATCGCAGTGGGTTTGGTTTTGTACTTACAAATGTTTCCTCTTTACATTAGCTTATCTTTTGTCATTAACTTACCATTTTACTAATTTAAAGAATCTAGCTTAATCTACAAACTTGGAATTTTCACTGTACATTCTGGTTTTTAAATGATTTCTAAATATGTCAGCTAACTTGGGTTATTTTACTAATCCCTGAAGAATCTCACTGTTAAACATTTTCATTCAAAAAAAAAAAAAATCATTCAGACTAATATCTTGTTTGTTCCTTTCTCTTAAGCCAGTAATTCTCAGGATGAGAGGCTGAAGGTGAATGGGGACAAGCATTGCTCGGCAAAGAAAATCCTCTGGAAAGTGTCAGAATCACTGGAGGCTTTTTCAAGCTATTCACACCCCATGAGGATTATGATTACCCCCTTCATCCAACCCAGGAAAGCCATTCTGTGCCCAACCCATCCCTCACTGGACTTATCACAATAGTTAGCCATATATACTAATGTTGTTTTTGTTGTTAAGTCCATCGATCAGTTCTGACTCATTGTCACCCTGCTCACAGCCCAGTCCTGTACCATCCTAATAGAAGTATTGTATTACTAATGGCTCTATATAACATGTATTTGAGGAGTGGGGAAAAAAATAACAACCTTTCTAAGCCAGATTTTCAAAAGTATTTTTGTATCACATCTTTCTCCCGTGGAGCAACTGGTGCATTCTAACCACCAACCTTTCAGCTAGCAGCCAAGCACTTAAACACTGTATCACCAGGGTTCCAAAGGATCATAATAGTAACTCCTTTTTAAAAATAATCTTCTTTCTAGAATCACATCAAAAAGCATTTCGAAGGTCTAAAAAATGTATATATGCATAGTTCCTCAAAAACTTTAGTAAATAAGTATAATTTTCTCCTTACAGAAACTGTCTGACCTTTCTTCAACACCATGATCACTTCATAGCAACATACTAGTGAGGAGGAGCTGTAGGAGAAAGGCACAGAAGCCTCACACACTGTGGTATTTTTGGTTAGTTTGTGTGCTTAGAGCATACACAGCTGGGAGAAGAGACAGGAAATAGAGGCAAGGGCAGGCTTATCTGGCTGGTTAAGTTTGGATTTTAGTCCTATAGGAGAAGGAGGAGGAGCCCTGGTGGTGCAGTGATTATGTGCTCAGATAAAAGGTCAGCACTTCAAACCAGCTAGCCACTCCAAAGGAGAAAGATGTGGCAGTCTGCTTCCATAGAGATTATAGACTTGGAAATCCTATGGGACACTGTAGGTCAAAATTGACTCAACAGCAGAGGTATATTTTTGTCTTTTTCAGGAATGAGGAGCCCTTAAAAGGGTTAGAAAGATGATTCTAACAGTAGTGTGGAAATGGATTTGCAAGGGGCAAGACCAATGAAGAGATAGATGATAGTACTGGTCTAGGCAAGAGCTGATGAAGGCCTAAAGGCATAGGTGCTGGGGAAGGATATTTGTTTCCTCAAGTAGTTTATGTTTGCTTAAATGGTTAATATAGATCTTCAGTCTTACTCTGAGTGATATAAGACACAGTCTCTTAAAAGACCTCAAAGTGTTCTTGCTGTTTAGAGAATCTTAAAATGATATGTCTACCACTGCACTGTTCCAGTTGCCAAAACTGAATGTTGTTGTTGTTATTGTTGTTGTTGTAATGCCTACATTAGGCCCTCATGAAGAAAATGTTCATATTTATTTTGAATGTAAAATTAAGTTTATAGTTTATCAGTAATCTTCCAGAATATTTTATCCCTGCTGTATGTTCTATTCTGATATCTTATTTGTTTTTCTTTCAAAGTTCTATTTTAACTTAATTGAGGTCAGCATAAGTTAAATGGGTGAAGGAAGAATCAGCCATAAAATCTGTGAGCAAAGCCAAGGTAGCTTTCCTCCTAATGAAAGTCACTGTGACCTACTCTTACTTTCCTACCCTTTCCTATGCTTTCCAGTTCTGTGCCTTTAAGAGTGGATTATTCAATTAAATTAGGAGACACAAAGCTAAAGCAGAATTATGAGAGAGTTGGAAACTACATTTGACCAAAATTGAAAAAAGATTTGTGGGACTAGATTTAAGATATTTCTGGATAAATGCTGGATCTCTATCTAACCAGCGTAAAGAAAGAGGATTATGGAACAACCCCATATCAAGAAATCTCACCTGAGAACATCTAAACATATATATTAAGACTTACTATTTATCTGAAAAATAGTATTTGAAGGAGGATTTGGTGAAATATATTTTAAGTGATGGGTCCTTTTTAGTGCATCCATGTATGATTAAATAAAAAAACCAAACTCACTGCCATTGAGCCAATTCCAACTCATAGCAGCCCCTGTTGGGTTTCCAGGGCTGTAAATCTTTATCGAAGTAGATTGCCCATCTTCCTTCCATGGAGCAGCTGGTGGGTTTGAACTGCTGGCCTTCTGGTTAGCAGCTAAATGCCTTATCCAGTACACCAGAGCTCCTTCTATGTGATTCAGGATGAAAAAGCAATGATGAATTTTACAAAGGTGCATCTATTACATAAACCAGGGCACTCTAATAACTACACACAGACCATGAACTTCCAAGTATTTAATTAGAAATGAAAATAATACGATAATTAGTGTAAGAAAGTTTTACTTGATTTCCCATGGTACTTATTCTATGCTTTAATCCAGTATCAAAATATTTCCTCAAAATTTGAGATCACCATTATCTTTTTTATCCCCTGAATAAGTGCATACTGTGCTTGCACCATCTGAATACATGGCACACAAAATGTTCTAGCCAATGTAACCGCATGTATCAACCTCATGTGACTAAGTTAAACAGGAATGTCTGGTTCTTTCCTGGAGATAGACAAGAAAGGCTAGCTGTAAGTGTGGAGAAGTGCTGGAGAATGGAATATGTCAGATCAGCTAAAGTCTATATTGAAAAATTGCTCCTTTACAGCTTTGATAATGACCAAGCAGTATGTCCATTTAATGGTTTTCAAATCTAAATGAAATGAATCGATTAAAGTTTTTGACTGTTAACTACCCTCTGTCTAATATTATACATAGATACATTGTGCAGTGCAAGAGGGACAAACTATAAATAAGTCGAAAGTGCTTTAAGAAATATTATTTAAGAATGTCTTTAAGAAATATTCTCTTGCAAATATTCACACTTACAATTAGTTCACATAACAAGGAAAGTTCTAAGTGGAAAATTAGTCACTTCAGTCAGGCAGGATTTCTGAGAAATGGACAGTCTTGAAGAGTGGACAGTATTTGAGCCCAGGGGTAACAGTAGGAGAAAATCACCTAAGGAAAATGGCAGAGAGGCGGTAAAGGGAAGTGTGCTCAGGGGAAGGCTGGCCTTATTAGATAAACATCACCCCTCCTTTGTGGTCCACATGGTTTCCAACTATCACCACCAGATTTTGACATAGTGGAATTTGGCTTGGACAGTATTCCTTTAAAACGAAAACACAAAACAAAACAAACAAAAAACTCTCTCCTTTGATATTTGCCTCACATACAAAGACCATGCAGATTTGGCCTCTAGTATGTCTCTGCTCAGGGCAGAAAGTCTTATTGCCAAGACAGAGAAGCCGCATAGTTTTCCTAAATGCCAGAGGGGTCTCAGAATTGTTTAGTCATTAATATAAATGACTGGTATCAAGACATCTATTTTTTTTTTTTTTTTCAGACTGTAATGAATACAATGTGTATGGGTTAAAATATTTGTTTTATGACTTGGCTGTTACTAGAACATTTTTGGAATTCACTAATGCTCCCACCTCAAATATTTGGTAATGATCGCCTGGACTGTGAAGAAATGTCAAAACGTAAGCAATAAAAACAAAGGAACTCTGGTACTATAGATTTAGAATTTGAGCGAATTTGAGTACATGCACTCCAGACTTTGCCAGGGCATCATAGAATATATGTGGACAGCCAATACACACCTGAAACACTTATGTGAATTATATTTCATTCCCCTACATCAAACTTAACTTTCTGTAAGCATGAAAGTGCTTCAGCATATTGTTATCTGTGTGTGGATCAGTGATTATGTAATTAAGTGTGTAATTTGTCCATTTCTACAGCTGCTGAGTTTTTGGGGTTTTTTCTTGAGGGTTCAGAAGTAACTTCTATCAGGTACCAGAGAAAGTATATCACCTTCCTTCCTCTCATCAGAGTCCAGGGCCTGCCTCTTCAGTGATATTTGTTGCTCTGTCCTGGCTTTCCATGCACAGGCTGCCATGGCATTAACAAAGTCATGAAGTCTCACTACCTACACACAAACTAGGTAGTGGTGAGGTGTGGTGCCAAGGGAAAAAGATGAGAGCTATAGAAATGTCATCTACAGACAGTGGTGTGGTGGTAGATATTTAACTTCCTACCCAGGAGAAGGGAGCTCTGGTAGCATAGTGCCTATGGCACTTAACTGCTAACCAGGAGGCTGGTGGTTCAAACCCACCAGCCACTCCTCGGAAGGAAGATGAGGCAATCTACTTCCGTAGTGATACTGCCTCGGAAACCCAAGGAGGGGTCGCTATGAGTCGGGTCTGACTCGACGGCACATAACAACAACAACAACAACCCAGGAGAAAGGCTCTAATTTATAGCATTTGACGATTTCTGTGGTGTAATACTTCCACCAGGCCCAATTTCAAGCTACCAGTATGGTGTTGGGAAGAGATGAACATGGAAAAATTGGGGAAAGATGCACATTATTGGCTGTCAGGAGGCAGGATGAGCCAGCTCTAGTATACCACTGCCTACAGACATCAAATACAGTTTATGCCATGATAAACACAGTTTATCTTGGCCTTTGCCCATGGAAAAAATAAAGATCACTTTTTAAAAGTATAAAGTGATAATTAATGAACAGTGCCCCTTATCCACCAAAATTAATGTATTGTTACTTTTATACAAATTTGGAAAAGGTTTTTCTCTAACTTTAAATAGATAGTTTTCCTGTGCTTATAATTCTTACAGGGAGCTCTGGTGGCATAGTGCCTAAGGCATTTGACTGCTAACCAGAAGGCTGGCGGTTCAAACCCACCAGCCACTCCTTGGAAGGAGTCAACTGGGCAATCTACTTCCATAGAGATATCACCTGGGAAAACTAAGAAGGGGTCGCTATCATTTGGAACTGACTCAAGGGCAGTATTTTTTGTTTTTATAATTCTCACACTGAACTGCAAAGGTATTCCTCAAAGGAAGAGCATTATAGAAAAAGATGTGTAACACAGAGTAAAAATATTAAGATGTGAAAAAGAAATACCTCCAAAAATGGAAAAGTAGAACTGCCTATTATAGATCAACCATATGGAATAATGAAAGCAACATTAGCTGTATAACATTATTTAAAAAAAAAAAAAACTTACTGCCATCTAGTGGATTCCAACTCAGCGACCCCCTTTTGGGTTTCCAAGGTGGTAAATGTTTACAGACATAGATTGCCCCATCTGCCATAGCTGGTGGGTTTGAGCCGCCAACCTTTTGGTTAGCAGTCAAATGCCTTAGGCACTATGCCAACTCAACAGCAGTGAGTATTGATCTGGATAGCAGATCAATACTTTTGTAGTCAGTAGTAATTTTTGCTATTTTATCAAATAGCAAAATAAAAAGTAAATTATTTATAATTAAGAAGTGGCTACTTCACAGCCTAGAAAAAAAAATAGACAAAACACTTGTGCAGGAAGAAAATATTTTGAATTTATCCACCAGGATGTTTTTTGTCTATAAAAGAATTTAAAGAATACATTTCTTAAAAACAAGACTTTAGGAACTTCAAAAGTATCCACAATTGTAAATAATTTCATTGCTTTTATGAAACATTATCATGAAGTTAATTTTGAGTTTTTTTGTCTGATGTATTACATTTTCACTTCGTATGAAAGTCAGAAAATATGAGAACATAAAGTTCACTGATATCTATAAAGATGAGTTTGGCAACAGCAAAAAGCAATTTCTAATTATTCTGTTCTTAAAGAGTTTCTTGTAGTGAGTATTATCTTAAAATGCATTAAATGTGTTGAATCTTAAATTGGGAAAGAGAGAACAAGAAAATCTTGGATGAAAAATAATCCAAATAAAACTGAATACTTTAAGTGATAATTAATTAGAACCACAAGTTAACCAGGCTGGACGTGAATGTTTATGAGTTTCAATGACCTTTAAAGATGACTCAAAGCCAAGTAATAGCTTATTTGTGGATTATGACTATTTTTTTCTCAGAAAAGCAACAGTTTATGTTGGTAATTATAAATACCTTGACTTATCCATATTTTTAAGTTAAAGACTTATTTCTACCTTTCACTACATTTTCATAGAATTTTTACATATTTTATCTCAATTATTCTCCCCAACAACACTTTTTCTATGATGTAAATCTTGCCCTTTTGGAAAAACCAGTATCAACAAAGAAATTGCTACCTAGCCAAGGATCAATAGTAATAAGTTTAATTATTTGATGATAGCATGATTAATAGATATATGGATGGATGGATGTGGATGGATGGATGTGGATGGATGGATAGATAGATGATAATATAAGGTAATACACAGATGAATTTGATATTTTTTTAGGTTTTTTTGTTTGTTTGTTTGTTTGTTTTTTTTACTGTTATGGGCCCAGGGAGCTCTGGGAGCATAGTGGCTAAGACACTTGCCTGCTAACCAGACGGCTGGTGGTTCAAACCCACTAGCCACTCCTCGGAAGGAAGGTTGGGCAATCCTACTTCCGTAGTGATACTGCCTCGGAAACCCAAGGAGGGGTCGCTATGAGTCAGGTTTGACTCAACGGCACATAACAACAACAACAACGTTATGGGCCCTTTCAAAAACATACCATTTGAGGACTGTAAAACCTTTCCTGTGTATCTTTAATACAATGCATTTATGAATTCTCTTAATTTAAAATAATACAATGAATAAGACTTTTACCTTCTACTTTGAATAATATAATGAATAAAACCATTACCTTCTACTTCATTGAGCCTAAACTATCCCCTGAGGTCACCTTTTAGTGAAGTAACAAATTGGGACATGCAAAAAATGATATTACCTGTAAGTATAGTGCTCCGTTAAAGGTGGCATAGGCATTTGACTGCTAATCAAAAGGCTGGAGGTTCAAACCCACCAGCCACTCCTCGAAAGGAAGATTGGACCATCTACTTCTGTAGAGATACTGCCTTGGCAACCCAAGGAGGGGTCGCTATAAGTTGAATCGACTCAATGGCAGTGAGTTTGGTTTTTTTGGTTTAGCCCAATACTTGCCCATTATAGAAATTTCTATTATTTTTGAATAATTAGAAGTATAATTTTTGAGAAATTTTACCTCAACTAAATATGTTTTCCACATAGGCTTACATTTTACATTAACCTTTTTTAACCCTATCAAGCAATTTTAATTGCCAGAAACAACCTGTCATATAAGACATTGTCCAGCGGCTTTCTCTTTCCATTATTTCTTTCAACTTCTAAATATAACTTTCCACTTTTTACTTTTTTTACTAAAGGTGCTGTTATGACCATCAAACACATTATAGGAATTGGGTAATAATTGAGTTCTCAGAAAGAAATAGGGTAAAAATTGAACTCTGTAGAATTAATTTTGACATATCGCATACCTGGAATAAAAACTGGAGAAAAAAAAAAAAGACACCTCAAAAAGTGTTTTAAAACACATTATCTTTTAATGTACAGTCTGGATTTACTTTAAAAGTTTAGACTGTATCTTGAGGATAGTTATAACAGGCAAAATTGGTATCAATATATGGTCACATTCACACATGTAAAAGCATAGTAAGCCAGTTCTCAGTTACATTAATGAAAAGTTCAATGTTCCTGATATCTCCCCCTAAGCTGTTTCTCCCTGTTACTCCCTTCTGGAGTAGTTTCCAACATATTTTTAACTTCATAGTGAAATTCAGAAGGAGCATATTTATGGGTACCAAAGGTGGGGGCAGGGGCAGATAAAGCTGTGGCTCAATGATACTCAACAGTGATAAGATAGCATGCCGCAGCCTGGCCTCACTGCAGTCAAGTCAGATCCGACTCATAGTGACTCCTCCTTGGGTTTCCGAGGCGGTGTCACTGCAGAAGTAGATTGTCCAACCAAAATAAAATACTCAGGACAAACCGAAAATTTTGACAAACTGAAAACTCTGATCCAAGGTCAACATTTGAGAAATGACTTTAAATCAAGTTCTCAGACTCTAGAGTCCTACGAGCTATTTTCCTTAAAGTATATTGTCTTATTTCCTCCTGCTTTTAGTAAGAAAATGTCATGCAGATCTACTTAAAACACCAAAAAACATTTAATTGTTTTAAATGATGTCATTTAAAAAGATGTATGTTTAGAAGTATAATGCATGGTTGATAAGAAATTAAATTAAATATATAAGCACCTGCAAGGTATAGCACTGACTACTTTTAACATGCCCTTACTACTTTTTTCAATACTTAAGAGAACACACTGTTTTGAAAAATACTGGCTTTTGATGTGGGTTTTCTGCTTGTTCGTTTTGTTTTGTTTTTTTCAGTTGGTATTTCTTAAAATGTTGTTATTGTTGTTATGTGCCGTTGAGTCAGGCCCAACACATAGCGACCCCTCCTTGGGTTTCCGAGGTGGTATCATTATGGAAGTACATTACCCAACCTTCCTTCCAAGGAGTGGCTGGTGGGTTTAAACTGCCAGCCTTCTGGTTAGCAGTCAAGTGCCTTAGGCACGATGCTACCAGTGCTCCTTATTAAAATGTAAAAATGAAAGTAATGTAGAATGTAACTTGACCTTGCTTTTCACACTGGGTGAATTAATGACAAATATAAATTCTATTCATTAAGGATTCCATGTCTAGTTTGTTAACTCTGTGTATAAGCTCTTAGCATAGTGCCTGACATAAAGATGAACAGGAATGTGGCCTAGACTTCCAAACCAAAACCAAACTCACTGCCATCAAGTCAAGTCCAATTCATAGCCACCCCTCCTTGGGTTTAGGAGGAAATATCACTATGGAAGTACATTGCCCAACCTTCCTTCCAAGGAATGGCTGGTGGGTTTGAACCACCAGCCTTCTGGTTAGCAGTTAAATGTCTTAGGCACTACGCCACCAGAGCTCCCAGCCTAGGCTTAAAGCATCAAATTTTTAGCAGCATACAAATCACCTGAGAAGTCTATTAACAACAGTTCTCATTCCATAGGAGAAGGTTGAAACAGGGAATATGCTTTGTGATAAGTAAAACAGATGATCCTAATATAGGTGGTCCCCAAATCACACCTAAAGTTACACTGTTCTCTAGGGGCTATCTGGTAGGTAAGGTTATGTGTCAGTTTGGCTGGGCCTGGTTTTGAGTGGCTGGGCAGCTGGTTGTAGTTATTCCCCAGGATGAGATTGGCAGTCAACTCCATGGTGTAATCTACTGGAACAGCTGTGTAGCTGCCTTAGGGATGTGATCTGCTTCCAGTATATAAGAAGTTTTGAAAAAGGTCTTGGCAGATTTTTGGCATGCTTGGACTCAGCACATAGCCAAGTGTTCAGCAGCCTGCTGTGTTTTTTACTGGTCTCAGGACTATCTCTGGAGTTGAACTAGTTGCTTGCCATGTCATTTAGTAATCTTGAGATTGTGCCGTTTTATTTGTCCACCTTGGGTTTATCAGCCTCAGCAGCCAGCAGCTGCCTGAGTGAAGACACACCTCCAGCTTCAGTGGCCAGTAGCAACATGCAGAGCTGAAGCCCAAGGTGGAAGGGCTTTCACCCGCAAAGCTGGCACCTTGGACTCAGACTTCTAGCCTTCTAATTGTAAGAGAATAAATCCCTGTTAGTTAAAGTGACCCATTTGTGGTATTCTTCTTGGAAAAACACTGAGGTAACCAAAACAGGCTAGGTTCCTGTTTTCCATCCTGTTGTTGTTGTTGTTTGTTGTTGTTATTTGCCGTCGAGTCGGCCCCGACTCATAGCGACCCCTCCTTGGGTTTCCAAGGCAGTATCACTACGGAAGTAGGATTGCCCAACCTTCCTTCCGAGGAGTGGCCATCCTAGCTCACTAAAATCTCCAGAGTTGGTTAATGGAGGATAGTGAGGCTGAAGGCCTGCAAAGAGTGCTTTAGGAGTATGGTTGTGTGGAAAATATCTAGATCTTAGAAATCTCATCTAGACTAAAGTACAAGTAAGTTGAATGATTCCCCATATAAGTAGCCTTATTCATAGGTAAAATTTTGGAAGCAAATGTGTCTAAATCCTATAGAAAATTGTCTTCTGATATACTTTTTCTAGGTGATGGACTTATATCTGATTCTTAAACACTTGGTTGGATTAAATTCTCTCTTAAAAAATCATTTTATAGATGCTGAATATGCCCCCTATACATACACACACACCCACAGGCAGATGGACACTGACCAGGATCATATATTATCTTAGTCCATTCAAAGGAGTTGATTGGCTTTGGGTATGTTAGGCACATATCTAGATTAGTTGAACTTTCTAAACAGGTTCAGCCTACATGTGGAAAATAATTACTAGGCAGCTCCTAAGAACCTAAACTATCCAATTGCCTGTAACATATTAGACAGGAAAGTAAAATGAGACTTATTTTTAAATACACTGTCGAAAACAAAACTCAATTTGATTTTTTACTTGAACTGTATTTAAAGATCAATAAAGTAATTGGAAAATCTATGGTGTGAAAATTGAGAGACTTAAGGAAAGTGTTCCTTCTCCAAAATAACTCTTTTCCTTATCCACATATTTACCTGCGGTAGCCCCTGAAATTGAGCCATTGGAAACTCATTCCTCTACGTTAAGATCATATCCCCAGGGGCACACAATTAAAGGGCAAATATTCCTGAGAAAGTTTACACATTGAGCTATTAGCCAGTACCACATCAACTTATAAAACTGATCTCTGATAAAGTGGCTGCCTAGAGGAGAATTGGTTGGGGGGTGACATTCTGGAGAATTTTAAAGAATTGGAGTAAGGGAAAGAAACAGATCTATAACCACATAATCACAGATGTAGATCCAGAGTAGGAAGTTCTGGACAGCCAGGAGCACAATAAAATTCAAGATTTGGAGGTGATAGCCTGTAATGACAGAGAACTACTGAAAGAGACATACACTTCATCAGTTATTCAATTAATGTCGCCTGCCAACTCTAAGCCTTAGAACGTACACTGAATTCACTTTCTACCATTCTACCATTCTACCATTCTGGTGAATTTCTTTATAGTGAATTGCTTTCTAAGAAAGCATATTTATCCTACAATGTTATGTTTTTAATTTGTGTCTCTGTCCTGTGGACCACTTCGTATGGGTCTGTACAATTGTATTTGTATGAATGCGCATGATCACAGTCTAGTTTGTGATTGATTAAGCATAGCATTCTCCTCTTTGCCTAAGTCTGTAGCATGTTCCTTCCATATGTCTCTAAAACCCTGTTTCCCAACTCAAGGATTTACATTAGAAATGCACAATAGAACAATATCTCTAATGCTAAGCAATCCTTATGAATATCTGACCTCTTTATTTTTATGTGTAAAACCACCCACTGCCATCTAGTCAATTCTAATTCATAGTGACCCCCATTGGGTTTCCAAGGCTGTAAATCTTCATGAAAATAGATTGCATCTTTGTCTTGGCACAGAGTAGCTGGTGGGTTTTAACTGCCCACCTTCTGGTTAGCAGCCAAATGCCTTACCCACTACACCACCAGAGTTCCTTTTTATGTATAGCTTTGTATTTTTATAGTTGACTGAAATTTGGGGCTGAAGCAAATAATATAAAATGTAAGAAGTATGCTGGCAAAGTGCTATAAATACAGGTTTGAAACATCAGTTGCACAAGTACAGGAGAAGAGAACTGACTTGGCAACAATTTATTTGAAACAGACCTGGTGCCTTTAGTACAGGAGCTTGAGAGGAGCCAACAGTGTACTACATCCTCCAAATGATACTAATGGCAAGCTCAGGCTGCCTTAATACAAGTGTAGTATTGCCAAGAAGCAGTAATCCTGCTGTTCCTAGCCCCACCCTGCTCACTTTGAAGCACTGAGTTCTGTGTACCTTATTTTACATAGTGTCCATAGAGATGGTGGGAAGTGAGAGGTTGGGTTTAAAGGTAAATGGTTGCAGGAATTTATATTGTTTAGCCTAGAAAAGATAAGTTTTAGTAAAAATATAACTGTCTTTATATACTAAAATGGTTATGTAGAACATGACTCACGGGAGTAAAAGAGATCTACACTGTCATGGTCTTTTTTTAGATTATATATAGATTTATTTTATTATAGTTATATTCCATACAGAAATAAATATTAGGAGCCCAATATGAGCTTGTGTAGATAGAAATTACTTTAAGTAGAAGAACAATTTGGACCTGGTAGTGCCTAAGGCACTTGACTGCTAACCAGAAGGCTGGCGGTTCAAACCCACCAGCCGCTCGCTACTCCTTGGGAGAAAGATGGGGCAATCTACTTCCCTAGTGATACTGCCTTGGAAACCCAAGGAGGGGTCGCTATGAGTCGGGTCCAACTCGATGGCACATAACAACAACAATAGAGTCTGAGATAATCCTAGAAAAAGTAAGCAATTCTCTGCAGACTAGAGGCATTATTCAAGTCTCTATCCAAGTCCCTGATTTATTTGCCTGGCTAGCATTTTAAGTAGCCATAAACCAGTTAAAATGTTATGATAGCTATAAAATGTTAGATTTGTAAGGTCCTGCATATACTTGGTTTAATCTTACAAGGAAATGAAGCTGAGAAAAGTTAAATGACTTGCAAATTTCATTTACAGATCATAGGTAAATCAGGAACCAGAACTATGGCCTACTGAGTCTTATTTCAGTTGTCAGGTTTGTTCATTACACTGTTGTTTTTGTTATGTGCCGTCCAGTCAGACCCAACTCATAGCGACCCCTCCTTGGAGGATTATTTAAAGCTATTAAGAGCATTGTTTTCTCTTCATTGTATAAAATATTGATGATAGACATCCCTCATTTATTTAGAAGGCACTTGCCTAACCACCTCAATTATAGGGAACACCACCAAAAAGAATCAAAAAGGAAGTAGAAAATCCTCTAAAGCACAAAAATAAAAAAAGTTTTTTAAAAAAACCAAACACATTGTTGTCGACTCAAATCCAACTCCTATCTACCCTATAGCACAAAATCAAGTCCCCAAACTAACATATTAAACTTATTAACTATAATCACATTAGAAGCCTCACTCAGGTAATTTATTCAGAGATTGTTGTTGTTGTTCTGTGCTGTCCAGTCGGCCCCGACTCATAGTGACCATTCCTTGGGTTTCCGAGGCAGTATCACTACAGAAGTAGATTGCCCAACCTTCCTTCCGAGGAGTGGCTGGTGGATTTGAACCACCAGACTTCTTTTAGCAGTCAAATGCCTTAGGCACTATGCTACCAGAGGTCCTATTCAGACATTAGGCCTAATCAAAGTTACCTAATCCTTCTGAGCCTGTATTTTCTAACGTGTGAAAGGAAAATAATAATGCCTATATCACTGGATTATTTTGAAGATTAAGTTAGCTATCATGTGAATTTCTTAGCTTTGTGCCTTGCACACACACACACACACACAAAATTGTTCTATAAATGTCAACCACTATTCCTATTCATTAGTCATGTGTTGGGAGCTCTGGTGGAATAGTGCCTAAGGCACTTGACTGCTAAGCAAAAGGCTGGCAGTTCAAACCCACCAGCTACTCCTTAGGAAGGAAGGTTGGTCAATCTACTTCCAAAGTGATATTGCCTGAGAAACCCAAGGAGGGGTCGCTATGAGTCGGGTTTGACTGGAAGGCAGTGAGTTAGTTTTTGAGTCATGTGTTGGATATGTGATACATGTGCTCCTGAGTTTTATAAAAGAACAGGAATAGATCTTTCCCAGAAGGTTCAGAACATAATGAGAGTCTCAAAAAGAGGAAGGCTGTGAACTATTTTATGGCTAGCTGTCACCCTTTCCAAATAGTGGACAGTGACACTTGCTCCCATAAGCAATAAGTGAAAGTGCCTTCTGACTCCATGTTATTCATCCTACTGCTCTATGACCAAAGATTTTTTCATAGGAAAAAGGAAAGAAAGAACCCAGATGTACCCTTATCCTTACACTACCCTGTCCTCTGTTCCCTGAAGTAGCGTTTGAATAGTTAGCAACTGTCAATAGTTAAAAATTGCACACTTTCATACAAACTCCTGTCACCTCACATTGCTGTGGTGTCTGTCTCTCAGGAACAGAATTTCTGCACAATCCATATAGGCTCTGTGTTGTATTAAAGATTTAACCACAGCTATTTCACTTGATGGCAATGAGAGAGCTATAATTTTGTTATGATAAAATTATAGGGAAATTGTATACTGGTCATGATTTAAATAAGTGAAGTCATAGAATAACCTTAAAGTTGTGATAAGTTAACCATAATATTATGTAAAGTTATAACTGTATTTTTATTTTTTTAAGCTACTCTTCCAGGTGTATTTCTTAAATTACTTCCAGAAGCTTTTTTCCAAAATTATGTTTTCAGAACCTGTTATGCTCCACATAGTTAACAGTAGAACAAGCACTGCCTTAGAATGCCAGAGCTATGGATGGACGTGGGCCCTGGCACTATCACCAGTGTACCATATGCAAGACATGTAGCATTCCATCCACTGCATCTAAACTAAACTACAATACCTCCCTCCACCTGTAATTCAGACTTTTCAATTGTTTGAAATTTTCATTGTTTCCTTAGAAATGGAAGCCATGCTTTTTCTTTAACACTATGTGACTCCTCAGAAGGAAGATTGGACAATTTATTTCCGTAGAGATACTGCCTGGGAAACCCAAGGAGGGGTTGTTGCTATGAGTCAGAATTAACAGCAGTGAGTTTGGTTTTGGTATCAGTCATGTTGTATACTTTCTAAGTACACAACTTGAGTTTGAATTGTGGCCTTGCTATCTGTTGCCTTTATGACCTAGGGTACACTTTTTTAAGCCACTTTCTGTCTCAGTTTCCTCATCTGTAATATGAAGATAATATTACCTACTTCATCGGAGTTGTTTTGAGGATTAAATTAGTAGTAACTGTACTTGTGATGCACTTACCAGAACTCTTGGCACATAACAATGGCTCTGTAAAATTTACCCATTACCTTGGAGAAGTTTCCAATTCGCAGTGACTCTACAGGACAGAGTACAATTGCCCCATAGGGTTCCCTACACTGTAATCTTTACAGAAATAGACTGCCACATCTTACTTGTGGAGAGGCTGGTGGGTTCAAATAGCAGACCTTTTGGTTAGCAGCCAACAGCTTAACCACTACCCTACCAGAGCTCTTCCTATAAACCTTGGTTCCTGTTATTATTACTATTACTAGCAATGACGTTCTAGGTACTGTTTACATAGCAGTGAACAATTTTTTAAATTAATTTAGTCATTCCACCACTTAATTATTCAATTCATATTTATTAAATAACATCCATGTGTAAGTCATTCTTCCAGGTTTATGCAGTTGAAGAAAAAATAGTGCAAGTTTTTAGCCGTTATAACTCAGGAAATTCCGGATGAGAACACAGATTAGGATGTTTTGTAAAATTTTAGATCTTCTCAAAATAACTTAGATCTCCAAATTCCATTTTAATATTTGGAAAAAAAAAATGTTTTACTACTACTTTTTTCCAGAGATATTTCTGCAAGAAAAAATATAAAAGCATGTTTGCAAAGATTTTAATGTTTCCACAATAATTAAAGTAGGCTATTCAAGAATTCTTATGATATAGAAATAATGATTTTTTTTGTAGATCAGACTGATTTGAATATAGTGCCTAAGGCATTTGACTGCTAACCAGAAGCCTGGTGTTTCAAACCCACCAGCCACTCCTCAGGAAGGAAGGTTGGGCAATCTACTCCCATAGTGATACCGCCTTGGAAACCCAAGAAGGAGTCGCTATTAGTCAATCAACTCAAGGGTAGTGAGTTTGTTTGTTGGGGAGCTCTGGTAGCATAGTGGCTAAGGCACTTGGCTGCTAACCAGAAGGCTGGAGGTTCAAACCCACCAGCCACTCCTCGGAAGGAAGGTTGGGCAATCCTACTTCCGTAGTGATACTGCCTCGGAAACCCAAGGAGGGGTCGCTATGAGTCGGGTCCGACTCGACGGCACATAACAACAACAACAACAAGATAGTAAAGCCCAACTAATTTTCCCTAATTCAGGCAGTCACACATACCTATCCACAACATTTGAAATAGAGCTCTATTTGATTTTTTTTTTTTTTTTAACTGTAGCTTGAGTGAAGGAGCTCCAGTGACATAGTAGGTAAGGCATTTGGTTGCTAACCAGAAGGTTGGTGGTTCAAACCCACCAACTGGTCTGGGGAAAAAGATGAGGCAATGTATTCCCATAAAGATTTACAGCCTTGGAAACCCAATGGGGGTCACTATTAGTCCAAATCAACTTGATGGTAGTGGGTTTGGATTTGGGTTTTTTTCTTTTTTTGTTTTTGGTACTTTGAGTGAAAATTTACAGAGCAAATTAGTTTTCTACTCAACAATTTATATACATTGTGTTTCATAATATTAGTTGCAATTCCCTCCATGTAATAGCTCTTTTCCAACTTCCTCCCTGGGTTCCCGTTTCTAGTCATCCTTCTTTCCTGCCTTTTTCTGCCTTCTGAGCTTTATTTTTAGACAAATGCTACCCTTTTGGTCTTACGTGGTTATTATTCTAAGAGTGTGTTCTTCGCAAGAGTTGTTGTTCACTTTATATAGCTGTTGTTTGGCTGGAAGGTGATCCCCCAACATGTGTTCAGTTCCAGGTTTGAAGGGTATCTGAGAGTGTTGAATCATTTTTAACTTCCTTTATTCATAATCCCCTCTCTCTTTCATTCACATATCCCCTGTCAAATTTCTTTATTTATATTTATTTAGTTATTTTCCTTCCCTAGATATGTCTAGCAGCCAAAGAAGAATAACATTTTCTTTGTTGTCTTTTCTGTCCTAATGTACTTGGCCTGACACAAGTAATCACTCAATGAATATTTATGGAATTCATCCATTCAACCTTTCAACAAATATTTACTGAGTGCCTACCATGTTCCAGGTGCCATTCTAGGTATACCAAACCTACTGCCATTGAGTCAATTCTGACTCATAGCAACCCCTTTGGGTTTCCGAGGCAGTAAATCTTTATGGAAGTAGATTGCCCTGTCTTCTTTCCACAGAGTGGCTGGTAGGTTTGAACCACCAACCTTCTGGTTAGCAGTCAAATGCCTTAGCTCCTGTTATAGGTATATATGGTTATATATCAGTGAACAAAATGGAGAAGAATTTGCCCTCTCCTTCTAATCAGGGAAATAGCTTACAAAAGTATTGATAAAAATATTGTGGAGTATGTAAAAAAAAAAAAAACATTGCCACCAAGTCAATTCTGACTCACAGCAACCCTATAAGACAGAACTGCCCTGTAGGATTTTGAAGGCTATCATCTTTACTAAAGCACACTGTCACATCTTTCTCCTGTGGAGAGGCTGGTGGGTTCAAATGGCCAAGTTTGCAGTTAGCAGCCAAGCACTGAACCCCTGCACCACCAGGGATTCGTATCGTGTATTATTCATACTCACTGCCATCTAGTCAGTTCTGACTCATAGTGACCCCAATGGGTTTCCAATGTTGTAAATCTTTATGGAAGCAGAACGCCCCATCTTTCTTCCATGGTGCAGCTGGTGAGTTCACACCACTGAAATTTTGGTTAGCAGCCAAATGCTTTAATCACTACACCACCATCTCTTATATAGTATATTAGAAAGTGATAACTGCTAAGAGAAAAAATAAAAGACGACAGAGGATAGGAAGTATGTGTGCTGGGGGACAGATCACAATTTTAGACTGAGGGAAAGGGAACCTCTCAGTGAAAAGGTTATATTTGATAAACAGGTGAGTGTATGAGCCCTTTAAATATCTAAGAAAGAAAACATTTCAGAAAGAGAAAACAGCACAAAGACCATGATATAAGAACTTGGCAGACTTTGTCCTAGGAACTGCAAGTGGGCCAGTATGAGTGGAGCAAGGGAGACAGTGGTAATGTGGGGTTTTGTAGGCCACTGTAAAGATTTTAGATTTTACTCTGAGTAAATTGGGAAGACATTAGTGAATTTGGATCAGAAAGTGACATAATTTTACTTGTATTTTAAAAGAATTATTCTAATTCTGGGTTAAAAATAGAGGACTGCATGGATGGAAGAAGTGAGATAAATTATGAATCTATTGCAATAATCTAAGCAAGAGGTGATGGTGGCTTGGAATAAGGCGGTAGCAGTGGTGGTGGCAAGAAGTGGTCAGGTTCTGGATATGTTTTGCAGGCAGAAACAAGAGGATTTATTAAAAGGTTGAATGAGGGATATGAGAGAAAGAGATGAGTGAAGGAGGATGCCAGAGTTCTGGTCACATTTAATAGGAAGAATGGAATTATCATTAACATTTTTTAAAAAGTTTAGGAGAAAAATCTTGAATTCTGTCTAACACATGCATGGTAAGCTTGATGGCCTTCTAAGGCATGACAATTTGTCTTTATTCACCTGAAGCAACAAAGAAGGAAAGAGAGTCAGGGACGGAAAGAGAATATAGACAACTGCCTCCTTTACCATGAGACCAGAAGAATTGGATGGTGCCTCGCTACCAATACTGAACATTTTGGTCAAAGACTCTATAGACAAATCCTGATCAAAGGGGAGAAAATGAAGACAGAATTTCAAATTCTTATGGACGTTCTAGAGTCAAGAGGACTGGATGAACCCCTGAAACTATTGCCCTGAGATAATCTTTAAAACTTAAGCCAAATATGTTTCCTGAAGTCTTCTTAAAACCAAACAGTAATTTAGCTTAACTAATGAAAATGGGGGGAAAAAGAAAAAAGCATGTCTTGAGCATTATGCTATAGTAGTGCCTAAGGCACTTGACTGATAACCAGAAGGCTGGCAGTTCAAACCCACCACTGCTCGGAAGGAAGGTTGGGCAATCTACTTCCTTAGTCATACTTTCTTGGAAACCCAAGGAGGGGTCACTGTGAGTCGGGTCTGACTCGATGGCACATAACAACAACAACAATATATGTGATCAAAGTAACAATAGCCACTCAAAAGATTAGATAGTAACTTTAGGGGACAGTGGGTTTATGTTAATGAAGGAGAAACAACTCAGAAAAGGAGGATGAGAATGGTTACACAACTCAAAGAATGTAATCAATGAATTGTACATGTGGAGACAGTTGAATTGGTGTATGTTTTGCCATGTATATTCTCAACAATAAAAAAGGTTTTAAAAATCTATCGTAAGCTTTAGATGCCTAGTAATCATCCAAGTGGAGATGAATTGATGAATCTGGAGTTCAGGGGAGAGATCTAGGTTGAAGATATAAATTTCATGATTCTTAGCCATAACATGGGAGCTCTGCTAGCATAGTGCCTAAGGCACTTGACTGCTAACCAGGAGGCTGGTGGTTCAAACCCACCAGCCAGTCCTCGGAAGGAAGGTTGGGCAATCTACTTTTGTAGTGATACTGCCTCAGAAACCCAAGGAGGGGTCGCTGAATTGGGTCTGACTCGAAGGCACATAACAACAACAACAACAACAGACAAAACACTATACCGAATCATCAAGGAGAGGAGTGTAGACAGAAGAGAGACATATTATTGCTTTATAAGTGGTATGTCAATCTATCATTCATACACAAAAAAGAAAAAGTGTAATGAAAAGGGCTTAAATTAAAGCAAGAGTATTTTCCATGTTGTTGTTGTTGTTGTTAGATGCCGTCGAGTCATCTCTGACTCATAGGGACCCCATGCACAGCAGAACAAAACACTGCCCAGTTCTGTGCCAGCCTCACAATCTTTTCCATAGATGTGATAAAATGTCCCAACTGTTGTTGTTGTTGTTGTT
>NW_006921613.1:9422714-9459912 GCF_000298275.1 Orycteropus afer afer
CACTATGCCACCAGAGCTCCTATGTCCTAACTAGGGTGATACAATATTGAAATGGACTGCTAAAGAAGATTGCAAAGTTCCATTCTTAGAGAGCTTCAAGAAAAGATTTGACATTTATCTGTCTTGGACTACCAGGTTGGTGGGAGAGCCTTTCTTGGTCTACCAGTGTGCCTGAAAGAGGAAAATGAGAGCCACATGTGTTAAAAGAAACCTAATTTATTATAATTAAATATACAAATATATAAATTCATATATGTACATGTATATAAAAAGTTAGTATATACTCATCAAAGACTATTTGGAAATCACTAAAAGTGAAGAAGAAAACATCACCCAAATATATCACTGTTGTAATCTAGTGTATTTATTTTCAAGCAATCTGGTGCATTTTGATAAGATTGTGATTTAGGTTTCGGATTGTGATAAAATATATTCTTATTAAATTGCTTTTTAAATCCAAGAACAGGGAATTTATTTAGTCACTTCAGTGAACAGTGCATATGTGTTTCAGTTCTACCTTGTGCCTAATTAAAGCAAAGAAACTGGGAAAAGGAGAAGAGTGAAAAAGTAAGGAGAAAAGGGGACTGGAAGAGAGAAAAGAGAAAGGAGGGAGAAGAATGGAGCGAGGAAAAGGGAGGAAACATAGTAGAAAGGAGGAGGAGGAAGGACATGTGGGAAGAAACAAGAGTTGTGGGAACAATAGTGAAATGCTAAGAAGAAGGTTGAAATAAGAAGTTTCAGTATATATGAGAAAGTAAGTTCCTGAGATAATCTCCATTCATTTGGCCCTCAAACACCTTAGCTATAGATAGGAATATAATCTGTGACTTCATATCTTTGCCCTTTGAAGTTCAGATTAGTTTGTTAGTTACTAGTGACAATTCTTTATCTGCTCTTCACCATTAAAATAACTTAAAACTCTTAAATCAATAGGCTATCTAGATCCTCTGTAGATGGGGAAGTACTTCTAGCTAAAGCTAGACCCTAAAAGATAAGAGCCTGAGGATTTTACTTCTGCCTAGATATAAATATGCATGAAAAGCAAAAGACAAACCAGATGTTTACTCAGTTTACCCCAGTTCTGTGAATCTTTGGTTGTGGTTTTCTTCATTATGTTGTAGCTGAATTAGTTTGGAGTCAATGGTCATGAAGACAAAAACATTCCACATAAAACTTTTCTTATGTATTATCAACTTTCCATGGATTGATTGCATGTTTTACCTCAATCAGTCTTCTCAAAAATGAATGCAATTATTTGGCAATCTATCAATTTATAAACTAATGACTGTTAACAGAAAATCTATCCCAAGTAAGCATACCATTGATGGAGAATATTATTCTAAACATGAGAAACAAAATGCCTTTGTGACCAAGATTTATTTAATTACCAGTAAAAATGTGTGTTTTCCATTAACTTTTCTATAGATCACACACAAAAAAATGCTAATGTTAATTGTGTATCTATATTTTTAAAAATTCACTTCAAAAACATATACATCTGGTTATAATATTTCAGTGTAAATAAATCCTATGACCCAATGGCTGGTGTATTTGAAAGAAGTACTGGCCAAAAAGCCACAGCTAGTGGCTTAGAAATTAGTTCTAAGAAATAGCTCTTTCATACAGCAAGTAAATGTGGAGAACTTGTTGTTCCAAGTACAAAATGAAGATATTAACAGGTTGAGAAGGATTTCAGTAAATGCATAAGCTACTATACTGGGCTCTGGTAGCATAGTGGCTAAGACACTTGCCTACTAACCAGACGGCTGGCGGTTCAAACCCACAAGCCACTCCTCAGAAGGAAGGTTGGGCAATCCTACTTCCGTAGTGATACTGCCTCGGAAACCCAAGGAGGGGTTGCTATGAGTCGGGTTTGACTCGACGGCACATAACAACAACAACAACAACTATACTGGGCTAGGTCACTGAGACAATTAGGAGACTGGGAGACACTCATCTGACCTTTAGAAATAATATAAGGAAGACCACTCAGTTTTTTTCAGAAGGCTGTGAAAGTGTGAGGCAGAGTGGGCCAGCTTGCTATTATTTCTGTTTTAATGTTATTAAAATTGTCTTATAATAATAACTTTTACATTTATTTTATAAGATGAAGAAACATTTTTTATGATAATGTTAACATTTTTATGATAATGTCAGCAAAGTTTAAAGTAATCGGGTAGTATTTGGCCAGCAGTGTATAAGAAGTGTATTAATTCACCAAGACCAGAACTGGATGGTGCCCAGCTACCAATGCCAACCACTCAAGAAGGGATCAAAACTGGAGATCCTGGATAGAGTGGGAGCAAAAATGTGGAACAAGATTCAAAAACATAAAAATAGCCAGAATTACTGGGCTAACAGAGACTGGAGGAACCCCTGAGACTATGGGCCCAGGTTAACCTTCAGGCATAGAAATGGGCTTACTTCCATGGATTGGCTCTCAGCCAAACAGTAGAAAGACCTACATGCACAACACCTACTCCAGGGCGATGCACCCACCTACTCTAGGGAGATGCACCCTATAGAGCAATCAGCCATGAGACATCAGAGGGGCAGCATTCACACAGAGGGAAAGCTGGACAGACAGGAATGCATAGATAAGAAGGGCACAGGGATGAGAGTTTTTTATGGTTGGGGATGGTAATTAGGGCTGTGCAATCAAATGTGCATGAACTGTTGAATATAAACCAAATCTGCTTTGTAAATTTGCACCCTAAGTACAATTAATTTTTTTTAAAAAAAAGTCTTAGTTAATATTCTCTAGTTCTTACATTTATCAAAAGAAGTAATAAAATGCGAAATCTTGGGTATCTGAAGAGAAATTATCTTCCATGAAATAACATCATTCACTTTGAATGTATTCCAGAAAAAAATAACTGTTATTGGTCTTGTCTTTTATTCTAGACTTTGGTATTATCCCCACTTGACAGTATTTTACTTATGAATGTTGAACTATGATTTTGCAGGATGGGGGGCAGGGTGGTGTCTTTTTCTAATAATGGGCATTAATTTCCTTTTTTTCTTTTCTTACATAGTAAATTTCCTTTTCTTTTTTATTTTAAAATTGTAAGAAGTCTGTAACTGCATACATATTTATTATATACAGACAGTTGAATGTGAAACTCCAGAAATAAAATTCATTCACATGAATATTAGGAAGCTCTTATTCTTAGCATATGATTTCTTTGCTGGTTACCATATTGTTTTGTTTTGTTTAGTTTTTTAACTTTTTATTGTGAAAAGGGTGAAAGTTTACAGAGTAAATTGGTTTTCTATTCAACAGTTCATACACGTATTGTTTCATGATATTGCTTGCAATCCCCACAATGTTACATCACTCTTCCCACTTCTTCCCTGTGATTCCCATTTCCATTTGTTCTTCTTTTCTATCCCTTCCAGCCTTCTGAGCTTTATCCATTGCTCTTTTGATCTCACATGGCCAATTATTCTAAGGAGCGCATACCCCTCTAATGTTTTGTTCACCTTATAGGCCTGTCTATTGCATGGCTGTTTTATTTGATCCTTTTGATGCAAGGCTGGATGTTTAGAAACCTAGGTACTAATCCTGGCTCTGCCACTGACTACCTCTGGAACTTTGGTTTATGTCTTAATCTCCTGAAAGCTCAAAATTATTTACCACCTAAGTGAAGTTCAAACTGATCAGATAGTATTTTGATAACAGCATGCAAAAAGAATGCCTTTGTTCATATTCTCTGGTTCTTACACTTGTCAAAAGAAATAAAATAACAACACAGTGCAAGGTTATATAATAGTACTTTGTCTTCACAAATTAATATTTTGTTTATATCATTAAGGACCTCTGGTGGCACTGTGGTTAAGGCATTATGCTGCTAACCAAAATATCAGTGGTTCAAACCCACCAATTGCTCTGCAGAAGAAAGACAAGGCAGTCTGCTTGCATAAATATTTACAGCCTTAGAAACCCTATAGGGATCATTATAAGTCAGAATCAACTCCATGGCAGTGGGTTTGGTTTTTGGTTTTTTGGGTTATACCATTGGGGAAAAACAAAGTTATCATTAGCAAATATTAGGAAATAGGAGGAGAGAGTCAAATGGTAGATTTTCTTAAATGATGAGCAGAGGCAAACCTTACAATACCTTTATTCAACTAACTTTTTGTTTCTTTTTATTTTATTCAACTACTTGAACACTTAATGTCTACCAATGTCCTTGACACTGTGCTGACTCTTGGATATAAAGATGAAAAAGACAAGATCTCTGCCTTTGAGGAACTCTAGCCAGAAAATCAGACAGATACATATAGTTAATAGTTGTCCTCTATACTAAGTGATGGCAAGGCATTGGTGGGTTAGTAGTAGAATTCTCACCTTCTACACAGGAGTCCAAGGTTTGATTCCTGTCCAATGCACCTTGTGCATCCACAGTCAATGAAAGTTTATACATTGCTATGATGCTGAATGTCAGCAAATGGAGGTCTTGAAAGCTTTATTTTATCCATATCAGTAAGGTTGGTCCTACTCTGGTGATGCAGCTCTTTCCCAGTCATATTTTGAGACCCTTCTGACCTAAGGGTAGTGTCCTCTTGCACTGCGTTGGACAATGTTTCCGGGCTATTCATAAAGTTGTGCAGTAATGTATCAGACAGTGTTGCTCTGCTGTTCATAAGGTTTTCTCTGGCCAATTCTTTGAGAAGTGGATGGCCTTTTCCTTCTTCCTAGTCTTCATCAGTCTGTAAGTTGTGTTGAAACCTGTGTACCATGTGCAACCCTGCTGGTGTTTGAAACACTGTTGGCACAGCCTCAAGCCTCACAGCAACACACAAGCCACTATAGTAGAACAAACTGACAGACAAGTTTTTCTCCCTTAGCTGTTCGAAACCTCTCCACTTCCTGCCTCGTGGGGGTGGGGCCTGTGTCCCTCCCCTTACCTGAGACCCCAGCCACTCTGTCTGCCATCCTGGCTTTTCTTGGTTCCACAATTGACACCAATTTAAACAGCAGTCAGGACATCAGATGACATACAGCACTGGGCAAATCAGCTGCAAAGGAGCTTTTTCAAGTGCTGGATAGCAAAGATGTCTCCTTGAGGACTAAGGTGCACCTGACCCAAGCTATGGTATTTTCAACTGCCTCATATGCATGTGAGAGCTGGACAATGTATAAGTAAGACTGAAAAAGGGTTGATGCTTTTGAGTTGTAGTGCTGGTGAAGAATGCTGAAAGTGCCACAGACTGCCAAAAGAACTAACAAATCTGTCCTGGAGTAAGTGCAGGTGGAATCCTCCTTGGAAATGAGAATGGCCAGACTTCATCTCATGTACTTTGGTCATGTTCTCAGGAGGGACCATTCCCTGGAGAAGGATGTCATGCTTGGTAAGGTGGAGGGTTGATGAAAGAAGGGAGGGCTCTCAATGAGATGGATTGACACAGTGGCTGTGGTGATGGGCTCAAGTATAGCAAGTATTGTGGAGCTGGTGTGGGACTGGACAGTGTTTTGTTCTGCTGTGCATAGGATTGCTAGGAGTTGGGGATGACTCAACAGCACCTAACAACAACATGATGCTGAATGGGAGCTCTGGTGGCATACTGCCCAAGGCATTTGACTGCTAACCAGAAGGCTAGCAGTTCAAACCCAATAGCCACTCCTTGGAAGGAAGGTTGGGCAATCTACTTTCGTAGTGATACCACCTCAGAAACCCAAGGAAGAGTCACTATGAGTCAGATCTGACTCTACAGCAGTGAGTTTGGTTTGGTTTTGATGATGCTGAACAATTTCAGCAAACATCCAGACTAAGATGAACTAGGATAAAAAGCTTGGTGATCTACTTCCAAAATTAGTTAGTGAAAACCCTCCTGACCACAGTGGTCTAATCTGTAATCACTCATGAGCATGACACAGGACTGAGCAGCGTTTTGTTCCATTGTGTGTGAGATCACCATTCATCAGGGGTGAACTCAACAGTAGCTAATAACACTAAAACAAAAAACTAAAAACTAAACTCACTGCCATTGAGTCAATTTTGACTCATAGCGACCCCTCCTTGGGTTTCCAAGGCAATATCACTAAGGAGGTAGAGTGACCCATCTTCCTTCCAAGGAGTGGTTGGTGGGTTTGAATCACCAGCTCCTGATAAGCAGTCAAATACCTTAGGCATTATGCCACCAGAGCTCCCAACACTAAAATAATATGTCATAAATTTAAGGAGGAAGTAGTTCATTCCTCTACTGGCCCATTGATAATCCCTGAATTCAGTGAGACATGTAACTGATAAGAATTCAATGAAATATTTAAAAAAAAAAAAAATCACTTAACACTTTACACAGTGCCTGAAATCCCCCAATTCTGCTATTTAGAATAAGAGTTATGAAAATATGAAATACTATTTTCATTGGAGAAGCTAAAAATATGAAATGATGTGAGAGCCCTGAGAAGTATTGCTATAGTGAATTAGGGGAAAATTGTACTGTATCATGAAATGCCTTCTCTTTTCTCTTTATATTGAAATCCTAACTAATCTTCAGTTCCTACCTCATCTGTAAAACCTTCCTGAACTACTCCAACCCCAATGTTTTGTTAGCTCCTATTATATCCACAGTCACTGCCGTATAGTTTAGCATTTAATGGCTATGATATGTTATATTGCATTATTTCATTGATTTTATCTTATGTTCATGTTAGTTGTTCTGAAATTGGATTCTTAGAGGCTGGTTCTAAGACTTATGTGTTATGCTTCTTTCATATCCCTCATTGCCTCTTATACTCAACACAAATTGACTCTATATAAATGTGAATTGAGTGTTTTTAATTTGAAAATATAAGTCAGAGACACCTGGACAGAGTTGGCAGTGTTGTTTGGTAGGACCTTCTGACCTTTGTTTTCTGCGGTCTCTCAGTATACCCTCTTCCTACCAAGGTGAATTTGTGTTTTCTGTCATTCATCCAATCAAAACCCTTAGACACGAATTTCTCATATTCACTCATTCATTTTAAAATTTTAAATTATTCAAATTTTAAAGTATTATGTCTTTAAACATTGATTTATGTAATTTACTTTTTAAAAGAAGACAAAACATGAAGCCAAAAAGAATGAATCTCTAGTTATTGAATATCTGATATCAGTTATCATGCAGATATAATTTTCTTGTGATTGTTTTCTGGGATTAAATCAAGTTTTAACCAATGTCATATTTGCTAGAAAAATTAAATTCCAATGTGGTAGTTAAATTTGTGTGTCAACTTGGCTGGGCCTGTTTGAGTGGCTGGAGAGCTGGATGTAGTATTCCCATGTATGATGAGACTGGTAATCAACTCCACGGTGGAATCTATGTGACCCTTAGGGATGTGGTCTGCTTCCTGTACATAAGGAGAAGCTTTGAGGAACAGCCTTTAGCTTATGGCACGCTTGAACCCTTTATGTAGCTGTGTCATTGTTCAGCAGCCTGCCATGCTCTGCCAACCTTGGGACTTTCAATAGACTTGAATTAGTGGCCTGCCATGTGGTTTGGTAACATCGGGACTGTGCCTTTTTACTTGTCAACCTCAGGCTTGTCAGCCTCAGCACCCAGCAACTGTCCGAGTGAAGAAAAGCCTCCAGCTTCAGTGGGCCTGGAGCAGGAGACAGAGCTGA
This sequence comes from Orycteropus afer afer, assembly GCF_000298275.1. NCBI lineage: Eukaryota > Metazoa > Chordata > Mammalia > Tubulidentata > Orycteropodidae > Orycteropus > Orycteropus afer. The sequence continues at coordinate 9,430,325 of NW_006921613.1, forward strand.
AGCCCAAGGTTGAGGGGCTTTCACCCAGCCCCTAGAGCCTGGCACTTTGAATTTGGACTTAAAACCCCCAAACCATGAGAGAATAAACTCCTGTTTGTTAAGGCCATCCCATTTGTGATATATTCTTGTCAGAGCAGGACTAGGTAACCAGAACAGCCAAAGTATTAGAATGTTTGATAATATCTTAGCAATCAGCTCTGCACTATTTTGTAACAAAACAACTCAGTGGGTCTAGCGGAAAAAGCATTGCTTTTCATTCTGTAGAGCCCTGAATTCAAATCCTAATTCTGTCACTTAGTATCTCATGACCCTCTTATTAAGCTCTCTGAACCTCATTTTTCTCAGCTATAAAATGGAATTATACAAGATCAATCCTATAAATTAACCAGTACTATTCCTGACACAGTTAACGTCCAATAAAAATAAATTTCCTATTTCTCCATCTGTATATTTTTTGAAAAAATAATATACTTGCTTGGTTCACTTTATCTTACTCATATGACTACAAAACAAGGATCTCATTTTAGAATTTTATGTAACTGTTGTAACAACCTAAATATCATATGATTGCAGTTTCAATTAAGCATTTGGGTCTTATCATAGATGACCAACTGCAATCTATTTGATTACCTCTTTTTCTTATATATAAACACGGAGTTTAAATACTTTGGAGTAATATTCTCTCCTCTATGAAGACTTTTTTTTCTTGTAAAAACATGCTTTTTTTTTAAATTTTTTGAGAAACTAAAAGAGAAATTATCCAAATTAACAATAGTATATATAACTAGCTTATGAGTCAGCTAAGCTTTTAGTTTTGTAAACCACAATAATAATGCATATTGCAAATGAAAAGGTGTGACTAAAAGGATGCTAAACTGAAACTCAGAAGACTAATTCCAGTCCAAACTAGCACTGCCACTAATTCATGTGATTTTGAAAATTTACTTTACTTCTTAGTAACTCAGCTCCCTCAACAAGATGAGTGAGATTTAATAGATTGGTAACTTTTTGTTGCTGTTGTTGTTGTTGTCAAAACACAGACACTTGTGAAAATCTGTTGAAAGCTTTGAATCCTTTCCCCAATATTTTGTGTACAATTTTCTTTTACCAATCTTTCTGACGGCCATCTGTAAACCTCTGGACTAGGTCATCTCAAGGGTTCCTTCCAGCCCTAGGACTCTAGAATCTACTTGTTTTTGTCTCATACAACCATTAGTGTGCTTTTAAACAGCCAAATAATGTAATTTCCTTCTCAATTCCAACAAAGTAGGATATTAACACATGGCTTAAGGTCTCTTATCTCTGAATTTACAATAAGGAAAAAGAGTCCCATGCCTCCTAAGCATACCCTGAGCCAAATTAGTAACTCCCATAAGCTAATTTCAGGAGCTCTGGTAGCATAGTGCCTGAGGCACTTGACTGCTAACCAGAAGGCTGGCGGTTCAAACCCATCAGCCACTGCTTGGAAGGAAGGTTGGGCAATCTACTTCTGTAGTGATACTGCCTTGGAAACCCAAGGAGGGGTCGCTATGAGTCGGGGCCAACTCGACGGCACATAACAACAACATAAGCTAATTTCATACATTCATTGCTTTACTCCTCCTTTATTGTTGCTTGAACTTAATTTCTGTATATACTGATCCTCATATACATCTTCTGACTCACTACACTGCTTATCCTCATATAATATTTTCCAGGAGGGGATTCCTTTTCTCCCCACTCTTTTTCTTCCAATTCCCTAACCCTAGTTCACTTCCACTAGCTCTTGGAGATGTGAGTCTGACCACACGTTTTAGGAGTCTTGCCCTTCTCTTCCAAGTTAAGCTGTTAAGGAACTAAAAGTTTCTCAGATGCAGATACCATATGAGGTGACTAGCCTCAGTGATCTCTGTCTCTTAATATTCACATCTTGTGTAGTTTATCTTTCACTCTCTGTCACTTGAAGCATTCATTCTGAGGGAAGCCAGTTGCCATGTCATGAAGACATTCAGACAGGCTATGAAGAGGCTCACATGACAAGGAACTGAAGACTCTGGCCAATAGCCCACTGGAAACTGAGGCCTGCCAGCAACCATGTGAAAGAACTTGGAAGAATATCCTTCAGCACCGGTCAAGCTGACAACTTGACTGAAACCTCAGGAGATATCCTAGGGCAGAGCCATTCAGCTAAGCTACTTCCAGATTTCTGGCCCTCAGAAACTGAGTTAATAAATGTTTTCTCTTTTAATCTGCCAAATTTCAGGGTAATTTTTTATGCAGCAGTGGATAACTAATACACCAATAAACTAGATATTAACCATTAAGGCCAGTTTTGTGCATAGTATGAATAACGGACTTCCTTGTTTACCATTGCTGTTACTCCTTTTCAGTGACTGTTACCTATGAAATAAAGTCCACATTCCGAAAATGGAAAACAATTTCCTAAGATATGAGACTTCATGGCAGTCTCATCTCTCCCTACTTCCTACCTTGAACTTGATTTTCCAAAAACACTAATTCCCATACAAATATTCTGGTGAACTACTACAGTTTATCTTCATATAATATTTCCCAAGAAGGGATTCCCTTTCTTTCAACTCCTTTTCTTCTAACTCCCTACTTCTGGATTCACTTCCACTAGCTCTTGGAGATGTGGTTCCAACAATCTTCTATTTTAGGAGTCTTGTCCAGTCTCTCCCAGGTTCTGTCAGCTGTCCTCCTCTATGGTCCTCTTACACCCTGAACATATCTTTATTACAGTACTTATCACATTGTATTTAAATTGACTTTTTGGTGTTGGTCTCCCTAAGTAGTCTGAAAATTTTTTCTATTTTTCTCTATTTTTTTATCCATAGAACATACCATACAATATGTGCTCAATAAATATTGCAATAAATAGTATTACAGTTGCTGGAAAGAGCTACTGCAACTTTCACAATACAAGCTTTACAAGATATTTTTAACACATCAAGAGAGCCTAAGATCAATGAAGTCACAAATAAGGCTTATGTCCAGTTTTCAGAAAAACATTGAGAAAACCTATATAATATTATAGGTAAGAAATGCTGGTAAGAAAACCCAGCATCACAATAAAAATTCCCTTGAAAATAAAATAGAATTCCAGATACACTTGTCTTTGCCTTAACTCATCACTTTTATTCCCTTTCTTTGGTCTTGCTTTGAATTGGGCAAAGTCCAAAGAAGATTCTAAAATAAATTGAGAACATAGTGATCATGGATAGATCAAAGAAGAACCAATTTACCAGCAAACTATTTCTTTTTCAACCTAACCTGTAGAAGTACTTGCTAGAACAAATTCTGCTGTTTCATTTATTTGTTTTTGTGTTTGTTCTATTTGGATCTAGTGTTCTTTAGAGAAGAAAATTATCTGGCTATAATCCTAAAACTGATTTATTCCCTGAAATTAAATTGTATATAAGTATTATTCTATAATAATTAGGCAGACACTTACTAATGAAAAGAAGTATAAATATTTCAATAAGTGTCAGAAATGTGTTTTAAATACAACCAAATTAAATTTTGCAGCATCTTTAGCAAAGTAAACTGAAGTTTTTTTATGCCAACTCAGAGGAAAACAGATGGAGGTTTTCTACAAGGAAAGTTGGAGTACAATTTTCATATACTATTTAATAAGAGGAAGATAATCCCAAGTGCTCATTGGGTCATATTACAGAGAAGAAAATTTCAGCTGTTTATAGTTCTTCACATACAACAACAACAACAACAATAGTTCTTCAGATGTAAATTATCCCACAGCATGAAGTAAATTAAAGTGTGATACTCTAGTAACACCAGTGATGATATCATGATACATGTGGTGATAATAAAAACTATGCTTTGGTGGTAAGCCTACTGGGGTTCACATCTGAACTCTGACAATTACTAGCAGTGTATGTAACCCAGAGTATGTTATTTAACTCTCTAAGCCAAAGTTCCTCCATCTGCTCAATGAGTATAAATAATTCTGCCAGCTTTATAGGTGTACTGTGAGGGTTAAACCCAATGACAATTCAAACTGCTTCACTTGTAGTTGCTTTTGTTGTTGTTGTTGTTATTTGCCATCGAGTCAGACCTGACTCATAGCGACCCCTCCTTGGTCGAGTCAGACCTGACTCATAGCGACCCCTCCTTGGGTTGCCGAGGCGGTATCACTAGGGAAGTAGATTGCCCAACCTTCCTTCCAAGGAGTGGCTGGTGGGTTTGAACTGCCAGCCTTCTGGTTAGCAGTCAAGTGCCTTAGGCACTATGCTACCAGACTATCTTTAACTAATAATGACCTCTGTTCTCCTTGAGGGAAAATTGTCACTTAAAAATGTCTTTCTTCTTCCCTTCAAAATCTCTTAGGAATTTGTATTGACTGTTAGTAAACACTGAAGTTTTAAACCAGTACTCTTTACGTGAACTTCTTGCTCTTTAATGTGTAATGATGTTGATCTCACCATGAACTCATCAGACGTACTATTTGGATATCTACCCTTTGCAAGTTAATTAACTACCCAAACATTTTCAGAAAATAATTAGTCATTGCATGTAGAGGCTTTCTATGTGATCATAAAAATCATCAGCTTATTTTGAGTTTGAACACCGATCTTTCTTAATTAAAATAAATAAGACAGACAAAAACAGGCTTATTATAATTTTAAAAATGACTTATATACCAGCAAATTTGTAAAGCTGGCCAGTCTCCTGAGGTTTTTTCCTTTTGTGAAATGAGTATGATTGCCAACTTATAGAAAGGGGAGTTCTGAGAATTAATTAGAATGAAATGAAGTATTCTGAACAAATTTTAATATTAAAATATATATTTTAAAAACTTATTTTTGTTGTCTACTTATATTTAATCACTCAATTAAAATATGCCTAGGTGTGCATTGTACAATTTTGTATAGACTAAATTAAAAGAGTTACAATAATAACTAAATTTATTTCTACACAGTATGGTCATTTTAATAGCAGTGTTAATGCAACAGCCTGATAAACTATTAAATAAAAAAACAAAACAAACTCATTGCCATGGAGTCAATTTGACTCATAGCGACCCCTCCTTGGGTTTCCGAGGCAGTTATCTCTTTGGAAGTAGATTGCCCAATCTTCCTTCAGAGAAGTGGCTGGTGGGTTTGAACAATCAGATGCCTTAGGCACTATGCTACCAGAGCTCCAAACTATTAAATACTATTTTAAAACAGCATAAATTTTAAGTCTAAGCACAATTTAACAACCATGACATACATTTATGCACAACTTCTTTGGGAATTAATATTTATTCAATATCAGATCAAATTCAAGGCAGTAAAGAGAAAATTAACACCAAATTCAGCCACGATCTCTTCACAGTTGACAGCACCTCCATGTGTCTATTACACATCCAACAGTATTTTCTTGTTGTTGTTGTTGTCATGTGCCATCCAGTCAGATCCGACTCATAGCGACCCCTCCTTGGGTTTCCAAGGCAATATCACTAAGGAAGTAGATTGCCCAACCTTCCTTCCAAGGAGTGGCTGGTGGACAGTATTTTCTATTTCCCAAAAACAGGTAAACTAGATTGATCTAAGTGGGAAAACACCTTAGTTCCTGACTTCTTCATTATTCAGGAGTAAAATTATGGTCTTTGACTAGTGAGTGTCATGGTTACATAATTGAAACAAGTGGTCCAACTCTAATGATGATAAAAGTAGGTTTTATCTTTAACAATATAACAGGTTCCAAAACTTAGTTCTTAAAGGTTAAACATAGGACTTAAAACCATTATTTCTCTCACTTTTTAGAAACCATTAAGTAGAAAATCCTCCCTAACAATGTAGTAGTATTTATAGTGACTATTTGTGAACAGCTAACTAAAGCAAAGGAGCCCCTAGGGCACAGAGGTTAAGCAGTTGGCTGCTAACAAGGTCAGCAGTTCAAACCGACCATCCACTCTGTGGTAGACAGATGTGGCAGTCTGCTTCTGCAAAGATTACAACCTTGGAAACCCTATGGGGCAGTTCTACTCTGAACTGAAAAGATTTCCACTTAGAAAGAGGAGAATATGCAAAGCTATTCCCCCCAAAAAACCTATTTTATTCCAATGAGCAGAACTTGAATTACATTTTTAAAGGAAATGTTACACTTTAAAGGAAAAAGCCATTCTTAGTAAACTTAACAGTCAGACAAAATCGCAAAATGTGTAATGGGCAAATATTTTCTCTCATATTTTTAATAGGAAAAAAAGTGGTTTACCTGGGTTAGCTTCACATTGATATCCGGAAAGATGTTGCCATTTCCTAACCTTGCAGTACTCTCTTACCAAGCATCTAAATAAAGTATTTCCTCTGAGGGCACTACACTCTTCCCTCTCTCATTCATCCTGCTCATCCTCCAGGTCTCAGTTTAGATGTCATCTCCTCCCAGAAAGGCATCCATGTCCTTCCTCCTTCTCAAGTCAGATTAGATAGTAGCCTCCGTACTCCATATTGCTCTCTGTCCCCAACCTCAACTAGACTGTGGACATGTTCACTACTGTATCCTCAGGCTGGCATATGGAAAGTATCAATGGTAATTTGTTGACTGAATGAAAAAAAAGTCACTAGTCTTTCAAAGTTTTGTATGATGTTTTTGACAGCAAACAAAGGAAAATGTCCACTGCCTACAGGTGACCTCCCATGAGAGCTATTTCAATATGAACCAGACCTACTAAACCTCTGATGAGAAGTACAATTTTAAGACTGCAAAGGATCTATGGGAGATCAAACTACTGATTCTAAAAAGAAAGATTGCATTCAGCAACTGTCCACTTCTTAGTTTGCTGTCTCCTTATACACATGCCCTCTTCTCCCTTCAACAATGATCATCGAATCCAGGGTCAATCTCACTTACTAGTCCCCTCCCCCAAAATATCAACCCATGCTTTAAAGATTTTTCCTTTCTTTGTCTCTTTTTCAAAGAAAGGTAATCCAACAGAATGTGGAAATTATCAAGCAATAATACCATTAGGATCACAAGCAAGTAAAATTTTGCTGAAGAGAATTCAAAAACAATTGCAGCAGTATATTGACAGGAACTTCCAGAAATTCAAGCTAGATTCAGAAGAAGACATGGAACGAGGGATATCATTGCTGATGTCAAATGGATCTTGGCTGAAAGCAAAGAATGTTGTTGTTGTTGTTATGTGCCGTCGAGTCAGCCCCGACTCATAGCGACCCCTCCTTGGGTTTCTGAGGCAGTATCACTATGGAAGTAGGATTGCCCAACCTTCCTTCCGAGGAGTGGCTGGTGAATACTGGAAAGATATTTACCAATGTTATTGACTATGCAAAAACATTTGACTGTGTGGATCATAGCAAATTACAGATAACATTGCAAAAAAATGGGAATTCTAGAACACTTAATTGTGCTCATGAGGAACCTGTGCAAAGAAGCTTTCTATCAAGCAGAACAAGGGGATACTGCACGGTTTAAAATCAGGAAAAGTGTGTGTCAAGGTTGTATCTTTTCACCATACTTATTCAATCTGTCCAGCAAGAAGCTAGACTATATGAAGAAGAATGTGGCATTAGAATTGGAGGAAGAAGACTCATTAACAACCTGCAATATGTAGATGATACAACTTTGATTGCTGAAAGTGAAGACTTGAAGCACTTACTGATGAAGATCAAAGACTACAGTCTTCAGTATGAATTACGCCTCGACATTAAAAAGAAAAAAATCCTCACAGCTGGACTAATAAGCAACATCATGATAAATGGAGAAAAGACTGTAGTAATCAAAGATTTCATTTTACTTGGATCCACAATCAACACTCATGAAAGCTGCATATTAAGAAATCAGATGTCATATTTCACTTGTCAAATCTGCTACAAAAGACCTTTTTAAAGTGTTAAAGAAGAAAGATGTCACTTTGAAGACTAAGATGCACCTAGCCCATGCTGTAATTTTCAGAACCTCATATGCATGTGAAAGCTGGACAATGAATAAGGAAGACCGAAGAAGAGTTGATGCCTTTGAATTGTGGTGTTGGTGAAGAATACTGAAAATACCATGGACTGCCAGAAGAATAAAAAATTATGTCCTGGATGAAGTGCAGCCAGAATGCTCCTTAGACATGAGAATGGCCAGACTTTTTATCTTGTACTTTGGTCATGTTTTCAGAAGGGACCATTCCCTAGAGAATGATATCATGCTTAGTAAAGTGGAGAATCAGTGAAGAAGAGGAAGACTCTCAATAAGATGGATTGACACAGTGGCTGCAAGGATGAGCTCAAGCATAGTCATTGTGAGGCTGGCGCAGGCCTGGCCAGTGTTTCATTCTGTTGTATGTAGGGTACTATGAGTCAGCACTGACTTGACAGCACCTAACAACACAATGTCTCCTTTTAATGCAGATATTCTTTCATCTAATATCAACTATGAATTATTAGTTTTTTATATGCAGGGATTAGTTAACAGTCAGATGAGAACAAAAGATGGGTGTTGAGGAAGGCCACAGCTCTTCCAGAATTGGTCTTCACTATGCCCTACCAATTTCCCTCCCAATATCATCTGTGGTACCTGTGCCTGCTTAAGTAGTTGGCTTCTGCAATAAAACAACTTTCCCATCAATCCCTTGAAATTACTTAGAAAGACTATCAGTCAAATTTGTCCAGAGACCAATACATTTTTTTAATGATAGAGAATAAGAGGGAAGTAAGGTGTACTTCTCTTTTATTTCAGCAAGTCATTTAATTCTTGTCCATTAAACTCACATAATATGGCAATCCTCTGGTGGCATAGTGCCTAAGGCACTTGACTGTTAACCAGAAGGCTGGCGGTTCAAACCCACCAACCACTCCTCGGAAGGAAGGTTGGGTGATCTATTTCCACAGTGATACTGCCTCGGAAACCCAAGGAGGGGTCGCTATGACTCGGGTTCGACTTGATGGCAATAAGTATAGTCTTTTCTATAACTGATTTTAGAGTTGTAACGACTTAAGGGAGAAATATATTAAGTGATTTCCATTTCTTCTCCCTTCATCCACTTCTTTGACATTGGGCTAGGTGCTGTTTCCTCTACCAGTGGGAGAGAGATAAAGAAGCATAAGATGCCGTGCTTATCTTCACAAAGCTGACACTGCAGTGGGATTAGCCAAATGCAAACAGAAAGAACCATAAGACAAGGCAGATGCAGATGCGCTGTGTGTGTGTAGGAAGACAATTTGGATACAGACAGGAGTAAGACAATTATGGGCTCTGTCTCTACTTAAACTCTCAATTATGTGACCTTTTCAAAGAATATTGAAGTTAATTAATTAAATTTGCAGTCCTCCATTCAGCTTATAGTAAATTCCAAAATTCAAAATAGTTTTTAACCAGTAAGTGTAACTAGTTCTTTACTGATATAAATGAAATGACTAAGAATTTTGCTGAAATTAGTCTTTTGAAAATTAAAACGAAGTTTATCGTGATAGGTATGTAAGAATTTTTCAATCATATTGGAATCCTTAAACATACGTAGGTTAGAAACATTTTTTGTCAGTTTATAGATTGCCCAAATAACAGTTGTGTGTCATCATTTCAAATTAGGAGAATGGTCCTCTAAAGCTATTCAGAACTTAGAAAGAGCTCCAAGCCAGGCTCAAATTTCACTGAAAATCTCTGGAGTTTAACTCATCATCCATGCCCAAAACACTATCCAAATAGTCCAAAATCATATGCCAGCTACATATGTGAGTGCTCCAAAGTCAGTCCTGACTTTGACACAGTTCATGATCCAAGGTCATTCTTAAACTATTGGCCTAGATGTATTTTTACAGCCTTTTTTATTGGTCCAAACAACTGCATAGCAGCTTGCTTTAATTTTGGACTCCACCAAAGATAGATCCTCAATTGTCAATCTAATAACGCTACCAAAAGAGGAAGGGTATTCTCTTGTCAAACAAGTTTGGGAAACCAAACTGAAATTCACATTAATGTAAAACAGTCTCAGAGAAATTGTGCTATAAAAATGTGTTCAACTTTATTTAATGTGCATTTCTCAATCTGTTAGCCACAGAATCCATGCTTCAGGACACCATGAATATCTGAAGGGATACTAGTGTTCTGAGAAAGACAGTTTGGAAAATGCTACCTCAAGAAAAGTCTGCATGATAAGTTGATTCTGAATTTGGTTTCAAATAATTTTCTCAATGTTATGTATAATTACTTCTGAAGTTCAAATAGATGAAATGGATATATCATAAGAGCTTTTAACAGAATATAATAAACATGGCATTTAAAGATATGAAATATGCCCCATTTCTTTTGTCTTATACTAATCATGGGAGCTCTGGTAGCATAGTGCCTAAGGCACTTGACTGCCAACCAGAAGGCTGGCGGTTCAAACCCACCAGCCACTCCTTGGAAGGAAGGTTGGGTGATCTACTTCCATAGTGATACCGTCTCAGAAACCCCAGGAGGGGTGACTGTGAGTCAGGTCCTACTCAACGGCACAAAACAACAACAACAATACTAATCATACAAATAAAGTGAATTTCTGAATAATCGTCATAAATAAGCAAAGATTATTATAGTTTTAGGCACAAAATTAACTGATAGATTCAAACACTTGCTATAATCTATTGTCACTTTAACTCCTCTGTGCCTTGATATTCTAATTTTTAGTTAACTTCAACTTTCAGCCTTTTGATGGTTTCATGTTTTCTTTTTTGATCTTGGAAATCTTCCTTCTGCTATATTGTCAATCCACTGCATTCTATTGCCTTATTCCTTACGTGTATCAAGAAAGTTATTTGAACTGTACTTTATGAGAATCCTTTATATCTAAATCCTCCCTAAACTTATAGTGCAAAACCCATTAGCTTTTATATAAAGCCTTTTTTCCTTTTCCTCTCTCCTCTTTTTCCCTCATGCTCACAGATATTTTCATACTGTTTATTTTTAGAAGGACTTTAGCTAATGGTTCCATCAAGTACTCCTGCCTTCTCCAGTAGAAGTGATTCCATGCTCCTTCAGGGAAGTTCGCTGGAGCAACTAGATAATTTCTATAGTCATTTCTCCCCAGTAGATATTAAATGTGTTCCCTCTGAGAATGTCTGCCAAAAGGCAAGATTTTTCCTGGATCTATGTTGTGAAATGAACCATGTCTCCCAAAACTATGTGTTATAAATCTTAACCTCTATCCCTGTGGTAAAAATACCATTTGAGAATGAGTTGTCTTTGTAATGTTAATGAGATAAGATTCAGGTGTATCTTGATTCCATCTCTTTTGAGATATAAAAGAGGTTAAGCCAGCTAGCAGAGATGGGTAAGATAGATGCCAAGACACATGAAGATCTCCAAGGAAGCAGGAAGCAGAGGCTGAAGAGACAAAGAACTTCTGCTCTGAATTTGGACTTGCTGACTCGATGACAAACAACAACAACAAACCTTCTGTTGTACATAGAGTCGCTGTGAGTCGTAACTGACTCAGTGGCCTTTAACAACAACGGCAAGAAACTGTGAGAAAATAAATTTCTATTTGTTAAAGCCACCCACTTGTATTTGTGTTACAGCAGCACTAGTTAACAAAACAGCATGGGTGTTGATAGTTCTCCTCTCTCCTTCCCCACTCTAACCCATTTGTCTTTATGTATTATTACACAAGCCCATTCACACATCTAGGTAGATAACTCTAGTAGTGTTTTGTTTTGTTTTGTTTTTTTTATGAATGAGTATGGTGTGGCTTCTCTATGTTAGTCAGATACAGATATAATATCAAAAGCAGATAAGAGTCTTGGTCTGGAAACAGTTAAATGTTCAGTGGCTCTTTAACATGGATTTTCAAACCACGTGAAAAACAATGATTTTCATTTTCCAACCTGTTTCGCCTGTGGAAATAATGGATATGGTTTAGATAAGGGAGAATTTCATCTGAAAGCCAATTTAATTTAACAAGATATTTTTTTCTCTCCAAATTACTTAAATATACATAATTCCTGCTATTTCTTCTATGTGTCATATGTGAAACTTGAATATAGAAAAGTATTATATTCCAATAGTATTGTAAAGGGAAGTTAATATGCTATCAAAAATTGAGACAGTGAATGAAATTTAGAATCCTTAAAAAGTTAAGAAAACTTTGCCTTGATGTTACATTTCATTAAAAATTTGCAAAGAGAATACAAAGCTCTAGCATCATATCCTATTTACAAATCTGGATAGATTATCTAGGCTTGTGGTTCCCTCCTCCCTGAGTAATGTAAACTGGAGGTTGTCTCTTTAAATTAGTGCCTTTGAACTCCGTGGGATGTTCATGAGAGATGTGACCCCTGGGGTGTCTGTGTTCTCAGTTACAGTGAGCCATGTAGATTCCAAGCAGACGGGCATTGATAACTGTAGTCCAGGTTCCCTGCTGCAGCAGCACCACTTGAAAGTGTCAGGAGAAATTCAGGCCTGACTGTAGTTTTGAGACTATGGCACAGGACCTGTTCTTCCCTGCAGTGAACTCATTCACCAAAGCAACCTTCTGACAGTAGCTACAGAGCTGTCATCACATGCATTTCTTGGCCAGTTCACCAAATGTTGGGGCCACTGGGGTTTTCCAGGGAGATCAAATGAGCCCAGAACACCTCAATGCATAATTCATTCTTGATCAAGCCTCTTTCAAAATCCTCTGTTGTGCAAGTTAACTCTAGAGTCTTCTAAGGGTTTCAAAACACTCCTTAGGTACCTGAGAGGACCCAGGCTGAATTAAAACTCTTGATCCCTTTAAGCGGTGATTTTCAACCTTAACTGCACATTGGAATCACTGAAGAGATTTAATAATGCTGACACCTGCATCTTCCCTAAGGAGCTCTGGTAACCTAGTGCCTAAGGCATTCAACTAACACCCAGAAAGTTGGCAGTTCAAACTCACCAGCCCCTCCATGGAAGGAAGACTGGGCAATCTACTTCCATAAAAATTTACCACCTTGGAAACCCAAAGGGGGTTGCTATGAGTTGGAATTGACTTGATGGCAGTGACTTTGGGGTTTTTGTTTGTTTGTTTGGATCTTCCCTACCTTCCTGGATTCTGATTTTATTGGGTTGCAGTCTCCTCAGTAAGTCTAGCAGGGTCCCTTTAGACCACTGGTTCTCAGCCTGACAGCATGTCAGAATTATCTAGGGAACTTTAAAAAAATTCCTGATGCCCAGGCAGCACCCCAGAACAATTTAATGAGAAACTCTGTGGGTGGATCTGGCATCAGTATTTTTTAAAATTCTCCAGATGGTTGTAGTATTTAACCAAGGTTGAGAAATAGAAAAATCTAGAAAGGCAACTCTTACCATTGGCTTTTTGTGTTCTCTCCAGTTCACTTGGGTTTCTGCATGCTCTAAAACTATAGGGTGAAAAGCATTGTCATACAACCAAGTCACACACAAAAATATGCAATTAGATGCATTGGAAATCTCTGCATCCTTCTCCAACCTCATTTTTAAGTAGAGAAGGAAAACAAAACAGTTTACTGAGAGGCTCTGCCAAAATCTGCCTTTCTTCCTGCATCTTCACAACTGGTTAGAAACAAATGATCTTAAACCAGCTTTCTCTATCCTTTTCACCAACTTTGTACAGTTACATTACATAACATAATTTGTACCCATCTCTAGCAAATAGTACATGTACCACTGCAAAACTGTGTCCTGTAGTTAATAAAGATTCCCTCCTTGGAGGCGAGTTTGGAGGACAGAGCCAAGATTCAGAAGAACATTGAGCCATTGAACAATGAGCCAATTTTCACAGGAGAGTCAGTAGAATTACATGTACTTAGGTGCGTTTTTTTTCATCCTCCATAACATTAAGCCTTTACTGTTTAAGGGAATGTAGGTCATTATTTATATAGGATTCCATCTTGTCCATTATTTCTAGAAATTTGGTTCAACTCCTGTTTTTCAAAGGTAAGGATTGTCTTTGATTTGATAATGTGAATTCTCATTCTTTTAGATACCTTGTTAAGAACCAGTTGAAACATAAGCAAGTGGACCATCTCCATCTTCAGAGATGACATGTATGTTTACTAGCTACCAACAGAGATTATTAAGTAGAAGTCTATCCAAAAAATTGTTGACAATTAAGTCTCTAAAGGTTTTGTGGGCCAAGTCTAATCCAGCAACACTGTTTATTTTCTTTTTGCCAACATTAGGCCATATCCCATCACTGTCTAACAATCCAAAAGAGAATATTGCCAAATCATTGGCCAGTTTTCAACATGGCTAACCTTTTTCTTGCTATGGAACTTAAAATGCTTGATGATGGTGAAATAAGGAATATTTCTCTTAGATCAGTGGTTTATGACAATTATGGATTTCTGCTTTTTAAAAGGAGAAGGTGATAGTGACCACTGTGGGGAAGAGCAAAACTTTTTAGTAATTGGATGGTGAAAACAAGAAAATCATCCTAAGGGATTACATTTCCATTCCCTCCTCCACATTTGTCTTTCAGGGCAGTTGTTGGTTGCCCAGTGCACTGCTGCCGTCTCTCACTCAGCACCTCAATTCCCAGCTTAGACAGCAGTGTTATTTCTGTCAGGTGTGAAGTGATCGCCTCTGTCTGCTGATACAATGCCAGGACCAACCATTATCTAAATTGATCTTTTGGCCTTGTCCCTTAGGGAAGAGCTTGACAACAGAAGCAGTAGTATCAATCATTCATTGCCAGTCCCTTTATGATGACAGTAGTGTTCTCCTTCTGCAGATACTATGAATATTTATTTCATTTTGAATCTGGTTTTTTGGAATGAGCTTTATGCTTTTATTACCCTTATTAGTTTATGTTAGGTTCTGGTTTTATTGTGCAGAAACTTACTGTATGACCAGATTTGGAGCCATCAGGGAAAACAAGCTGAGAGCAAAGACTTTCTGCCTCCTGGATAAGAGAAGGTGCAAACCCTAGGACGGTTCTATAGGAAAACTCTCTCTCTCTGAATGCATTACAAATGTAGTCTGTATCTCTCCTGGCCTCTCATGAACTCCCACATTTATGTAGTAGGGTCTTGCTTGTATGTCTATTAATAAAAGTCTTATTTTTAGGCTGGTTTCCTTGGTGCACTATTTCTGTAAATATATCTGTTGTGTTTACTGAATTCTAATGTAAAATATTTCACTATAATTAAGATAAGACTAAAGTGAGATCATCACAACCCAGGGAGCTTGAGTAATTTTATATTCCCTGAAGAATGAGACGTTAACTATCACATTTACCTCCGTCCTCTTCCTCCAGACCCTCCATCCAACTACCCCAGCTCAACACCTTCTGGAAGCAGAATTAGACACTCAGACATTTCACTTCTCCTACTACGGCCAATCCATATCTTACCAATGTATTATAAACTACATTCCTAAGTGGGAACAGTGTTTCTACTGGAGAAGTAAGTAGTCTTCCAAGACTCCTTAACATCTTCAGGTCACTTTCCCTTTCATTCAAATCAAAAGCATGAGAATATACTAGGAACTTCTTTATGGTAACTGGGGAAAAAACAGTCTTCTGTTTCACATAGTTGACATCTAACTTTTCATGCCAAATTATTCAAGACATTAAAACCTATACCATCTTCAAAGTCCTTCAAAGAAGCGTATTTTACAATATATTAATAAATTTGAACTATCAAACACTGAATATAAAATTCAGAGTTTGATTTTGATATTTACCACTTGGGTTTTTCAATATAGTAGGCAACCCAGTTACCTTTCACTCTCATTTTAATGAAACTCAGAAGACAGCATTTTTCTTCATTTGTTCACTCGTTCATTCATTCAATTAACAATTGAGAAATGTAAAAAAATTTTCCAGTTTGTATTTTTTAAGTTTCTCATCTTTGTTTGCTGAGTTGTTTTTTTTTTTTTTTGTACCTGGATTTTTCAATGGAGTAGCTTGGATGTAAACAACCTATGCCTTTGCTATTCAAAGGATAAAAAGATAGGTTTCAACCTCCTATGTGTCAATTTGCACATTTTATGTATAGGATATTCATCCTTAAAAATTGATAAAGATGGCCTTAAAAATAGGAAATGGCTATCAGAATTTTATTCTAATTATTCTTCATATAGTCTTCATGGTAATATTTCCTTTTGTATCTTAGGATTTCCTATTTTAAAAAAAGACAACCTCTTATGATTAGTCAAGGTGAGCACTCTGTTAACTATGGAGAAGCCTGATTGGCTCCTTCTTCAACAGGACACCATCATATCTTGATGCCAATTTTAGAATTTACTTAAAGGATCCTAATGTGAATTTCCCTTTCCAGAAGAGTATACCATATCAAGACAGTATATCATACAACATCTATGAAAGAGCTTATAGAAGGAAGATTATTTGCATAAGGAATATCATGTATTTTTAGTACAGTACATTAGTATTCTGAGATCCTAATTTATAATAATATAGAATGACTTTCTCTTTTTTAACTTTAGAATTACTATTAGAAGAACTATTATCTATTTAGCTATTAGCTATTAGCCTTAAGATTACTCAAGGTTAGCACTAAATTAAGGTGCACTAGCACATAACATGGAAGGAAGGTTGGGCAATCTACTTCCATAATGATACTGCTTCAGAAACCCAAGGAGGGGTCACTATGTGTCAGATCCGACTCGAAGGCAGTGAGAGCACATAACAACAACATGTGGCACAGTGTTTCAGCACTTGCCTGCTAACTGAAAGGTTGGTGATTCAAACTCACTAGCCTCTCTGCAGGAGAAATGTGTGGCAGTCTGCTTTCATAAAGATTTATAACCTGGGGACCCCTCTGAGGCAGTTCTACTTTGTCCTATAGGGTTGCTATGAGTCAGAATTCAACTTGATGGCAATGAGTTTTGGTTTTGGTTAGCACTAAATTTGGTTTCAAATTATAAAATGACTTTAATATTTTGTGTATGTGTACAGATATCTGAGTTTCATGGTTCTATGAAATTATAACCCAAGCAAAATAAAATTTACATATGTGAATCTAGTCTAATTGTATATATATTTCTTATCCAAAATAATTATTCATATTATTCAGTTTCATTGGAATTTACATTTGATTTTTCACTTTCTCATTATTTGATAAAGGCATTCCAAAGGAGTTAGTCAGCATGTGGAAGAATTCTACAATGTTTAGGTTTGGTTACAATCTTATTGCAACTATTTGTAATTAGTTCTGACAGTGCATTTTATCATTGAGCTCATATTCATTTTCACCTCATTCAAGGTTTGGTACTTAGGTTTCTTCACATTTATGTTATATATTCTGTTGGTTGAAATAGAATAGACTATAAGAACTGAAAGATATCTTGGAGATCATCTGTACATATCTCACATTTTACAAATGAAAAAAAATGAGAACTGGACAAAGAAGAAATTGTCTCAAAGTCATTCAAAGACAGGAATTGGACCCATATGTCATAACTTCCACCAGAGTTATGTCCTCTCTACTGAGTTCCATTATCTATGATAAATCTCAATAACTTTCAAATAAATTGATTTTAAGCCAAATTTTTTGCATTCATAGGAGTGGAAATCCACAAACTTCCCTGCAAGTAATTATTTTTTTAGCTAAACTTCACTATGATCAGAACAATCTTCTAGGGCTTGCATATTTTTATTAATTAGCAGGAATAATGATAAAACTATAATTGATTACAATACATTAAAATGGCCTTAACATTCTTTATCAAGTATGATTTTTTAAAAAAACCTCACATTTTCATATCAGAAATATGAAAATTTCTATTTATTGGTTGATTAGTTTAAATGCCTAAAAGCCATTCATTAAATAGGCAATGAAAGTTTTAAATGTTTGCTGTGAGCCTGGCACTGTACTAAGCACATGTTTACACCATTATCTTCATACATTCTTTTTCAATTAAATTTAACATACATAATACCATAAAAAGATATAACAGTAACATTGTTGAAGTGCTACCAATGCATAAAATCAGTAATTTCCCTTAGGAATTTTAAATTCTTAGCATAGATTGGGGTTAGTAGTATGTTTTATTCCATTAAATTTAATGCCCTTATTAATGTTATTAATGGCTAAATGGTAAATCATCCTGATACTTCAACATAAAAAGATTGGTAAAATATAAAACTTTTCCACTGAAAGTCATGGAAAAAACATGTTTCCCAACTCCTTTTTATTTCCTCACACTTCTATTTCTCTTAAGACAACACAGAACTTTGATGGCATAGAAGATTTAGATAAAGAAAGTGTGGGGAGAAGTCTATTTTTGGCCTAGGTAGATAATTTTAAAATGCAATACAAGTTTGTTGTAACATGAACTGATGAGGATACCACTGATTCCATTCTGTTCAATAACTATACACAAATGCACAAGTCCCCAAATGCATTTTTGAGCACAGATTGTTTTCTATCATGGAAATATTCTTTGAAAGGAAATCAGATCAGTAAAACTATAAATTCTCTACACCTCAAATAAGTTACAAGTATTTTTTAGTGAGCATTTACTGAGGACCATATTAGAGCTCCGAATGAGTTCTGCTAGAAAATAATAGATCACATTTCAGTGTGAATGATATCATTTACATTTTGTTTAATTTATGAGCATTTTGAGCTTAGGGCATAGAGTTTAAATTTTCAAATTGGCTTGGTTTATCAGCTCTGACTATAACATTAGTAGATTTGCCCTGTTCCAGGAAATATTTTTAGGGAAATAGTTCAACTTTTGCAATTTGAAGAAATTAGAATTAGATTTTCAATCTTGCTTTTCAAAAAAGAAAAATGAGAAAGCATCTCACCCAAAAATTGATCCTTTCACAGATTGTTAAGGTTTATCAACAGTGGTTTAAATAAAAGACATTACTTACTGTAATTGTTCTTCATCTCTTGGGTCCCTTTTACTTTGCCTCGTTTATCAATCCTCAGATACCACTGTGTTCGACAGAAGAGTCTTCTCACTCTTATATCCCCTCCTTCCATGTAATCATAACTTCTTGTATGTCGCTCGGGGCTGGAACAGTTCACATTTGTAGCCATTTGCTCTGGAGTCATGTCATTGCAAGCTAAAGATATAGTGCCCACTAGACAGATAATGTGAAAGCATGATCTGTAGAGCAAAGTTGGCAGGATCCATGTCAGTATCCATTTGTGCATTATAGTGTAGTGCTCCGGGTGTTCATGAATAACATAATGAGAAATAAATCTTGAGTTGATTGTTCCTCCTAGGTCATTGACCTCTTCCTATCTGTGAAATGTAGATTGATTTAAGAAAGAGTAGTTGCTCTTTCCAAATTGTTAGCCTTATCCTTTTAGTTCCTGATATCAAAATAGGATTCCTCCTTAAAAACTCTCTTTTGGTATATCCTCATAAAAAGAAGTTGTAATATGCTCAGTTGCTGTGATGCTGTTTGCTACTTGACTTCTGTTTGCAAGAGAGATTAAGAATAGGAGGGAAGGAGAGAGGATGAAAAATTGTATTATAAACTTCAATAGGTAAGTCTTACTATAACCTATAGTGCAGTTTATACTTTGAAGGTACATTTAAAACAGCTTTCACATCTTTAACACTATGCATACAGAGATTTATAAAAGTTCTGCTTAGTAGAGAGAGACAAATCAGAATATGATTGTACCATTCATTCCTGCTGCTATTTTGTATGAAACATCATGCAATTAGAGCTATTGGTTTATATTAGTTTTAAAAGTTACTATTAACAACATGTAACTACTTTCCTCAGATTTCTTTATTACATGCTTTTACATTAGTAGTTAACCAATTATTTTCTCCCCAACTGCTCACATTTCTCAAATTAAATGTCAGGATTGCTCTGGAGAACTTCAACCTTATCTTCATGTAAATTCTACACCATAATTGCTATAGATACATGTCTCAAAAATCTAGTAACTTTACTTTTCCCCTCAGCACTAAAAGCAGAAAAAAATATATGAAGTATTAGAGATTCAGCGTTGTTTTTTAAAGACAAATAACAGTAACTTACTTGTTCTGTTGATAACAGCTGGATACACAAGAATTCCATGTCTGTTGCCTGCCTTGTGCAACTTGAGCCTCTCTACTGTAGCTACAAACTATTTCTCAGCTGAGAAAGTCTCCAGCAGAATCATAATTGTTTCCATAAATCAACAGGCAAGAGGATTTCTCTCTTGTGTATGAGTGCGTGTGTGCTTGTGTGTATGTGTGTGGAGCCTTTTATTCAGAGCTTTTCAATAAATACCTTTGCTGACCTCATTGGAAGCAATTAAAACTTAACCAGTGAGCTGTTAGTTGACTACAACAGCAAGAATAAAAGGAAGCTTATGTAGAATTCAGTGGTCATCAGAGGGAGCTGTGAACATAGTTTATGCTTAAATCTACAAGTGGATACCTACTTTATAGAAACAGATCTCTGACCCTGAAGTAGTTGGAAGATGGAAAAGGAATTTTTTAAAACCCTCTTTACCCCAAAGACATTGTATATACCTCAGAAAATATTCATTTTGACACATATATGAAGGCATTTTTTAATAATTAGAAACTTTTCTACAGTTAACTCCTTTATGTTAGGATAAAAATACTAATGTGTATTAACTCACATCTTAGTATCTTAAAGCACTATATATCTTCCTATAGAGATAATTCACCATAGCGTATTTTTTTTTATGTCTTATATTTCTACACTTTAAATGGGAAGACCTAGGTTCTTTTTCAAGTTGGGCCTGATTACCAATATGACCTTGGGCAAGTCATTTAAAGTTCCAGAGTCTCAGCTGCCACATTTGTAGAAATTAGTGTATTAGTCTAAGTGATTCTATGTTGCCTTTTAGTTCCTAAATTCTGTGACTTGTGAGATAAAAAATAGTTTTAAAAATTATTATTCTTAAAAATGAAAAATAAAGAAACTGGTTTTACTTTAGATGCCAATATTTATTCTTACCTCAATAAGAATATCAGCACAACAAATAAATGTTAACTGAGGGATGGAATTGTAAGAGAGAGCTAAATAAATAAGATGTTACTCTCCCCTTTATTTCCCGGTTTAGTTTATGTATAATCCTATACATGTGTTTTAATGAATATTTGGTGCCAAATAATTGCATAATTAATCTAAATCATATTAAAACTCTCTTTTCCAAGTTATATATCCTTAACGCGCGCGCGCGCGCGCGCGCGCACACACACACACACACACACACAGTCTTCTGTGCTTGAAATGCACTATTTTACCACCAGGTGGTGCATGTTGACCAACTCTTAAAAAAAAAAAAAAAAAAAAAACTTACCGCCGCTGAGTCGAAACCGACTCACAGCGACCCCTCCTTGGGTTTCCGAGGCGGTATCACTAGGGAAGTATACTGCCCAACCTTCCTTCCGAGGAGTGGCTGGTGAGAAATTCAATTCAGTCTACTGGATTACAGTTTAAGTGGTTTGCGATTTCCCTCTGTGCTTCTGCTGTTAGGGAACTGAGTCAAGAGCACAAAATAGTTTGAAAGTATCTAGTTATTCTTTAGGTACCAAATAATAAAAGTTCCAATTTTATTAAAGCAGAGGAAACGAGCCCTTCTATAATTACATCTGTTGAGAGATAGATGGCTGCAAAACACTCTATCATGTATTTCTCTAAACTGAGAGTGGTAGGAAATAATGTATGATGTTCCTGTGTTCTGAATCCTACCCCCACGAGTTTTGGAGGCAAAAGTAATGAGCATTGTCAAAACTTCTAGGGCTCAATATTCCATTTGTAAAACTACTCATGAGCTACTAAATCTGTGTGATCCACATATAACCAAACAGATTTGAAACCAAGAAACCAACGGATTAGAGTTCAGCATTTGCTATTTAAAATGCTTAGAACTAAAAGAAATGAATAGTGCATTAGTGGAGTAAAGAATACTTATCTATTGCTGTCCAAGAATAGTAACTCATTGTGATTCTATAGGACAGAGTAGAACTGCCCCATAGGATTTCCAAGCCTGTAAATCTTTTGCTGAAGCAGATTGCCATATCTTTCCCCTGCAGAGTGGCTGGTGGGTTCAAACCATCCTACTTTTTGTTAATAGCCGGTGCTTTAACCACTGTGCCACCAGAGCCCTTAGCTCTGGTGCCTAAGACGTTTGACTGCTAACCAGAAGGCTAGAGGTTCAAACCCGCCAGCCACTCCTTGGAAGGAAGACTGGACAATTTACTTCCATAGAGATACCACCACAGAAAGCCAAGGAGGGGTCCCTATGAGTTGGATTTGACTCGATGGGCAGTGAGTTTGGTTTTTTTGGTTTTGGCCACCAGAGCTACTAAATAGTGCTTAGTACCTTATGCATAGAGTTAACTGTAAAATTAAAAACAAAGAATTTTTGATCTATGCACTTTATACTCACTTCCCATTGAAAAAAACTGAAAACTCACTGCCATCAAGTTGATTCCAACTCATAATGACCCCCTTTGGGTTTCCGAGGCTATAAATCTTTATGGAAGTAGATTGCCCAGTCTTCCTTCCACAGAGTGGCTGGTGGGTTTGAACCACCAACCTTCCGGTTAGTAGTCAGATGCCTTAGGTACTACACCCCCAGTACTTCCCATTATACTCTATTAATTGGACATAATGATTCTAGTAATATTAATGAATTGGTTAATTTCAGCAAGGGGCCTGTATTAGGGGGTTAATATCAGTTTCCTTAGTAGAGAATAATTAATTCAAGATGGGACCACAACCTTTTTCACAAGCATCACAGCTGCAACAGAGAACCCCACTTAAACCTCACATATCCCCTTCTTAGACTTCAAGAAGGCATATCTGGGGAGAAAGAGTAACTTCAGAGATCTCTAGAGAGGGTTGTTGTTGTTGTTGTTATTTGCCATCAAGTCGGCCCCGACTCATAGCGACCCCTCCTTGGATTTCCGAGGCAGTATCACTACGGAAGTAGGATTGCCCAACCTTCCTTCCGAGGAGTGGCTGGTGGGTTTGAACTGCCAGCCTTCTGGTTAGCAGTCAAGTGCCTTAGGCACTATGCTACCAGAGCTCCCCTAGAGAGGGTAACCCTCTGAATTTCTATTTTTTAAGTTCTTAGCTCTGGTAGCATAGTGCCTAAGGCACTTGACTGCTAACCAGAAGGCTGGCGGTTCAAACCCACCAGCCACTCTTCAGAAGGAAGGTTGGGCAATCTTACTTCTGTAGTGATACTGCCTCAGAAACCCAAGGAGGGGTCATTATGAGTCGGGCTGACTCGAGGGCACATAACAACAACAACAGCAGTAATAATATTGACAAGAATCCACTGCTTGTATTGTAATGTACATTATAGGTATAGACTAAGCATCTGGGGCTATTGTGAATCAGAATTGCTCCAGGGAAACTAATGGCAACAGGAACAGAAACACTTGGAAGATTTGTCTTTCTTTTGTGGTTTCTAGATTGATTGAGTTTGCTTCATTTTCCATTGGAAAAACCTTTATCTCTTAAGTTTTAAGTTTGTAAAACAAAGGATTCTTCAATCTATTCCTAAAAAGTAACTTTTTGTCAGTTTATATCTTTTGAAAGTAAAGGTTAGCTCTGGGATTTTTCAGAAACAATGCTTAATACTCATTCTAATTTGATTTGGAGACAGAATATAAGGAAAGAATACAGAGAATTTATTTCAGTGCGTATCAAAGAGACATAGACAGGTGTTGAAGCAATAATTAACCACTTAGTTTAAAGTTAAGTAGGCTCCAGTATGTCCTTTAGTCCATGAAGAGATAAAGAATAGAAAATGACTCTTGCTTAATGAGTTTTACATTTCAATACTTATTTTTAAACCTATGCCTCATTCATAACTATGTATAATATAATCAATAGGAGAAAACATTAAACATTTTCATTTCATACTACCCTGTACCCCCACCCTCCCACTGTCCATCTCCTCCCAAAAATATAGGTAATCATAGTTATTAGTTTCTTGTGAATCTTTCTAGAATTTTCGTATCATATAAAGGCAAATTGCATATATATTTTCCCCTTTTTACACAAAAAGTAGCATACCCTACACAATGTTTTGCATCTTGCTCTTCACACTTGATAAAAATATAAATTTCCATCTTAGTATTTAGGAAGCTTCTTCCCTTTTTTGTTTTATAGCTTCATAGCATTCTATTGAACAGGTATATCACATACATTTGACCAACCCCCTGTTAATAAGCGTTTAATTTTTTTCCAGTCTTTCCATTACCAAAAAAAAAGCTGCCATGAATAAAATTATGAATGTGTCATTTTATACTTACAAATTTTGTCTGTACAATGAGTTCTGAAAAGAGAAATGTCTGGACTAAATGGTGTGTGTATTATTTTTTATAAATGTTGCAACTTACTCTCAATAGAGGTTGTTGTACTCGTTTTAATACCCCACCAGCAGTTTATGAGGGTACCTATTTGTTCCAGAGCATTGTCAGACTGGTGGACATTTACAAACCTGACAGGTGAAAATAGCATTTCCTTATAGTAATCTATTACATTTCTCTTCCTATGAGAGAAGGTGACCATCATGACAAAGACTATAAAGAAAAAATATAGAGCTATGAGTGTGTATAATAGGATTTCCCTGTACAAGTGCCAGTACAGTTGCAATTTAAGGCCTAAATGGGAGTTACCCACATGAAAAGGTACTTGTGCCATGTACAGATACCCTGTATCACAAAACAAAAGGCTTATCCTTTTCAAGAACTAAAACATGAGTGTGGCCCTACCAGAGAGAATTAAAAGGAGTGTGATTCATGAAGAGACTAGAGAGGTTTCAGGCCATGCAGATCCCTATGGGCCATGCTAAAGAGTTTAATCTCTATTCTAAAAGCAACAGGAAGCCATCATAGTATGTTAAGCAGAAGAATATATGATCAGATTAGTGTTTCCTGTTTTTCTGTTCTAAACCAAATTTATTTAATTTCTCTCGGTAGAATGTTGTTGTTGTTGTTGTTACATGCCGTTGAGTCGGACCGGACTAATAGTGACCTCTCCTTGGGTTTCAGAGGCACTATCACTATGGAAGTAGATTGCCCCATCTTCCTTCTGAGGAGTGGCTGGTGGGTTTGAACCGCCAGTCTTCTGGTTAGCAGTCAAGTGCCTCAGGCACTATGCTACCAGAGCTCATAAGATTCTTAAATATTAAATTGTGTTGATTTTTCCTATTTTTTTCTATTCATGTTTTCAAAAAGATAGCCAAACTTTCAGAAAGAAAAAGAAAGAAAGAAAGCCATACACACTTCTTGATTTGAATAAAGCCTGAATCCACTTGAAATATCTGTACTGCATGTTCTAAAAAGAAGGGAAGTGTTAATAGTGTGTTTAAGAAGCCAAGGGAATGTAGACTGTGAAGCACTGAGAGAAGTCTGTGGGTCCAGTACTTGGGGACCCAAGTCCTTATGTTTCTGGTAGAACCAAAGTACACAAGAGAGACAGCAAAACTCCAGAGAATAAGGACTGCTTCATGTGTCTAAACAAATGGGCCCCTGGGTACCCCTCACAAGAAAGACTCATGTTTCAAAAAAGCCTGGAAGCAGGAGGGAGCTCAGACCTGAAGGAACTGTGTTAGCAGAGTTCCAAATGATTCAGTGACCGGGGGACCCCACATCGCCCCTCCATAAAACCCTAGAAACCTATCACCATTGAAGCAAAAAAGGGAAGCTCAATAATAAATGAGGTCCTAAGTTTTCCAACAACCTGGGAGGGAAGGCTCTCAAAACTGGAATTTTGACTTATAAATATTAATCATATTTGTTGCTTCTTGCTTATCTTGATGCCCAAGATTCATTTCCATTGTCTTCACCCAATTATCCTCACACTATTGATTTATTGCCATCTTTTCTTCTGTTAGCCCCCTTTCCGTAAATTTAGCCTCAACCCTAGACTATGCCAATATTCCTTTACCTCCTTGAGTCATCTATTTAATAGATATTTATCGAATGCCTACTAGATGCCTGATGTGCTATCATTTTGGAGATGCAACAGTGAATTTTCCAGAGGGGATCTCTACCCTTATGGAGTGTACATTCTAATGACAGAACAAACAAACTAGTAAATCTGGAGTGGAGGAGTGGGGTGAGGGTGGACATTAGGATACAAACAATGTGCTGAAGGGGACAATACAAAGGTAGAGAGACCTACTTTAAGTAGGAAAGACCTATTCTGAAAAGGGGAAAGAAATTCAAGTTCCTTGGAACAGAAAGACCTTTGTGTGTTCCAAGACCTGAAAGAAGGATGGTGTGACTGAACTGCTTGAGAAAGAGGAAAAATAGTGAGAGGTGAAGCTGGAAAGGTAGGCAGGGGCTAGATCATAAAGAAATGTGTAAATCATGGTAATAGAAGTTTGGGTTTATTCTAAGTATAATGGGAAACTGGAGTGCAGAACTACCCCAGAACTGATTGACCTGATCAAAAATAGCGGTTTAAATTCTGAAATAAAATCCAAGAATAATTGAGCAAGCCTGAGGTCACTATAAATCCTCAGTTATGTAAACCCGAAGCTTACCCTTGGCATAATGCCCTAACATTTTTAAACTAACTGTATATAAGATCTGAACTGTGAGTCATATGTTCAAAATTGTGGTGTGCCTGTGACTCAACTATATAAATATCTCAGTTTACAAATATTACTTGACTCTGTATCTCTGAGTCTATAAAAATTTATGTTTCACTTACTTTTATGTTTATAAAAAGTTCTCTGAAATGCTAATCTAAAATTAAAGCTCTTAAATTATATTATTAATTTACTGAAGTGCCATGCAACTTTTAAACTGTAGTAAGACCTCTAGTTAGAGTTACTAGTTATTTTTTTTTTAATTTGGGGATTTCTATATAATGAAATCATACCATATAATTCATTCCTGATTACCTTTATTCCCCTTAATGTTAAGAAAGAATCTTCTTGATTCAGTGGTATACATTAGTACCACTCTACCACCACTTGTCTGTCAATTTATTATACTGTGGTGGTTTGAATGTTACTATGACACTGAACGCTATGCCACTGGTATTCAAATACCAGCAGGTTACCCATGGTGGACAGATTTCAGCAAAGCTTCCAGACTAAGACAGACTAGGAAAAAGACATGGTGGTCTACTTCTGAAAAAAAATGGCCAGTGAATACCTTATGAATAGCAGCAGAACATTGTCTAATATAGTGCCAAAGAGGAGCTCCTGAAGTTGGAAGATACTCAAAATAAGACTGAGACAGAACTATCTCCTCAAAGTAGACAAAACCTTAATGATGTGCAAATGATATGGAGAGAGTAAAGCTTTCTGGACCTTCATTGGTTGACAATGCATAACACAACATGAGAAGAAACAACTACAAACATCCATTAATAACTGAAATGCAGAATGTTCAAAGTATGAATCTAGGAAAATTGGAAGTTGTAAAAAATGAAATGGAATGCATACCAATCAATATCATTAATGAGCTGCAATGGATGGATATTGGCCCCTTTGAATTGGACAATCATATGATCTACTATGCTGGAATGAAAAACTGAAGAGAAGTGATATCACATTTTAAAAGAACATCTCAAAATCCACCCTGAAATGCAACACTGTCAGTGATAGGAAAGTATCTATAGGCCTACAAGGAAGACCATTGTATTAATTATTATTCATACTTATGCACCAACAATTAATGTCAAAGGAGAAGAAAATGAAGATTTTTTTTATCAACTTCTACAATCTGAAACTGATCAAGCATGCACTCAAGGGGCATTGATGATTACTGGTGATTGAAGTGCAAAAGTTGGAAACAAAGAAGAATCAGTAGTTGAAAACTATGGCCTTGATAATAGAAATGACACCAGAGATCATATGATAGAATTTTGCAAATACCTTTTTCAACAACATAAATGGTGACTATACATATGGACCTCACCAGATGGAATACATGGGAATCAAATGGACTACATCTGTAGAAAGACAGTGGAGAAGCTCAGTATCAGTCAGAACAAGGCCAGGGGCCAATGATGGAACAGACTATCAGTTGTTCATATGCCAGTTCACGTTGATGCTGAAAAAAATTAAAACAAGTCCACAAGAGCCAAAATACAAACTTAAATATATCCCACCTGAGTTTAGAGACTTTCTAAAGAATGGATTTGACACACTGAACACTAATGACCAAACACCAGATGAGTTGTGGAATGACTTCAAGGATATCATACATGAAGAAAGCAAAAAGTCATCAAAAAGACAGAAAATAAACCAACTACCAAAATGGATACCAGATATGACTCTGAAACTTGCTCTTGAATGTAGAATAACTAAAGCCAATGAAAATAATAATAATAATAATGAAGTAAAAGAGCCAAATAGATGATTTCAAATGGCGTCTAAAGAAGACAGAGTAAAATATTATTGAAAGGTACAAAGAGCTGGAGATAGCAAATCAAAAGGGAAGAACACATTCAGCATTTTTCAAGTTAAAAGAACTTAAGAAAAAATTCAAGCCTCGAGTTACAATATTGAAGGATTCTACAGCAAAATATTGAGTGACAGAGGAAGCATAAAAAAAAAAAAAAAAATTGAAGGAATACACAGTTGTACCAGAAAGAATTGGTCTAGAGTCAACCATTTCAGGAGGTAGCATACGATCAAGATTTGATGGTATTGAAGTCCAAGCTTGAAGGCATCAGCTTAAAACAAGTCTACAGGAATTGATGGACTACCAATTGAAATGTTTCAACAAACAGATGTAGTGCTAGAGGTGCACTCTCATCTATGCCAAGAAATTTAGACGACAGCTATGTGACCAGCCAACAGGAAGAGAGCCTAATTTGTGCCCATTCCAACAGAATGCAGAAATTATAAAACAGTATTATTAATATCACACACAAGTAATATTTTGATCAAGAGCATTCAAAAACAGTTGCAGCAGTACAGGGAACTACCATAAATTCAAGCCAGATTCTGAAGAGGAACAGAGGATATCTTTGCTGAAATCAGAAGGATCTTGGCTGAAACAGAGAATACCAGAAAATTGTTTACCTATGGTTTATTGACTATGCAAAGGCATTCTACTGTGTGGATCATAAAAGCATTATGGATAACATTGTGAAGAATGGGAATTCCAGAACACTTAATTGTGCTCATGCCAAGAGGTAGACATTAAAACAGAACAAGGGGATACTATTGTTGCTGTTGTTGTTAGGTGTCGTCAAGTTGACTCTGGCTCATAGTGACCCTATGTACAACAGAATGAAACACTTCCCAGTCATGCACCATCCTCACAATCCTTGTTATACTTGAGCCCCTCGTTTCAGCCACCGTGTCTATCCATCTTGCTGAGGGCCTTCCCCTTTTTCACTGATCCTCTACTTTACCAAGCATGACATCCTTCTTCAGGGAATGGTCCTATCTGACAACATGACCAAAGTAGGTGAGACAAAGTCTGGCCATTCTCACTTCCAGAGGACAAGGGGACACTGTGGCTTAAAATCAGGAAAAAATGTGCATCAGTGTTGAATACTTTCACCATATTCATTCAATCTTTATGTTGAGCAAATAATCTGAAAATCTGAACTACATGAAGTAGAACGTGACATTAGGATTGGAGGAAGGTTCATTGAGAACCTGCGATGTGCAGATGATACCATCTTACTTGCTGAAAGTGAAGAGGACTTGAATATTAAATACTACAACCAGGATTACACCTTGACGTGAGAATAAAAAAAAAAAAAAAAA
>NW_006921613.1:9467468-9474038 GCF_000298275.1 Orycteropus afer afer
TATTTTCAATCACCTCATATGCATGCAAAAGCTGGACAATGAATAAGGAAGACCAAAGAAGAATTTATGGATTTGAATTATGGTATTGGTGAAGAAGTTGAATAAATCATGGTCTGCCAGAAGAACAAACAAATCTGACTTGGAAGAAGTACAACCAGAATGCTCCTTAGAAGCGAGGATGGGAAGACTTTGTGTCATATACTTTGGGCATGTTATCGGGAGGGACCAGTCTTTGGAGAAGGACATCATGTTTAGTAAAGCAAAGGGTCAGCAGAAAAGACGAAGACCCTCAATGAGACAGATTGACACAGAGGCTGTAGCAATGGACTTGAACACAGAAATAAGTGTGATGATAGTGCAGGACTGAGCAGTGTTTCATTCTGTTGTACATGGGCTCACCATGAGTCGGAACCAACTCTATGGTAACTAACACCAACAGTACCATGCTGAAAGTTAAAAAGTGTTTAATAGGCATGGAAAGCGTGCTTCTTTGTCCCGAGGAGAAGACCAAGAAAAACTCAAAGACCCTGTGTAATTAGAGTTATTAGATTGTTTGTTTTAAATTGTCATTCTTTGATTCCATATTCGTTATCTACAAGGTAAGGCAACAAAATGAGATGTAAAACAAATAGCAATTTTAGTTAAAAAACTATTGCATGGATGCCAATGTGTTAATAATAAAAGTTGGTTTAATTTTTAAATCATTAGCTTTAAAACATGATTTTCCTGCAACCAAATTATCTTTTCAAAAGTGGGAGAAGGAAGCTGAGAAAAAATGATTGTAATAGTAAAAACACATTGGAAAGTGGAGTCCAGCAGCTTTAGAATAAAGATCAAAATTAAGAAATAAAAGGAAAACACACACACACACACACACATACACACACAAACCCATTGCCTTTGAATCAATTCCAACTCATAGTGACCCTACAGGACAGAGTAGAACTGCCTCACAGGATTTTCAAGGGTACAGTTTTTACGGAAGCAGACTGCCACACCTCTCTCCAGCAGAGCAGCTGGTGAGTACAAGCCAGCTAGTGGCTTTAACCACCAACCTTTTAGTTAACAACTGAGTGCTTAACCACTTCCTGCTAGGGCTTCTAGAATAAAGATTCACCTACAAAAAAATCCAGGCACCCAGTGAAATATGAATTCATGAAAAATCAGTGGCTAACACAATAACTCATGCATAAGAGAAAGGAGGTTCATACTTTCTCAATGGCTTGTATTCAAGGAGTTCTAGTATTTAGTGATTAAGGCATTTGGCTGCTAACTAAAAGGTCCATGATTCAAACCCACTGGGTGCTTCTCAGGAGAAAGATGAGGCAGTCTGTTTCCATAAAGGCTTATAACCTTGGAAACCCAATGGAGGTGGCTATGACTTGGAATTGACTTGATGGCAGTGTGGTTTTATTATTATTATTATTATTATTATCATCCAAGCTAAACATTCCTACTATTTTCAAACATTGATCATATTTTCTCTCAAGATTCAGGCAGACTCACTGCAGTAGAGTTAGATTCAACACAGAGCAACCCCTCCTTAGGTTTCCTAGGCAGTATCACTAAGGAGCTCTGGTGGCGTAGTGCCTAAGGCATTTGCCTGCTAACAAGAAGGTTGGCAGTTCAAACCTACCTCAGAAGAAAGGTTGGGCAATCTACTTCCGTAGTGATACTGCCTCGGAAATCCAAGGAGGGGTCACTATGAGTCGGATCCCACTCAACGGCAGTGGTGGTGTTGTGTATCACTACAGAAGTAGATTGCCCAATCTTCTCTCTGAGTCATATTGCTTCCCTCCTTATTCCTCTAACCAGTTCCAAAATATTGTCAATTCTACCACCACAACTTCCTCCACACCCATTTCTTTCTATCACTTTTACATCCTAGTTCAAGTCACTGTTATCTCTCATCTCAATTGTATTGCTAACCCATCCATCTCCTTGAGTCTCCTCTTTCTAATCTCCAGTCCATTTTATATTTTGTCATCAGGTTAATCTTCTGAAGCACAGTTGTAATCATGTTATATCTCTGCCCAAAAATCTTCAGTAACATCTCCATTTTTCCTAAATAAAAATCTAGTTTTCCTTTCTAATATGTAAACTCTTGATCCCAACATATTTTTTTGCCTTAGTTTTCTTTATTATGTGTACTTTATTCTGTTATACTCTGTGAGCTACCAAAATTGGAGGGCTTACTCCAAAATCTCCCTTGTACATTCCATATTTTTCTTATGCTATTCACTCTGCTTGAAATATATTCCCTTTGTCTCTGTTGAAATTCCATCAGTCACTTAGAGCCTAATTTCAACCCCAATGCCTCTGTCCTTTCCTCATTTCTTTAAGGAATATTATTCTTTTTTTTCCTCTGAACTTTTAGGGTAGTTTCTCTCTCTCTCTCTCTCTCATTATATTCTACTTTTAATTGTTTAGATATGTATGCTTTCTCTGTCTTCTCATTTATAAACTATTAAGGTCAAGAATCTTGTTTTATTTCTCAAGAACTAGATCTTTCCATGATAGTTGCTCAATAAATATTTAAATTAATGAGTGCATGGATGCATAAATAAATGAATGAATATGCTGCCATGATAATTTTCCATTAAATACTTGATCAGGATATTATAGCTAGGCCACATCAATGTAGTCATCAAAATGCTTTGACCCATAATGTGTATTACTGTGTTGCTTACAAGACTGGATAATACTGTGTTTATTAATAATAATATGTAGGAACCAGCCAGGCAGTAAGCTCCATGAAACCAAGTCAGTTTTGTTTATTAATAAATCCTGAGTGCCTGACATTGTGCCAGCCACATACTAGGGTCTTCATAAGTATGGGCATTTTTCATCCGTTTATAAAGTAAATATTTCATTGCATTATAACATGTGTAGCAGAAAGTTCACAAGTCATGTGTAAATGCCCAGTGAATTATTACAAAGTGAACACACCCATGTAACACTACTCTGATCCAGAAAAATTAAAAAACATTACCAGCAGACCTCTTTCATATCAATATCTTTGACCATGGATTAATTTTCTCTCTTTTTGAACCTTGAAAAACAGAATCATACATCATTTACTCACTTACGTGAGTCTTTTGCTTGACATTATCTTTGTGGTATTCATCTATGTTCACCATTTTCGTGGCTGTATAATTCATTCTATGACTATAATAACATTTTATAATAAAATTTATCTATTCTCCTGTTGATGAGCATTTAGCTTGTTTCAAGTTTGTGGCTATTAGAAATTACGTTGTCCTTATGCATACGTTTTGGAACACAAACATATACATTTCTGCTGGGTATATACATAGAAGTAGATCGCTGAGGTACACAGGCTCAGCATTAGTAGATATTACCAAACAATTTTTCAAAATATTTTCACCAGTTTACACTCACACCAACAATGTTGTACACTCCAGTTGTTCTGCAGTCTCATCAACACTTCAAGGTGGTTTTTTTGTTGTTTGTTTTAATTTTAACCATCTTTATAGGAATCAGTGGTATTTCACTGTGCTTTTAATTTGCATTTTCCTTATGATTAATGAGATTGGGAGCTCTGGTAGCATAGTGGCTAAGCCACTTGACTGCTAACCAGAAGGCTGGCGGTTCAAACCCACCAGCCACTCCTCAGAAGGAAGATGGAGCAATCTACCTCCATAGTGATACTGCCTCGGAAACCCAAAGGGGGTCACTATGAGTTGGGTGCGACTCGACAGCACATAACAACAACAACAATGAGATTGAACCTATTTTCATAATTTTATAGGCCATTTAGATATTCTCTTTTGTGAAGAGTTTATTCAAATCATTTGCTCCTTTGTTAATTGGATTGTCTGTATTTTTCTATTTCTACCTTGCCCTTGAGCAGAGCCCTCTCAGGATTCACTGAAAACTTCTGTTCTTTTCCAGATCTACTCCTCGTTGATAGACCCTAAATTCCAATTTTTGTCTCCCAGCACTGAAAACTGCCAAAATGCTTGTTTAGTTTCTTGATTACTTAACTGCTACTTTCTGCTTGGATTCTTGGCCTCTCTTCCAAAGCACGAAGGGAACTTGCAAATGCTTGGAAGGGAAAAATTGTGCTTTAGTCCAGAATCTTGGTCCCTCAATTCCTAGTTACCTTAGTAGTAGCTCTGAACTCCAATTTTGTCTTCCCAGATCTGTAAGACTATTGAATTACTCTGAATCTCTGCTTTTCACTTAGATATTCTGCCCACCACTTGCAGATTGGCAAACACTTCTAGGAGAAATCAATGGGAAGTGACAGGCTCGCTTCAATAAGTTTCTTTTCTCTTCAATATCTTGGTTGTTTTCTGATGCTTGTTTCCAACATGATTTTTTTTTTTAATTTTATCCAGCATTCATTCTTGACAAGAGGTTAGTATACAGGCTTCTCTGTTACAGCTAGAAACAGAAGTCCTTTTTGTCTATTTTTATATTTAAGTGATAGATTGTAATATTTGTTGTTACTACTACAACTTCAAAACAACTTAAGTCCTACTTTTCAGATACTATCTGAATCCATTGTTATTGTAGATGAGCCAAGATGAATTGAAAGAAATATATCTGTACACTTATACAATTTGATTCATTGTGTCAAAATACATAATTTTTATCATAATGTTTTGATATTGGATGGAATGTCCAAAAAGGATAAAAATAGAACAACTGTAACTAATGAGTAAATTTATTGGGAAAATAATGGAAAAAATACAAAATTTGTTAGAAAGCGTGGCTTATCCTTCACTTCTTCATATATTGTTATAATAATATAAAAGAAAAATGTTATTTCAATTGGTATTGAAACTACTATTTTTTTTAGTTGAATAAACATGGAAACATTTTTAAAGTTTTAGCTTTTATTTTGTAAGTCCCAGAAAAACCCTTTGCCATCTAATCTAATCTAATTCTGACGCAAAATGATCTTATAAACCCTATTGTGTTTCCACAGGTGATATAGTGGTTAAAGCATTGATGCTAAGCAAAAGATCAGTGGTTCGAGCCCATCCACTGCTTTATGGAAGAAATATGGTACTGTCTGCTTTTGTAAAGATTTACAGCCTTAAAAACCCAATGGGAGTTGCTATGAGTCAGAATCAACTCGATGGCAGTGAGTTTTTTGTTTGTTTGTTTGTGTTTTGAATCTGTATGGAAGCAGACTACTGCATTTTTCTGTCATGGAGTAGCTGGTAGATTCCAATTGTCAACGTTTCAGTTAGCAGCTGAATACTTAACCACTGTGCCACTGTCCTCACCAATATAGTTTAGTTTCCTATGTTGTTCTCTTTCATAGCACCCTGTGTTTTTTGATTGTTGGTTTGTTTTTCCTCTATGTCACTTACCCACTTTTTAAGTGCAGCTTTATTTATGCCTTTATTTCTGTAATGTTGGGCTTTCCACTAGACCGTAAGTTACATGAGGAGAGGGACCAAGGTTTTCTGTACATCTTTATATTCTCACTAAGTGTTCAGCACATAGTAGGTCCTAAAGAAATATTTGTAAAATGAATTAATGAATAAGTAAACTGACAATGAGAATGGGAAGAAAGAAGAATGGGTAAAAGATGTTCAGAAGGTGATAAAAGCTTAGACTGCTCAGTTAAATGGGAAAGAGAGGCAACCAATAGTATGTAAAAGGATTGTTGAAAGACATTAAAACCACTATAGGAATTTAATATGGATCTATATGGTAACAATCCAATAGATTGTGTAATTTTTCTCCCCAGCATCTAGTCATCAGTTTAGAGGAAAGGAAAAAATACAGTTGTAGGATTTGCTCTTGGGTTTGATGTTTATAGGATGCTCAGTAAATGTTAGTAGAAGGATTGGAAGAAGGTAGAGAGGAAGAAGTATGGGAGAGAGAGATAGTCATGATGAGAGTGAATGGTTATAAAGTAAAGAATTACCATTGTTCAATCTGAAGAACAAAGAAATGATTTACATATACTCTTCATGTTGGCACCATGAAATAAAGGACAATTTCGTATCTTTTATATCTTCCATAGACCTACTAGAGTTCTGAACCCTAAGTATGTACTCAGGAAATTTGAATTCGTATTGAAGCCCTTTACTGCTATAAAGAATTAGGACATTATCTACAGGAACCAATATACCTTCTCCACTAAATAGCCATAATTAGTGTCAGATTGAAAAAACTGAGTATGGGAAAAAATAAATGAAGGAACAGTATTCATCTCTTCGTTTCATTTTTTTATGTGTTATATAGCTTTCTTTTTCCGATCTTTTTCTCTAAAAATCTGGACTAGATAAAATGCCTAAGAAGTGAGTCAGTTAAGCAAATCCAAAGAAATCAATCATTTTGCATGTTGGTTATTTAGCCATTCTATTTCATTTCTAAAATAACTTTTCCCTGCTTTCTTGCTATTGCAATGCCTATAGATAAATGTACCTAAATGGGAGTCAATTAGCACCTTTCTGTGCCATTCTTATTTAGTACATGTGTCTTTTCTCTTGGACACAGTGACTCTCCAAAGGACAGGGATTGTGTTCTATTCCTTTTTGGATAGCTAATGCCTATGAGAGGAGCTCTGGTAGCATAGTGGCT
>NW_006921613.1:9474138-9518627 GCF_000298275.1 Orycteropus afer afer
TCCTACTTCCGTAGTGATACTGCCTCGGAAACCCAAGGAGGGGTCGCTATGAGTCGGGGCCAACTCGACGGCACATAACAACAACAACAACAATGCCTATGAGTGGTTGGGCAATCCTACTTCCATAGTGATACTGCCTCAGAAACCCAAGGAGGGGTCGCTATGAGTCGGGTTCGACTCGACAGCACATAAGAACAACAACAATGAGTTTCTTAATACATTTGTAGTAGAATAATATGATTTTGGAAAATCTCATGGATTTTCTTTCTCAGGAACCTTGGGGTCAGGCCTAAGAAGGAAATTATGCTGATTTCAGTGGTGTAGTGCCAGAGAAAAAGTGGCCTTTGCCACTTCGCAAGATGTAGTGTAAAGAACACTTCACCAAGAGCCAGGCATTCCTAGTTCTGGTTTCTGCTCCACTATTAATTATATCATCTTGGACTGAGCACTTAACCTTACTTTTCTAAATCTGTGTCTTTAGTTTTCTTATTTATGAAACAAGGAGTTTATAGAATCTCTTTCATTTCTAAAATTCTCTTTTAGTGGCATAATGGTAAACAACTTTACAGACATATATAAGTTACCAAGGAAGCACTAAAATAATTTCCCGTTCTATCATTAAAAAAATAAAATAAAAAACCTCATTGCCATTGAGTCGAATTCAACTCATAGTGACCCCTCCTTGGGTTTCCGAGGCAGTATCTCTATGGAAGTAGATTACCCCATCTTCCTTCCGAGGAGTGGCTCATGGGTTTGAACTGCCAGCCTTCTGGTTAGCAGTCAAATGCCTTTGGCACTATGCTCCCAGAGTTCCATCATACTTGTTTTAAAACTTATATGACATTTTATAATATTTGACTATTTCCAGCATACATGGACTGAAGAAAATGAACATAAGTTTGACACATTGCAGGGTAAAAAAAATGTTTTATTCTTGTTTATATCTCATATAATGATACTATCTAAAACAGATCTAAAAAATCCCAACCGGATCGTACTAGATCATTCTACAGACTGAGCACTGTATAATAGTTTCAAGACCAAAGTAGTCCCTAAAATTCTTTTCCCTTAAGGTTATTTGTTGAGGTGCTTCCTGGTAAGCCTCCACTGCACATAGAATATCTCCTAAAATAGCCTCAAACCTATGTTGTTGTTGCTGTTAATTGCCATAGAGTTGATTGTGGCTCTGGGTGATCCCATGTGTGCAGAGTAGAACTGCTCC
Source organism: Orycteropus afer afer (assembly GCF_000298275.1). Lineage (NCBI taxonomy): Eukaryota > Metazoa > Chordata > Mammalia > Tubulidentata > Orycteropodidae > Orycteropus > Orycteropus afer. The sequence goes on from NW_006921613.1 coordinate 9,475,361, forward strand.
ATAGGGTTTTCAAGGCTGTGACAACCTTTCAGAGGCAGTTGCCAGGCCTATCTTCTGAGCCACCTCTGGATGGATTTGAACTGCCTACCTTTTAGCCGGGAGCTCTGGTAGCATAGTGGCTAAGACACTTGACTGCTAACCAGAGGGCTGGCGGTTCAAACCCACCAGCCACTCCTCGGAAGGAAGATGGGGGCAATCTACTTCCGTAGTGATACTGCCTCGGAAACCCAAGGAGGGGTCGCTATAAGTCGGGTTCGACTTGACGGCACATAACAGACAGACAGACAGACCTTTTACCTAGTATTTGAGTGCTTAACCATCTGTACCACCCAGAGACTCCTCTGTAGATAGAATATCTCCTAAAATAGCCTTAAACTTATATTCTCACTATAAATTTCTCCTGTTCCATGATATTCTCATATCTTCACTACCACAACCTCCACCAGTCACTTTTCCTTTCTCAAGTGTGAGTAAATATCTGTCCTTTATGAACCTGAACACCCCCACAATAATAAAAACTCTCCAAGTTGTTCTACCATAGTTCTATCTCACTAGATTTGAGGTAAAGGAGAATTGACTGCAACTCTTCTCTTTGTGGGAGATAGAACTCACACAAGAAATTCTTCTCACAAATTTCTCTCCTTCTTTACCTCCTTCCTCTCTCTCTCTTTCCTCTTGCCTCTAATATCCTCAATTTGCATGAGGGACTCGAGTCTTGTAAACAGTTATCAGATATTTTCTTTAAATTTATACATAGTGAGTGTTCGATGATGCAATAAATCTTTGACCCTCTTTAATCTCCCTGACTCAGCTAATTCCTTCAAATCAACACTCACTATGCATGCAGGTATGGTACAGTCTGACAGCTGTTCAGTAAGATATTCAAAGTTCCTGATTTCATAAAGCTAAATTATGGAGGAGGGTACAAATAATGAACACATAAAAATAATTCTAATTATATTGCAGGAGAAAATAGATTACTACAGTAGCAAATAACAGAAATGAGACCTTTCTGAAGAGGTGACATTTAACCTGAGATCTGAAAGATAAGAAGAAACTAGAAATGGAGGTAGAGCATTCCAGACAAAGATAACAGGGAGAACAAAAGTTCTTAGGTGAGAATGAGCTTGATGTGTTTTAGAAACTAAAAGATGACAGTATAACTGAAGCATAGTGAACAAGGGGAAGTTAGGTAATATGAAACCAAGGTATGTAAAGCCCTCATAGCAACAGTAAGGACCTTGGCTTTTATCCTCACCAATAATGGCCTTACAATTAATGACTAATGTGATCATTTTGAAAACTTTGTGGAGAATGGCTTGGAGGATAGCAAAAATTCAAGTAAGATCAGTTAGGAGACTATGGCTGTAACCTAGTTTGGAGATGATTATAGTTTAGGATTGTCGCAGGGGAGATGTAAATAAACAGGTAAGTATGTGTTAGGGACCGATCTTAATGATAAAGTCAATGTAAGAGACAAAAAGGAGTCACAGTTAAGTTCCAGATGTCTGACATTTAATATTGGTAAATGGTGGTGCCATTTGCTAAACTACGGAAGACTGGAAGAGGACCAGGATTGGAAAGGAAAATTAAGCAGTTGGAAAGTTCTGGATATTTGGGTGAGAGAAACACTGTAACACAAAACCCAGTGCACTCTGGATCAAAGGGATCTGAACCTCTTCCTCCCTTGAAATGAAAACCAGGAAGCACCTTGCAAATCAATTACCACAAAAAACGTGAAAGGAGAAACTGAAACTCCTTTTGAGGAAATCTGGTAAAAAAGGAAAGTGTTTTTTCATGAAGTTTTAAGGAAGTATTTTGATGAAAGGGCTAAGGATTATCATCTTTCATTTTTCTGATTAAGAATGACGGTAAGGATATCATAGACCTCAATATTACAACAGATGAAATATATCAAAAGTCAAGCTATGTTATGGAGCCTTATTGTAAAAGCTGAAAAGAGTTTTATTATTTTATTTCAGTCACAAACGGATTTTAAGTTTGTAAAAATATAGGTTAATGTATAGTGAGTGTTCAGTCAACTCCCGTGAAACTGAAAAAGAAATTTCTAAATAACAACAATGTTGTCATTTTAAAAAGAAATAATACTTGGTACTCTCTCTGGTTATTTTATCTAAAAGAAGATTGCTTGATGTTCAATTCTATAAAAAGAAATACACTAACAGAGGGATATAGTAGTAGAGTAGTTCATTAACAAAACAATGAATTTTACATTTAGCACAACAGAAAGACTATGTCAAAGCTAAGATCTTGTCTATCTAACGCCAAGACAAGTAGAGTAAGTTAGGGGAAAAAAATCATGTCGATCATTTGGTGCTGACTAGAACAACAACAAAATAAGACTTCCTACTTTCTAATAGAATTGTCTTGGCTACATATGATTATAGCTTTGATTTCCCAGCCTAAGTAGGTAGGAAGATGGAAGCATTGTGTCATTAGTCTAGAAAGTTGATAAATTAGTAAAAATCCAAAATTATTGTATATTTTAAAAGAAATATTGTTTATTAATGTCAAGTTCTCTATGTGTAATAAATCAAACTGACGTTTGGTTAATTGAATCAATAAGAAGAGTTAGAAAGTAGCTTATCAGCTTATGTGCAAAAGTGGAGTGGATTCAAAAGTACTAAAATATGTTTGAAAATTGCTTTCTCTGTTAAGTATTTTGAAACTCCCCATGACAACTTTGCAGTATTTTGCAGTATTTGGAAATGTCTACAAAGCAAATGACAAGTTACAATCCAGACTTCATTTGATTTGGAGTATTTGTAAATGGTTACAAATTCTGAATTAAGTGATTCCAAATAAGCTATTTTACTATATTTTAAATTATCCTCAGTTAGAAAAAATTATTAGGATAAAATTCATTTTATCATTTCTACTTTAGATAAATAAAACTAAAGAGGGTATTTCTAGTTCTTAGTATAACTGAAGAAGTGATCAAAAGACTAATTCAAATACAATAACAGAATTATTTATGATGTAGTTCTGGTAGCGTAGTGCCTAAGGAATTTGACTGCTAACCAGAAGTCTGGCAGTTCAAACCCACCAGTCACTCCTTGGAAGGAAGATTGGGCAATCTACTTCCATAGAGATACCACCTCGGAAACCCAAGGAGGGATCTCTATGAGTCAAATTGACGCTACAGCAGTGAGTTTCGTTCTTTTTTTTTTTTTTTGGTTCCTCTCTTCTCTTGATTGTCTTCCTGCCTTGCAGTCCATTTTATCCTACTTGGGATGCTGATATATTGTGGTAATAAATATACTTTATTTCTAATGTAATAAAATATAAAGCCAGGAAGCAATCTCAAAAGCATCAAAAACATTGTTGGGTTTTTTTCTTTTTATCCCTAAAAAAAAGGTAGGAAATACCCAGAATATATCGTATTTAGGTTTAAAACGGAAATTTTTTTTCTGTCCTTTGAACATTGATCCTCATCTCATTAGTACTTATTTTGTTTCTTTTAGACTAAGAGACCATTGTGTCCCTGTTTTTCACTTTTTCGTTCTACAAGTAAAACTGAATTGTGCTATATCCTTGCTGATATAAAAATTTACAAAATTTGGGGGATTTTTTAGTCTTTTTTGAATCCGGAAGCTGTTTCTTCCCTATCCACTGTTCCTCCTTTTCTCTGTCCATTCCTCTCCTCTGCTTTTTCTTATTCTTTCTCTCTCTCACACACACACAAATATCCACATACACAAACACACATCCACACACTTTTCTATCATACTCATGCTACGAGTTCTAGAAACCTCCTTAGGTCATTCTTATATTAATTTTCTACTTGTTTATCATTTTTTTCAGTCTCTTCTTGAAAAACACATCTGGTTTCTATTCTAATCAGTATTCCTCTGAGAATAACTTCATATTATAGAAGACAAACAATTCTCAAATAATAACCCATAATGATGCAACTTCTGGTAATTTAAAACTTTTATCCAATAATTGTAAAAGAGCTATTCATGCAGTTTGGCAGGCTCTTTTTTTTTTTTTTTAAGATAAAGTTTATAAAGGTGGAGTTGTATGAATAATCATTTAAAGAAAGTTAATATTGGGAAACTTATTTTTTTCAAATTTAGAAATCTTGGAAGCTAAACATGGAAAATGATTCACTCTCCTTATTATATTTCCTTTTGAGAGTTTACAAGTTAAATAACACTATACAAAGTGCTATTGGAATGAGAAAATAGCAAAACCTACTGGCTGAAAAAGGAAGACAAACATAATTGGAACCATTAAGTAATAGCAAATACTCATTGAGTGAAAAAAACTATTGAAAGCTACTTATAGAACAGAAAGATATGCCCATTATGAAAGGATATGAGGTTTAGAGCTAATACAAAACAAACTGCCTTTGAGTGCTTTCAGGATTTGATGGGATATTTGTAATCAGACATACATGAATTTTAATTATTGTTCTTAATAATTGTGTGACATAAACAAGGTATTTAAATTCTTTAAGTCCATCACATACAAAATATATGTTAATAATACCTACCTACTTTATGTGGAAGAAAGATAGGGCAATCTACTTCCACAGTGATACTGCCTCGGAAACCCAAGGAGGGGTCGCTATGAGTCAGGTCTGACTCAATGGCACATAACAACAAACAACAACAACCTACTTTATGGGTAATTATAAGAATAAAATAAGCTCCTGCTGGAAAGTGACACACAGCAGGGGCCCAGTAATGAGTAGTCTATTTCTGTCTCTTTTTCTTAATAATTTATTTTATTTTTTGTTGTTGGTAAGAGTATACACACAGAATTTACACCAATTCAACAATTTCTACGTGTACAATTCAGTGACATTGATCACGTTCTTCATATTGTGCAACCATTCTTACCCTTATTTTCAGAATTCTTCCTGCCTCGTTAACATAAACTCACTGCCTCCATTTCCTGTCTCAACTTTTGAGTTGCTATTATCGATTGATCCCACATAAAGAATTCTTAAAAGAACCTGATACTCAAGACAGATATTCTTTACTGGTTAAACTAAACTACTGTTTGGTTTTAAGAAGACTTCAGGGTAGGGGGCAAACTTATGATAACTTCTTAGTCACAGCCAATCACCCTGAGGTAGAGAGTTATTGGGCCCATCGGCTTGTGACCATGGTCTTGGGGGACATCAAACTCAACTGGCATGACATACTACACAAAAATATTATTTTACATCCTACTTTGACGAGTAATGACTGGGATCTTAAAAGCTTGCAAGCGACCATCTGAGATGCAACAATTGGTCTCTTCTCGTCTGGAGAAAAGAAGAATGAAGAAAGCCAAAGACTCATGGAAATGATTAGTCCAAGAGACTTGTGGACCATGTGAACCTCAGCCTACATAACCCTGAGACCAAAAGAACTAGATGGTGCCTAGCTCCCACTGTCAACCACTTGGAAAGGGATCTGTGTAGGAGGTCCTGGATAGAGTGGGAGAAAAGTGTGGAATAAAACAAATCATAAAAAAAAATACCAGGTTTCCTGGTCTTACAGATATTGGTGAAACCCCTGAGATTCTGGCCCCTAGTCACCCTTTAGTCTTGGACTTGAACTCACTCCTGTGGCTTCCAGCCATATGAACATTTACACCAGGTACATACTCTCCTTAGAACAATCAACCATGAGAGATTAGAAGGCCAGCATTTGCACAAGGAGATAACTCAGAGGGCAGGAATGCATAGGAAAGGACACAGGGAAAAGAGAACCATGTTGAGGAAGTAGGAAGAGAGCTGTTATATTATGGGGATTACAATCACTGTCATGAAACAAAATCTGCATGAATTGTTGTATGAAAAATTAATTTGCTTTGTAAACTTTCACCTAAATCACAATAAATTTAAAAACAGAAAAAGAAGACTTCATGGTATTTTTAAGTTTAAGGCTTAAAGATTACCCCAGGATAATAGTTTTAGAGGTTTACCCAGCCTCCATGGCTCCAGAAAATCTGGATTCCATGAGAATTTGTAATTCTGTTCTGTGTTTTCTCCCTTTTGATCAGGATTCTTCTAGAGACCCTATGATCAAAATGTTCTAATGGATGGTAGCTAGATACCATCCAGTTCTTCTTGGCTCATGGCAAAGGAGGCAGTTGATCATGCTGGCACTTAATCATAGCTTCTGTTTCTTTCTCTTCTTCCTGACTCCTCCTTCCTCTGTTATCCCAAGCAAATAGAGACCAATTGGAACCATTTCTCTTTGAACAAATCAAAATGGCTGAGGACTAGATGCAAAAAGTAAATAAAGTATCTTGTTGTTGTTGTTAGGTGCTGTTGAGTCATTTCCAACTCATAGCGACCCTATGCACAGCAGAACGAAACTCTGCCTGGTCTTGTGCCAGCCTCATGATCTTTGCTATACCTAAGACCATAATTGCAGCCTATAGCCATTGTGTCTATCCATCTTGTTGAGGGCCTTCCCTTTCTTTGTAAACCCTCCACTTTACCAAGCATGATATCTTTCTCCAGGGAATGGTTCCTTCTGAAAACATTACCAAATTACAACCAAATCAAACTCATTGTCATCGAGTCAGATCCAACTCATCGCGACCGTTCCTTGGGTTTCTAAGGTAATATCACTATGGAAGTAGATTGCCCAATCTTCCTTTCAAGGAGTGACTGGTGGGTTTGAACCACCAGCCTTCTGGTTAGCAGCCAAAGTAGGTGAGACAAAGTCTGGCCATTGTCACTTCCAAGGAGTATTCTGGCTGCACTTCCTCCAGGACAGATTTTCTGGTCCTTTTAGCAGACCATGGTATTCTTAGCATTCTTTTCCAACACCACAACTCAAAAGCATCAACTCTTCTTTGGTCTTCCTTATTTATTGTTCAGCTCTCACATGCATACAAGGCAATTGAAAATACCATGGCTTGGATCACGCTCACTCTAGTCTTCAAGGAGACATCTTTGCTCTTCAACAATTGAAAGAAGTCCTTTGCAGCATATTTGCCCAATGCAATACGTCATCTGATGTCTTGACTGCTATTTCCACTGGTGTTGAATGTACAACCAATATGAAATCCTTGACAACTTCAATCTTTTCTCCCTTCACCATGAAGCTGTTTATTAGACCAGTTGTGAGGATTTTTGTTTTCTTTATATTGAGAGGTAATCCACACTGCAGACTGTAGTCTTTAATCTTCATCAGTAAGTGCTTCAAGTCATCCTCACTTTCAGTCAGCAAAGTTGTGTCATCTGCATATTGTAGGTTGTAAATGAGTCTTCCTCTAATCCTGACGCCACATTCTTCTTCATATAATCCAGCTTCTCAGATTATTTGTTCAGCATACAAGTTGAATAAGTGTGGTGAAAGGATACAACCTTAATGCACTCCTTCTTGATTTTGAACCATGCAGTATCCCCTTGTTGTGTTTGAAGTACAGCCTCCTGATCTATTTACAGGTTCCTCATGAGTACAATCAAGTGTTCTGGAATTCCTATTCTTCTCAATGTTATCCACAATTGGTTATGATCCACACAATCAAATGCTTTTAAATAGTCAATAAAACATAAGTAAACATCTTTCTGGTATTCTTTGCTTTCAGCTAAGATTCATCTGATATCAGCAATGATATCCCTGGTTCCATGTCCTCTTCTGAATCCATCTTGCATTTCTGGAAGTTCCTTGTCCAATATACTGCTGTAACCATTTTTTAATTATCTTTCAGTAAGATTTACATGTGTGTGATATTAATGATATTGTTTGATAATTTCCACATTCTGTGGGATCACCTTTCTTTGGAATGGGTACAGATATGGATTTATTCCAGGCAGGTGGCCAGGTAGATGTCTTCCAAATCTCTTGGCATAGCTTGAGTGAGTGCCTCCAACAGGGCATCCATTTATTGAAACATATCAATGGGCATTCTGTCAATTCCTGGAGTTTCTTCTTTGCCAACTCCTTCAGTGAAACTTCAATTTCTTCCTTCAGTACCATTGGTTCTTGATCATATGCCACCTCCTGAAATGGATGAATGTTGACCAATTCTTTTTGGTGTAACGTATTCCTCTGTCTATTCCTTCCATCTTCTTTTGATACTTCCTGCATCATTCAATAGTTTGCCCAAAGAATCTTTCAATATTGCAACTCAATGCTTAAATTTTTTCCTCAGTTCTTTCAGCTTGAGAAATGCTGAGCATGTTCTTCCCTTTTGGTTCTCTAACTCCAGGTCTTTTCACATTTAATTATAGTATTTGGCTTTGTCTACTTGAGCTCCTCTTTGAAATCTTCTGTTCAGCTATTTGATCTTGTCATTTCTTCCATTTGCTTTAGCTATTGTCTGCTCAAGGGCAAGTTTCAGAGTCTCTTCTACCATCCATGTTGGTCTTTTCTTCCTTTCTTCTCTTTTTAAAGACTTCTTGCTTTCTTCATGAATGACATTCTTGATGTCATCCCACAATTCCTCTGGTTTTCGGTCATTGGTGTTCAATGCATCAAATCTATTCTTTAAATGGTCTCTAAATTCAGAAGGGTTATAATCAAGGTTATATTTTGGCTCTTGTGGACTTGTTTTAATTGTCTTCAACTTCAACTTGAACGTGCATATGAGCAGTTGATGATCTGTTCCGTAATCAGTTCCTGGCTCAAGATATTCAACTTCTCCAACACCTCTTGCCACAGATGTAGTCAGTCTGATACCTGTGTATTCTATCTGGTGATGTCCAAGTGTATAGTAATTGCTTATGTTGTTGAAGAAAGGTATTTGCAATGAATAAGTAGTCTTGGAAAATTCTATCATATGATTTCCAGCACTATTTCTATCACCAAGGCCATATTTTCCAACTACCAGTAACTCTTCTTTGTTTCCAACTTTTGAATTCCAGTCACCAGTGATTATTAACATATTTTGATTACATGTTCAATCAATTTCAGACTACAGAAGTTGGTAGAAATCTTCAATACCCTCATCTTTGGCTTTGGTGGTTGGTGCATTAATCTGAATAACAGTAGTGTCAGCCGGTCTTCCTTGTAGGTATATGGCTATTATCCTATCACTGACAGCATTGTACTTCAGGACAGATCTTGAAACTGTCTTTGTGATGATGAATGCCACATCATTCCTCTTCAATTTGTCAGTCCCAGCATAGTAGATCATATGGTTGTCTGATTCAAAATGACCAAAACCAGTCAATTTCAGCTCACTAATGCCTAGGATATTGATCTTAATGTGTTCTATTTCATTTTTCACAACTTCCAATTCTCCCAGATTCATACTTCATAAATTCCATGTTCCAATTATTCATGAATGTTTGCATCTGTTTCTGCTAATTTTGAGTCGTGTCACATCAGCCAATGGAGGTCCCAAAAGCTTTACTCTATCCATATCATTAAGATCATCTCTACTCTGAGGAGTCAGCTCTTCCCCAGTCAAATTTTAAGTGCCTTCCAACCTAATGGGTTCATCTTCTGGCACTATGTCAGACAAGGTTTCAGGGCTGTTCATAAAGTTTTCCAGTAATATATCAGACAGTGTTTCACTGCTATTCATAAGGTTTTCACTGGTCAATTCTTTTAGAAATGGATGGCCTAGGCCCTCCCTCTTCTCCTGAGTCTGTCTAAGCCCAGAAGCTCCACTGAAACCTCTCCACCATGGGTAACCCTGTTGGTATTTTGCAACACAGTCGCATACTTTCCAGCCTCACAGCAACACGTAAGCCATCACAGGATGAAAAACTGACAGACAAGTTCATCTCTCTTAGTTGTTCCTATCCTCTCTGCACCTGACTACCTCAGGCCCCAGCCTTAATATAGAGCTATCCTCCAGTGAAAAGCAGCCTCCAAGCCCCTTGCCCACCTACCTCAGGTCCCAGCCTTAATACAGAGCCCCACCCAAGCAAAAAGCAGCCTACCCCTGGGCCTGCCACCTCAAGCCCCTGCCTTAATAGAGAGCAAAAAGCAGCCTCCAAGCCCCAATCCATCTACCTTAGTCCCTGGCCTCAACAAAGAGCCACACCCAAGTGAAAAGCAGCCTCCAAGCCTCCCAAGGTATCTTGTTGTTGTTGTTGTTATGTGCCATCGAGTGGGATGCAACTCATAGCAACCTCTCCTTGGGTTTCTGCGGCAGTATCACTATGGAAGTGGATTGCCCAACCTTCCTTCCGAGGAGTGGCTGGTGGGTTTGAACCGCCAGCCTTCTGGTTAGCAGTCAAGTGCCTTGGGCACTACGCTACCAGAGTCCTTCCCAAGGTATCTTAGAGACTCTAAAGTGGAATAGGCTTTTGAAAGAGAAGATGATTAGATCATTCTAATTGCAGCATAACAGTGTGACTGAGAAGGACCCTTCCGAGGGCAGATAAACGTAAAAGAAGATGAGCTCAAAAGAGTGATTAGAGCCCAAATGAGCCTTATAAACAGTAAAAGCAGAAATGAACATAGAAAGAAAAAGAAAAAATTAATACACTGGCATATGTTTTTAATTTATTTATCAAATATTTACATAGCACTCTGTGCATGACAGACAATTTTCTAAGCACTTTATAAAATTAAACAATGTATTACTATTTTTATCCATATGTTGAAATTAATCTTATGTCTAGTCTGCCAGAACAGAGGAAGTGGAGTGAAACTTGAGGTAACCTCAGAACACTACAACAGACAATACAGGAAAAGTTAAAGGGGAGATAGTTTTGTCCATAAGGAAATTAACAATACAACAACATTTATTGAGCCTTTATTATGTGCCAGGAACTTTCTAACTTCTTTAGGTTAAAAAAAATTTTCAGATGAGGAAATGAAGCAAAGAGAGTTTAAGTAACTTGTTCAGGGTAGTGAAGCTTGTCATAAATTGTAATATTTATGCAAACTGGCTAATCTGGCATCTGAGCTCTTAATCACTATTGCTTTCAACATAAGATTTATTTTTGTAATGTATGGAAAATTCCTCTAATATGCCATACTTCTTCAAGTATGCAGCACTTTAGAGTAAAATACACTAGTTGGCATGACCAATTCACATGAAGAGAACCCACAAGAAGTCCTGCAATTCTGGGGCAAGACTTGATGGTAAATACTTACTCAACTGCAAAGAAATTTGTGCCAGTCACCTGCTAGCCCTAATTTTATTATATGAATAAAGGATGATAAACCTTTGGAGAAAGCATGAAGAAGAGTGATGAAGGTACTAGGTATATATCCTAAAGAAGTGAGAGCCAGGACAAGAACAGATACATGCACATCCATGTTCATCACAGCACTATTTACAATAGCTAAAAGATAGAAACAACCTAGGTGTCCAGCAACTGAAGAATGGATAACCAAACTATGGTACATACACACAAGGGAATACTAGGCAACCCTAAAGAATAACGTAGAATCTGCAAAACACCACATAACATGGATGAACTTGGAGGACATTATGCTGAGTGAAATAAATTAATCACAGAAGGACAAATATAGTATCAGTTCATTATTGTAAAAAGTCAAAGAAAGGTTTATATATGGAAGAAAATTTTCTTTGTTGGTTACCAGGGGTGGGAGGGGAGGGGAAGGAACACTGTTAGATAGGTAGAGACAAGTACTGATTTGAGTAAAGAGAGAGAAGGGCAATGTACCAAATATGAGTGATCAACACAGTGGCACTGAGGAAGAGGAAGACACAGAGAAGTGCATGGGAGGTACAGACAAAGATGAACTCTTTTGCACATACAGTACTGCATTGTCAGTGAAGGCAAACATTGATCTACAGGTGGACAGATGGGTGGACAGGCTGAACTATTTATTAGGTATGTCTATGCAGGGGGTAGTGTGCCCATGACCATGTATAGGGTTGGCAGACAATGTTTCTACAAGTGTATTGGTATGTTCTGTAAGAATCCCAGGTATATAGAAGAGCTGACAATGGACAAGGTTGTAGTCACTTCTTGGCCACAGCCAGCTCCCCAGAGGGAGTGAATAGTTGGACCTGTGGGCTCTGGACCATAGTCACAGGGCACATCAAGCTCAATTGGCATAACATACTACACACAACATTGTTTCACATCCTACTTTGGTGAGTAGCAACTGGGACTTTAAAAGCTTGCAAGTGGCCATCTAGATGTAATGATGGGTCTCTCCTCGTCCAGAGCAAAGAAGAATGAAGAAAACCAAAGATGCACGGAAACAATTAGTCCAAGTGTCTGGTACACCATGCAAGCCTCAGCCTATATAACTATGAGACCACAAGAAGTAGATGATAGCTGGCTATCACTGTCAACCATTCGGAGGGAGATCTCAGTAGGAGATCCCGGGTAGAGTGGGAGAACAATGTGGAACAAAACTCAAAATCATTAAAAATAAATAAATAAAAAGAAACTAGGTTTGCTGGTCTGATAGAGCCTGATGGAACCACTGAGACTATGGCCCCTAGCTGCCCTTCAGGTCTGGAATTGAATCCACTCCTGTGGCTTCCAGCCACACAAAAGACAGGCATATGAGCTGAACATTTAGACTAGGTAGTTACACTCCTTGGAGAGAACAAACAAGGGAGAATAGAAGGGCTGTGTATGCCAGGGAGACAGCTCAGGGGGCAGGAATGCATGGAGAGAAGGACACAGGGTAGAGGTGACTATGGGGAGGAAGTGGGAGAGGAGCTGCTGCATTGTGGTAAATTGTAGTCGATGTCATGAGACAAAGTGTATGTGAATTGTTGTATGGAAAGTGAATTTGCTCTGTAAACTTTCAACCAAATCACAATGAAAAAAGGAAAGAGTGATCAAGGCAAAGGCACCAAAAAACTCTTGAAAAAGAAATATGCTTTGCATTTTTTTCCCAGAATTTCCCTGGGGGATTATAGTGGCTTAATGCATCTTTCATTGTCTGTCTTTCTTTCCTTGTATCATTTCTCCACTCTCCCACCCATGTTCCTTGCTCCTCTCAATAACCTGCTTGTATGTGAACCTTTGTGCAGTGTCGGCTTCCGGTGAACATGAACTATACATAGGCATAAATATAATGTTCATAGATATTTAAATGCTTTTTTTTATATACTTGAGTTTTAATGCTAACAGAGTCGGCAATTAATCTTTAAAATAGTTCAATCAAAGAAGTAGATATATGAAGCAAACAAATGTTGAAAATTAGTGAATCTAAATAAAAGATATAGTTCAAGCCAAAACAGAAATTCATGTCAAGACTCATTCCATACTAGACTGTCTACAGAGTCAAGAGAAGTTTCTTGGAAATCATTTTTAAATATTATATTTCAAGGAGCTCTGGTAACGTAGTGCCTAAGGCATTTGACTGCTAACCAGATGGCTGATGGTTCAAACCCACCAGCCACTTCTCAGAAGGAAGATGGGGCAATCTACTTCTGTAGTGATACTGCCTCAGAAACCCAAGGAGGGGTCGCTATGAGTCGGGTCTGATTCTAAGGCACATAACAACAACAACAACGTTATATTTCAAAGTTTTAGTAGTTCTTTAAACCTTTCTTAAGTTTTACGTTTTTCAAAATAAAAAGCTGGAAAACGTGCTGGTTTGAAAATGGTGGCTTAAAGTTGGCATTTCCCCTTTCTTTTCATAGAATGCATCCAAAACCAAAAACTAAACCCACTGCCATCGAGTCGATTCTGACTCATAGTGACCCCCATCGGGTTTCCAATGCAGTAAATCTTTATGGAAGTAGATTGCCCAGTCTTGCTTCCCTGGAGTGGCTGTTAGGTTTGAACCACCAACCCTCTGATTAGCAGTCAGGTGCCTTAGGCACTATTTTACCAGAGCTCCTTGAAGGCTTCCAAAAACAATTTTAAAAAAAGAAACAGCACAAATTCCATCTATGGTAAACCTGGGAGATAAATAAAATTCAATAACACAAAATAGGTAGAAGAACCACCCAAAACAAGAAAATGGGAACAGGAAAAAAATGACAGATGAAGGACATTCACCAAAATAAATAAATAAATAACACCAGGAAGTAGAAGAAAATTGTAACAAAATATTTCACCACACATTTAAAAACTTAATGATGCACTTTTATGAATGAAAAGCACAAAACATAGAAGCAAAAAACTTAGTGAAGAGATGAATTGAAAAGAGGTGAAAAAGAAAACCATGATACAAATGAAGTGGAACTGGAAGAAAACCAAGAAAGAATAAGACACTGGGGAAAAGACAGTAAGGGATATGGAGGAAATGAGGAAAATTAGCAAAATGGCTATGAGGAAAAAGTTATAAATGTTAGAGAAAATTATATAAAATCAAAATAATCAACAAAAATATTGAAGCCCAAAAGACACTGAAATCAAAATAACAAAAAGGAATACATTTTAAAGTATAATTTTAAAAACAAGTTTTCAGACTAGGACTTCTCTGGACTCTGTTTGGAGAGAGTGTAATATGAAATAAGCCTTGATAAGAATTTCTGTTTTGCTTGACCATAAAAAAGACTGTCCTGTTTTTTTAAAAAACAAAACTTCTATAGTAAGTACATCAAGAAAACATGTCAGAGATTTCACAAAATATTTTATGAAATCATAGATAAAACACAGAAATTGTTGTTGTTGTTGTTGTTGTTGTTAGGTGCCATGAAGTCGTATTTGACTCATAGTGACCCTATGCACAGCAGAACAAAACACTGCCCGGTCCCGTGCCAGTTCCATGATCCTTGCTACACTTGAGCCCATTGTCACAGCCACTGTGTCAATCCATCTCATTGATTGCCTTATCCTCCTTTCTCGACCCTCCACCATACCAAGCAGGACATCCTTCTCCAGGGAATGGTCCCTTCTGACAACATGACCAAAGTAGGTGAGATGAAGTCTGGCCATTCTCGCTCCCAAGGAACATTCCAGCTGCACTTCCTCCAGGACAGATCTGTTATTTCTTTTAGCAGTCCATGGTACTTTGAGCATTCGTCGCCAGCACAACAACTCAAAAGAATCAATTCTTCTTCTGTCTTCCTTATTCATTGTCCAGCTCTCACATGCATATGAGGCGATTGAAAATATCATGGCTTATGTCGGGTGCACTGTGATAGTTGGAGCTGTGTGTCAACTTGACTGAACCATAATTTTGTGTGCTTTAAGCAATTGTGATGTGGATTGTTCCCATGATGGGATCAGATGTATATGTTTTGAGCAGCCAATCCATTGAAAGGGAGTTTCCCTAGGGGTGTGGCCCGCTTCCAATATATTTATGGA
The DNA here is from genome assembly GCF_000298275.1 of Orycteropus afer afer. Classification (NCBI taxonomy): domain Eukaryota; kingdom Metazoa; phylum Chordata; class Mammalia; order Tubulidentata; family Orycteropodidae; genus Orycteropus; species Orycteropus afer. Next base: position 9,490,494 of record NW_006921613.1, read on the forward strand.
CATCCTGGGAAAAGAAACACTCTTCTGTGGATCAGGATTCTGTTGTGCTGCTTACAACTATCTGTGAGCAAACAATCCAGCATTCGGTCTGGAGACCTTGGATTCATCGTTCGTTAGAGTCAACAGCCAGTATACTGCCTGCCAACCTTGAGTTCCTCAGCCCCAGCAACTGCGTGAGTTGGGAAAAGCCTCCAGCTTGACATTTGATCCAAGAACTCTGGATTTGCCAGCTTCTATAAGTGTGTGAGCCATTTTCCTAAGATAAATTTATCTTTCTCCCTATATATAAGTTTTAGTGGTTTTGTTTCTCTAGAGAACCCAATCTAACACACACACCTTAGTCCTCAAGATGACATCCTTGCTCCTCAGCACTTAAAAGAGGTCCCTTGCATGTGACAAAGTATATGTGAACTGCTGTATGGAAAGTGAATTTGCTCTGTAAATCTTCACCCAAATCACAATAAATAATAATAAAAAAAGAGGTCCCTTGCAACCAACTTGCCCAGTGCTATACGTTGTCTAATGTCCTGACTGCTGCTTCCATTGGCATCGATTGTAGAACCAAGCAATGTGAAGTCTGATAATTTCAATCATTTCTCTGTTTACCATAATGCTGCTTATAGGTTCAGTTGTGAGGCTTTTTGTTTTCTTTATATTGAGATGTTATCCATACTGCAGATTATATTCTTCAATATTCATCAATAAGTGCCTCAAGTCATCCTCACTTTCAAAAAGCAAAGTTGTGTCATCAGCATATCCCAGGTTGTTAATGATTCTTCCTCCAATTTTGGTGCCACATTCTTCTTCATACAGTCCAGCTTCTCAGATTATTTGCTTGGCATACAGATTGAATAAGTATGGGGAAAGGATACAACCCTGATACACTCCCTTCTTGATTTTAAACCATGCAGTGTCCCCTTGTTCTGTTCAAACAACAGCCTCCTGCTCAATGCACAGGTTCCCCACGAGAACAATCAAGTGTTCTGGAATTCCGATTCCTCTCAATGTCATCCACAATTTGTTTGATCTACACAATCAAATGCCTTTGTATTTGTCTGTCAGTTGTCCTACTGTGGTGGCGTGTTGCTGTGAGTCTTGAGGCTGTGCCACTGGTGTCTCAAACCCAGTAGGGATCCACAAGGTGTACAGGTTTCAACAGCTTAGACTGAGGCAGACTAGGAAGGAGGAGGCCATCCACTTCTCAAAGAATTGGCCAGGGAAAACCTTATGAATAGCAGATAAATACTGTCTGATACATTACTGTGCAACTTTATGAATAGCCAGGAAACATTTTCTAATACAGTGCAGGAGGATAGCCACTCAGGTCAGAAGGCTCTCAAAATAGGACCAGGAAAGAGCTACATCATCAGAGGAGAACCAGCCTTACTGATATGGATAAGCTAAAGCTTTCGAGACCTCCATTTGCTAATGTGGCATGACTCAAATTGAGGACAAACAGCTGCAAACATCTATTAATAATTGGAACATGGAATGTACAAAGCATGAATCTAGGAAAATTGGAAGTTGTCAAAAATGGAATGGAATGCATAAAGATTGATATCCTAGGCATTAGTGAGCTGTAATTGACTGTTTTTGGCCATTTTGAATCAGACCACCAAGTGTTCCTATGCTGGGAATGACAATTTGAGGAATGGTGTGGCATTCATTATCACAAAGGATGTTTCAAGATTTGTCCTGAAGTACAATGCTGTCAGTGATAGGATAATATCCATACGCCTACAAGGAAGACCAGTTAGTATGGCTATTATTCAAATTTATGCACTACCAAAGCCAAAGATGAAGAAATTGAAGGTTTTTATCAGCATCTGCAGGGTGAAATTGACTGAACATGCAATCAGGATGTGTTAATTATCACTGGTGACTGGAATGCAAAAGTTGGAAACAAAGAAAAATCACCAATATTTGGAAAATTTGGCCTTGCTGACAGAAATTATGCTGGAAATCACATGATAGAATTTTGCAAGACCAGTGACATATTCCTTGCAAATACTTTTTTCAACAACACAAATGGTGGTTGTACATGTGGAGTTCACCAGATGGAATACACAGGAATCAGATTGACTACATCTGTGGCAAGAGGTGATGGAAGAGCTCAATATCTTCAGCCAAAACAAGGCCAGGAGCTTATTGTGGAACAGACAATCAACTGCTCATATGCAAGTTCAACTTGAAGTTAAAGACAATTAAAACAAGTTCATGAGAGCCAAAATATGATCTTGAATATGTCCCTCCTGAATTTAGAGAACATCTAATGAATAGATTTGATGCATTGAATACCAATGACCAAAAGCCAGAAGAATTGTGGGATGACATGAAGAACATCACCCATGAAGAAAGCAAGAGGTCACTAAAAAGATGAGAAAAGAAGAAAACACCAAAATGGATGACAGACTCTAAAATTTGCCCTTGAGCGAAGAATAGCTAAAGCAAATGGAAGAAATGACAAGATAAAAAGCTGAACAGATTTCAAAGAGCAGCTCAATCAGACAAAGCCAATTACTATAATGAAATGTGCAAAGACTTGGAGTTAGAAAACCAAAAGGGAAGAACACACTCAGCATTTCTCAAGCTAAAAGAACTGAGAAAAACAATTTAAGCCTTTAGTTGCAATATTGAACGATTGTATGGGCAAAATATTGAGTGATGCAGGGAACATCAAAAGAAGATGGAAGGAATATACAGAGTCACTGTACCAAAAAGAACTGGTAGATCTTCATCCATTTCAGGAGGTGGCATAGGATCAAGAACCAATGGTACTGAAGGAAGAAGTCAAAGCTGGACTGAAGGAATTGGTGAAGAACAAGATTCCAGGAATCATGGAATACCCATGGAGATGTTTCAACAAACGGATGCCCCACTGGAGGCACTCACTTGGCTATGGCAAGAGATTTGGAAAATAGCTACCTGGCCAACTGACTGGAAGAGATCCATATTTGTACCCATTCCAAACAAAGGTCATCGCACAGAATGTGAAAATTATCGAACAATATCATTAATATTGCACACAAGTAAGATTTTACTGAAGATAATTCAAAAACGATTGCAGCAGTACATTGACAGAAACTTCCAGAGGTGCAAGCTAGATTCAGAAGAGGACGTGGAACAGGGATATCAAGAGAGAGATAAGGACCTGGTAATAGTAGATTTGTAACAATTTAATGACAATATCTAAAGTATGCTATTTAACATATCAGTGTTAACCTGAAGAGGATTGTCTAATGACATGCTACAGGTCTAAGTCCTTTATACTATTCTGTACATTTATTAATTAATATTGTAAAGATATTGATTACATGTAAAACAGACTGATCATCAGCAAGTAGCTGGAAGATACAGCTAACACAATAGGAAACAGAATCAGAAACCAAGAAGATCTTAACATTCAGCTGACTCAGAAAAGATGAAATGAAACAGGAATAAATATGAAGCACTGCAAATGGACCCCAAAGTCCAGCTATACGATAAAATTTGAAAGATACATTGCTTACTAGTAACACATTTTTTAAAAATCCAATTAATTTACTGTGAGCACAGTATGTATCAATGTAATGTGATTACCTATTGCTAATGAAATTAAATGAATGGAAAGCACAAATCATAGGCTGCTTTTTAATAGGTGCAGCATATCTAGACATCAGAGATGACCACTTGGTGTGATTGTTGGACAACACCTGGAGCATTGTGTTTAACCAGGAACGAAAATAGTAAATGGACTATAAACCAGGTTGTCATAATAATGACTACCACTCTTTGGAAATACAGAGTTTATCGAGCATTTTCATTATGACACTAAAGCTTCATAAGTATGCTTTAAGATTGATAGAATCATTATCCTTATCTTACAAATTAAAACTAAACGAGGTTAGGTGACTTCTTTGATAGGAATTTGACAAGTATAAATATAGGACTAAATGTAAAACTACTTAAGTCTCTGTCATTTTATATCTTTTTTTCATGAAAATGTATTGAGCATGTGTAAAGGATATATTTGCAGGGCATGTATTTCTATGTTGGTAATGGGTTTTTGTTTTGTTTGGGTTTTGTTTTTCCTTTTGACATTTAAATTAAAAAAAAAAAAAAAATCATACCATTACACCCAGCTTCCTTGTTTCTGTTGAAAACCTTACTGTTGCTCCTTTGAAGGTAATAAATCTTTTCTTTTCTGGCTGTTTCTAAGATTTTTCCATATATCTTTGGTTTTTAGAGTCTGTGTATGATGTGACTAAGTGTTTTTTGTTTTTGTTTTTGTTTTTTATCCTCATCAGTGTTTGCTAAGCTACATGTTTTTTGGCCCGCTTTCCCCCTAGCCAAAGCTCTGTGCCAGGAGAGGCTCTGGAGCTAGGACTGAGGACAATGTCAGCCTTCTCTCCAAGTGACACTGCTGCTCTAAGTGTTAAGCACTTGGTGTAGGTGGGTCAGCATCCTAAGATCCTCTTGTCTTGCTACTCATAGCATGGCACCATTGCCTCGTGAGCCAGGGGAAGGGCTGTTGGGGTTTCAGTATAGAACCTCATTCCCCAACTAGAGATTGGGCAGTAGAAGAGATCACCCACTTCTCAATCACCATCTCCTGAGACTTAGATTCAGTGACAACCAGCTTAAAGCAGAATGAGAAATGCTGGGGTCCTGCCCCTCCTAGGAAGAAAGCTCTTGGCTGGGAACTACAATAAGATGGAGCCCTGTGTTCTTGACTGAGGTGATATGGAGTATAGTCTCTGCCTTGCTGAATAGAAGCATGAGAGAAGGAGTAGTCTTGGCTCAAACGCTACCATCTCTTCCCTTTCTTGCTGAATTTTCATAAATTCTCTTAAGTAACTATTTCTTTGTGTGCTGTTTGCTCATACAATCATTTCCAGAGACTTTAAATGTGTGTATATATATGTTTCTCTTGTTGTTATGTGTCGTCGAGTCAGCTCCAACTCATAGCGACCCCTCCTTGGGTTTCCGAGGCGATATCACTACGGAAGTAGATTGCCCAACCTTCCTTCCGAGGAGTGGCTGGTGGGTTTGAACCACCAGCCTTCTGGTTAGCAGTCAAGTGTCTTGGGCACTATGCTACCAGAGCTCCCAGTTTGGGGGAGGTCAAAAGAGCTCCCCACCCTGTAATGCTGGAAGTCAATCCTTTAAAATTAACTTTTTACAACCAATTTGTTAAACATTATCTTTAATCCTTACACAAAATGTATCTGAAACATACCATCTTTAAAAAGTTGAAAATAAAGGAATGGATAAAGATAACACCATGTAAATACTCACCAAGAGAAAGCTGGTAGAGTAATACTCATATCAGACTAAAACTTAAGGAAGAAAACATTCAAAGGGATAAAAAGACAACATCCTGATAAAACACAATCCAACAAGAGGACGTAGTAGTATGAACATGTATGCTCTTTTCATAAGAACTGAGTGTAACCCTTCTTCTTATTTCCACTTAAGTATTCTAAGTATGTTCCTCATGAGGGAAATATTTTCTTTATTATTGTTGGGTGCATTTCTAGGAATGTTTGTTTTCATTGTGATGATCCAACTTTCATAAGACCTAGTTGTGATTTTCCTTTCCATCATGCTTTGAGATGCATTGCTAGCTGGACTTTTGTGCAAGAGGACATTAACTTGGGAAAAAAAATTTATTGTGGTTTGCATGAAAGTTTACAGAGCCACATTAGTTTCCCACTCAACAATTAGTACTTTTTGTTTCATGACATTAGTTGCTATCTCCTCCATGTAACAGCACTCTTCCCACTTCTTCCCTGGGTTTTCTGGTTCCATTCATTCTTCTTTCCTACCCCTTCCTTCCTTCTGAACTTTTTTGTGGGGCATATGCTACCCTTTTGATCCCATATGGTTGCTTGTTCTGAGAATTATCTTCCTCTAGAGCCTAAGGCACTTGACTGCTAACCAGTAGGCTGGTGGTTCAAACCGACCAGCCACTCCTAGGAAGGAAGATGGGGCAATCTACTTCCGTAGTGATACTGCCTCAGAAACCCAAGGAGGGGTCGCTATGAGTCAGGTCCAACTAGATGGCACATAACAACAGAGTATCATTGTTCACTTTATAAAAACCAAAAACCAAACTCACTGCCAGCAAGTCAGTCTTGACTCACAGCGAATTTTGAATTTTGTTCTGTTTTCTCCCACTTTGTTCAAGACTTACTATTGTGATCCCAATCAGAACAGTTGGTAGTGGTAGCTGGGCACTATGTACTTCTTCTGGTCTCAGGCTAGTGGAGGCTGTGTTTCATGTGGTCCACTAACCCTTTGGATTGTTTCCTTGAGTCTTTGATTTTCTTCACTCTTCTTTGCTCCAGATGGGGAGAGACTACTAGATGCATCTTAGATGGCCACTCGTAAGCTCATAGGACCCCAGTTGCTACTCACCGTAGTGAGATGTAGAACAATTGTCTTTGTGGACCATGTTATGCCAATTGACTTAGATGTCCCCTGAGACTATGGTTCTAAGACCTCAACCCCAATAACTCTATCTCTCAAGGTGTTTGATAATGGCTAAGAAAGTTTAATAACTTTGCCACTGTATGCATACACACACACACACACACACACTCATGACTGTACTCCGATTCACCACCCCATACCTGTTCAGCTTGTATGTCTAGCTATGTATCCACTCATAGATTATTATTTGTTATTACTCTTAATGTAAGATTGTGTATGTAATAGTATTTATCATTATTGCCTTTTACTCTTGTACACCTCCAAGTTTCTCCCTTTGCCTTGTGCTGACCTCTTCCTTATTGCATATACCTTTGCCTTCACCCAGGTTGAAACATGCCTGCTATCTAGTTGGTGATTTTCCCTCCATCACCCTTCCAGCCCTGGTAATTATCAACAGTGTTTGTTACTGTGTATAAACTTTTTCTTGGCTTTTTATGATAGTGGTTTCATACAATATCCTTTTGTGATTGACTAATTTTACTCAGCATATCTCCTCCAGGCTCATCCAAGTTATGAGATGTTTCACAGACTGATGGTCAAACACTTTTTTGTCACTACTTTTAAGCAATGACAAAATGCTTCCACATACCCTGTTCCTAAGACATAAAGCGAATGTTCTGTGGCATGAGTCAGATGCATTCTGTGGTAATAGAGACTTTATGTTTTCTGAGTAGAGAATATCACTTTATAACATGACTTAATACTCTAAATCCAGATTAGAACAGATGAACAGTGAACAGCTAACAATGAAAATAATTAAAGTAATCGTGAACAAAGTTAAGACAGATTATTGTTCACTGCCTAGATATAGAAAATCAAAAGATCAAGGAGTAAGCTCAGGTAAATAAATTTTTAGCCCAAATATATCTTACCTTTGGCTCTTTCAGGGCACCCTGAAGGGAAAAGGAAGGGGGGAAAATGGTACAGGACAAAATTAGTGGAAGGAACCAACAAATATTGAGGACCAACTACATGTCAGGCACTTCACCAAGCATTTCACAAAACTTATCTCATTTATTCCTCCAGTGACCCTAGGAGATTGGTGTTGATGTTACCACTTTACATTTGAGAGGTTCAGAGTCACATCATTAGAGGGGAGCTGGCCCAACTCTGTGCTCTCTATTCCCTTGCTACTCAAAGGGACCACAGACCAGTAGCATCACTAACAGCTGGGATGTTATTAGGCCCCATGTCAGACCTATCACATCAAAAACTGCATTTTTAAAAGATCCCCAGGTATTTCTTATGCCCTTTAATGCTTGAGGAACACTGCTTTACACCATTCTATTCTTTCCCATGCACTTTCCACTGTACTATTAAAAAAAAAAAAAAAAAGAAAACTGTATTATAGTGGTACAAAGTATTCTTTAAAATAAAATTGGATCTTAGATCATGTTATAGAAGCATTTAGTCTTTCTTCCTAAAGAAGTGTCATTAAGCAGGACAGGTCTTCCCAAGATACTAACTAATTCAGACCCTCCATAAATTCCATTAGTGTCATGTGGTCTTGCAAATGAAGCTTCTGATGATGTTGCTTCTCTCAGTGTCATTGAGTTGATTAAGTTTAGATTCAGTAAGTCTCAGTAGTCAGAGTAGGAGCTTACTGGCCGCCACATCAAAGAAACTGGGATTAGCAGCTTCATAACAGTCAATTCTTATTCTAAACATTCATTTTAATTATTAATTTCTCATTCACTTAGAAAGAGCTTGGTTTAATTAAAAGCAGAACCAAATTTTGCAAATTTGATCTTGGAATATGGACTTATTTTAAGGCTTATTGTTAGTGGTGAATATTGAGAATTCATCCATGGAAGAAGTTTGAGAAGCTATAATTTCTTTTTTTTTTTTTCTTAAATAATGGAATAAAATACTAGTTTCTTTGTTCAGTACAGAATTCTGACTTACAGTAAACATTCTGATGGAAAGATTTCGGTGAAAGGGTGGGGAACTGACACTGCGTCACTAGACTTTCTGTAGAATTTTTCTCATTAGAGCACAATGGCTCTAAACAAAGAAGAAATGATATGGGTGAACCACAGCACCCTCCACTTAACATGTCCACTAAAAGGAAAACACAATGAGTTCTTGCAAAAGCTTTATTCCCACCACACTTGACCGCTTCACTCACATTTGAAAGTAGTATATGTATTTCATACAAAGCATACATAACTCTGACCTCCCCAAAGTGTAAATCTTTTACCATTTTGGTTTAATAATTTCAAGGTTTTGAATTTTCAAACTAAAAATACTCCAGTTTATTCCCCTGTACTAACAGGTAACTATGCATTCTGTGGCTTATGTCTCCTGCATCACCTCCAGGGTGACAGGGTTGGTCCAGCCCTGTGGCTGTAACAAATGACTACAGTAGGCTAACAAAACAATTGGAGCCTTTGACAGAGATTTAAAAATTGTTAAATGACAATAAGTAAAAGACACAAAATGGCTTTCAACTTCTAATAGACTGTCATGTTACTTTCTCCTTTACAAACAATCCATTGGGAAAGGATGTTTATGATAATTTAAAACTATTAAGCTCATTAATAACTTTATGATTTAGGGGGTAAAACAACATCATTGGATTCATTTTTTAAATTAGAGTATGTAAACGAACTCATAATTAACCTCCAAATATTTCGGTGATCCTCAAATATTTGAGTTTAGTGTATTATTTCCTTGTGTTGTTAGGCCCTTTGAGTTGGTTCTGACTCATAGTAACCCTATGGACAACAGATCAAATTACTGCCGGAACCGGCACCACCCTCACAATCAGTTTCATTCAGGAGCCCAGCACTGCAGCTGTGCTCAGTTCATCTCATTGAGGGTCTTCCCCTTTTTTGCTGACATTTTACCAACATGATATCCTTTTCCAAGGACTGGCCTACTCTGACAATGTGGCCAGAGTACAAGAGAGGAAGTCTAGCCATTCTCACTTTTAAGGAGCATTCTGGCTGTACTTCTTCCAACGTTCTTCTGTCAGTCCGTAGTATGTTCAACATTCTTTATCAACACTATAATTAAAATGCAGCAATTGTTCTGTGGTCTTCCTTATTCATTGTCCAGCTTTCACATGCATATGAGGCAACTGAAAATACCATGGCTTGGTTCAGCTCACTTTACTCTTCAAAGTGACCTCTTTGCTCCTTGACACTTTAAAAAAGTCTTTTGCAACAGATTTGCCCTCAAGCAATAAATCCTTTGATTTCTTGGTTGCTGCTTCCATGGACATTAATTGTGGCTTCAAGTAACGTGAAATCCCTGACAACTTCAATTTTTTCTCCATTTACTGTGATGTTGCTTATTGGTCCAGTTGTGAGGACTTTTGTTTTCTTTATGTTACAGTATAATCCATACTGAACACTGTAGTCTTTGATCTTCATCAGTAAGTGCTTCAAGTCTTCATTTTCAGCAAGCAAGGTTGTGTCATCTGCATAAGTTATTGTTGTTAGATGCTGGCAAGTGAGCTGCGACTCATAGAGACCCTGTGTACAACAGAATGAAACACTGCCTGGTCTGTACCAGACTCACAATGCTTGTTATATCTGAGCCCATCGTTGCAGCCACTGTGCCTTTCCATCTTGTTGAGGGTATTCTCTTTTTCACTGACCCTCCACTTTACCAAGCATGATATCCTTCTCCAGGCAATGGTCCCTTCTCACAACATGAACAAAGCAGGTGAGACAAAGGCTGGTCATTCTTGCTTCCAAGGAGCATTCCGCTGCACTTCTTCCAGGAAAAATCTGTTAGTTCTTCTAGCAGACCATAGTACTTTCAGTATTCTTCACCAACACCACAACTCAAAAGCATCAACTCTTCTTTGGTCTTCTTTAGTCATTGTCCAGCTTTTACATGCATATGAGGTGATTAAAAATATGATGGCTTGGGTTAGGCACAGCTTAGTCTTCAAGGAGACATCCTTGCTCTTCAGCACTTTAAAGAGGTCTTTTGCAGCAGATTTGCCCAGTGCAATATGTCATCTGATTTCTTGACTGCTGCTTCCATTAGTGTTGATTGTGGAACCAAGTAATATGAAATCCTTGACAACTTCAGTCTTTTCTCCATTTGTCGTGATGCTGCTTATTGGTCGACTTGTGAGGATTTTAGTTTTCTTTATGTTGAGGGGGAGCTCTGGTAGCATAGCACCTAAGGCATTTGACTGCTGACCCAAAGGCTGGTGGTTCAAACCCACCAGCCACTCCTTGTAAGGAAGACTGGGCATCTACTTCCTTAGAGATATTGCCTTGGAAATGCAAGGAGGGGTCACTATGAGTCACAATTGACTCAACAGCAATGAGTTTGGTTTTCGATTTTTTTATATTGAGGTATAATCCATACTGCAGACTGCAGTTTTTAATCTTCATCAATAAGTGCTTCAAGTCATCCTCACTTTCAGCAAGCAAAATTGTGTCGTATGCATATTACAGGTTGTTAATGATTCTTCCTTCAATCCTGCTGCCATGTTCTTCTTCATATAGTCCAGCTTCGCAAATTATTTGCTCAGCATAAAACTTGAATAAGTATGGTGAAAGGATACCACCTTGACACACTCCTTTCTTGATTTTGAACCATGTTCTGTTCAAACTACAGCCTCCTGATCTATGTACAGGTTCCTCATAAGCACAATTAATTGTTCTGAAATTCCATTCTTCTCAATGTTATCCACAATTTGTTATGATTTACACAATCTAATGCCTTTGCATAGTCAATAAAACACAAGTAAACATCTTTCTGGTATTCTTTGCCTTCATCTAAGAGCCATCTCACATCAGCAATGATATCCCTCATTCCACATCCTCTTCTGAATTCAGCTTGCATTTCCAGAAGTTCTCTGTCAATATACTGCTGCAACCGTTTTTGAATTATTTTTTGTAAGATTTTACTTGTGATAGTAATGGTATTGCTTGATAATTTCCATATTCTGTGGGAACACCTTTCTTTGGAATGGGTACAAATATGAATCTCTTCCAGTCAGTTGACCAGGTAGCTGTCTTCCAAACTCTTGGCATAGACGACTAAGTGTCTCCAGCACTGCATCCATTTGTTGAAACACCTCAGTGGGATTCTATCAATTCCTGGAGCCTTGTTTTTCACCAATTCCTTCCGTGCAGCTTTGGTTTCTTCCTTCAGTACTGTCAGTTCTTCATCATATGCCACATCCTGAAATGGATGAACATCAATCAACTCTTTTTGGTACAGTGACTCTATGTATTCCTTCCATCTTCTTTTGATGTTCCTTGTATCATTTGATATGTTGCCCATAAAATCTTTCAATATTGCAACTCAAAGCTTGAATTTCCTCTTCATTTCTTTCAGCTTGAGAAATGCCAAGTGTGTTCATCGCTTTTGGTTTTCTAACTCCAGGTCTTTGCACATTTTATTATAATAAATGACTTTGTCCTCTCAAGCTACTCTTTGAAATCTTCTGTTCAGCTCTTTTATCTTGTCATTTCTTCCATTTGCTTTAGTTACTCTCCATACAAAAACAAGTTTCAGAGTCTCTTCTGACATCCATTTTGGTCTTTTCTTCCTTTCCTGCCTTTTTAATGAACTTTTGCTTTCTTCATGGATTATGTTCTTGATGTCATCCCACAATTTGTCTGTTTTTTGGTCATTGGTGTTCAATGCATCAAATCTGTTTTTTAGATGGTCTCTAAATTCAGGAGAGATATAATCAAGGTCATATTTTGGTCTTGTGAGCTTGTATATTTTATTTAAAAATTTTTATTTTGCTTTGGGTGCAAATTTACAAAGCAAATTTGTTTTACGTTCAACAGTTCCTGCACATTTGATTTCATGCCCCAATTACCATACCAACCATAACAAACTCTCCTGCCTTGCCATCCCTGTGACTACCCCCTCCCTGTGCCCTTGTTAACTTTGCAATCCTGTCTGTCCAGATTTCCCTCTCGGTGAATGCTACCCCTCTAGTGTCTCATGGCTCGTTGCTCTAAAGGGTGCATCTCCCTACAGTAGATGGGTGCATCACCCTGGAGTAGATGTTCTGCATGTAGGTCTTTCTACTGTTGGACTGAAAGCCAATCCATGGGAATGAGTACATTTCTAGGCCTGAAGTATAACCTGGGGCCATAGTCTTGGGGTTCCACCAGTCTCTACCTGACCAGTAATTCTGGTCATTTTTATGTTTTTGAATTCTGTTCCACATTTCTCCTCCCACTCTATTCCTTTGCAAGTGGTAACCATTACTAGATGGGCACCATCTAGTTCTTCTCATCTCAGGGTCATATAGGCTGAGGTCCTTGTGGTCCATCTTATCCTTGGACTAATTGTTCCCAGATGCCTTTGATTTTCTTCACTCTTCTTTGATTCAGATGAGAGGAGACCAATAGTTGCATCTTAGATGGCCGCTCAAAGGCTTTTAAGACCCCAGGAGCCCTGGTAGCATAGTGCCTAAGGCACTTGACTGCTGCCCAGAAGGCTGGCCACTCCTTGGAAGGAAGGTTAGGCAATCTACTTCCATAGTGATACCACCTTGGAAACCCAAGGAGGGGTCGCTATGAGTCAGGTCTGACTTAAAGGCACATAACAACAACAGCTACTCATCAAAGTATGTAGTAGAACAAGATTTTTGTGTACTATGTTGTGCCAGTTGAGCATTAAGTCACCTGTGACTATGGTTCCAAGTCCACAGGCCCAGTGATTCTCTCTCTCAAGGGGTTTGGTTGTCTCCGAGAAGTTACTCCAACTCTGTCTTTTGTTGCTTCTTTAATGTATGTGGCTAACTTTGTAGCACAAGTGTGTATGTAAGATTATCTCCAGCCAAATCTAGCCTTGGTCTAGGGTATATTCCTGTTTACCTACCAATAGTTGCATCTTAGATGGCCACTCAAAACTTTTTAGGTTGTAGAACAAGATTTTTATGTACTATGTTGTGCCCATTGAGCATGATATTCATGGACTTGTTTTAATTGTCCTCAGCTGCAACTTGAACTTGCATATGAGCAATTGATGGTCTGTTCCACTGTCAGCTCCTGGCCTTGTTTTGGCTGAAGATATTGAGCTTCTCCATCACCACATCCAAGATGTAGTTGATCTGATTCCTGTGTACTCCGTCTGGTGAAGTCAAAGTGTATAGCTGCCATTTATGTTGTTGAAAAAACGTTATTTGCAATGAATAAGTTTTTGGTATTGCAAAATTCTACCCTGCAATCTCCAGCATCCTTTCCCTAAACTAAGGCCATATTTTCCAACTATTGGTGATCCTTCCTTGTTTCCAATTTTTGCATTCCAATCATTAGTAATAATCAACACATCTTGATTGCATGTTTGGTCAATTTCAGACTGCAGACATTGGTAAAAATCTTCAATTTCTAAATCTTTGGCTTTTGTGGTTGGTGCATAAATTTGAATAATAATATTAACTGGTCTTCCTTGTAAGCATATGGATATTATCCTATTACTGACAGCACTGTACTTCAGGATAGATCTTGAAACATTCTTTGTGATGATGAATACCACATCATCCTTCTTCAATTTGTCATTCCCGGCATAGTTAGATCATATGGTTGTCTGATTCAAATTGGCAAAAACAGTCCATTTTAGATCATTAATGCAAATAGCAGGTTGTAAATGAGACTTCCTCCAATCCCGATGCTGCATTCTTCTTCATATAGTTCAGCTTCTTGGATTATTTGTTCAGCGTAGAGATTGAATAAATATGGTGAAAAGGTACAATCCTGATGATGGACACATTTACTGATTTTGAACCATGCAGGGTTCTCTCTTAGTCTATGTACAGGTTCCTCATGAGCACAATTGAGTGTTCTGGAATTCCCATCCTTCGTAATTTTATCCATAAAGTGTTATGATTGCCACAGCTATTGTATAGTCAATCAAATACAGCTAAACATTTTTCTGGTATTCTCTGTGAAATTTTACAAAGCAAATTCATTTTCCATACAGCGGTTCATTCATAGTTTGTTTCATGATATTGACTGCAATTCCCCACAACATAACAGCTCTCTTCTCGCTTCCTCCCCACAGTTACCTCTTCCTGTGTCCTTCCCTCCCATATATTCTTGCTCCACCCCCAACTGTCTCCCTGTGAAAACACTGCCCTTCTGTTCTTCCACAATTGATCACTCCAAGGACTGTATCTACCTGATGTAAATGTTCACCCCATAAGCCTGTCTATTGTTTGGCTGGAAGCCCTAGGACTGTTCAGTTCCAGACCTGAAGGGTAACTAGGTGTCATAGTCTCAGGGGTCTCATCAGGCTCTATCAGACCAGTAAACTTGGACTTTTTTATTATTATCATTTTGAGTTTTGTTCCACATTGTTCTTCCACTCTATCCATGATCTCCTGCACTGAGCCCCCTCTGAATGGTTGACAGTGGTAGCTGGGCACCATGTAGTTCTTCTGGTCTCATGATCATATAGGCTGAGTATCACATAGTCTACCAGTCCCTTGGACTAATTGTTTCCATGCGTCTTTGGTTTTCTTCATTCTTCTTTGCTCTGGATGAGGAGAGACCTATTGGTGCATCTAGGTGGCTGTTTACAAGCTTTTAAGACCTCAGTCACTCCTGACCAAAGTAGGATGTAGAACAATGTTTTTGTGTAGTATGTTATGCCAATTAAGCTTGATATCCCCTGCATCCATGATCCAAGCCCACAGATCCAACTACTCACTCCCTCAGGGTAGCTGGCTGTGGCCAAGAAGTCACTGCAACCTTGTTCCTTGTCAGTTCTACTATATACCCAGACATTCTTACAGCAAGTACAAATAATGTTTGTAGGAACATTGTCTGCCAACCCTATACATGGTCATGGACACACTCCCCCCTGCCTAGACATACATTATCATTCAGCCTGCCCACACATCTATCCATCCATAGATCAATGCTTGCCATCATTGACAACACAGTACTGTACATGCAAAAGGGTTCATCTTTGTTGTCTGTACCTCCCATGTACCTCTCTATGTCTTCCTTTTCCTCAATGTCACTGTGTAGATCATCCACTTTTGGTACATTGCCCTTCCCTTCACCCAAATCAATACTTGTCTCTACATATCTAGCAGTGTTCCCTCCTTTTTCCTCCCATCTCTGGCAACCAACAAAGTTTCCTTCCATATATAATCCTTTCCTTGGCTTTTTACAATAGTGAATTAATACAATGTCTGTCCTTCTGTGATTGACTTATTTCACTCAGTATAATGTCCTCCAAGTTCATCCACGTTATGCAGTGTTTCACAGAGTCTACGTTATTCTTTAGTGTTTCATAGTATTCCATTGTGCGTACGTACCATAGTTTGATTATACATTCTTCTGTTGATGGGCACTTAGTTTATTTCCATCTCTTTGTTATTGTAAATAGTGCTGTGATGAACATGGTGTACATATATCTGTTCTTGTCCTGGCTCTCACTTCTTTAGGATGTATATTTAGTAATGGGATTGCTAGATCAAATGGTATTTCTAATTCCAACTTTAAGGAATAACCATACTGCTTTCCACAATGGTTGTATCATTTTACTGCCCCACCAGCAGTGTATGAGAATCCCAATCTCTCCACATCCTCGCCAGCATTTTTTATTTTCTGTCTTGTAGAATTTTGTTATTAGTGCTGGGGCAAGATGATATCTCATTGTTGTTTTGATTTGCATCTCTCTAATGGCTAATGATCGTGTACATTTCTTCATGTGTTTGTTGGCTGCATGAATATCTTGTCTGGTGAAGTATCTATTCATGTCTTCTTCTTATTTTTAAATTGGTTTGTCCTTTTGTTGTTGAGGTGTTGGAGTTTTCTATAAATTTTAGAGATGCGTCCCTTGTCAGATATGTCATTGCCGAATATTTTTTCCCCAATGTATAGGTTCTCTCTTTACTCTTTTGGAGAAGTCTTTTGAAGCACATAAAAATTTAATTTTTAAGCAATCCCATTCATGTAGTTTATTTCCTGCCATTTGTGTATTTGGGGTTATGTTTGATAGTCTATTTATGCCATATATTTGGGCCCCTAAATTTGCCACAATTTTAATTTGAGGAAAAATGTTAGGTTTCACATTTAAGTCTGTGATCCATCTGGAGTTAGTATTTGTTTATGGTGTGAGATATAGATCTTGTTTCACTTTTCTGCAAATGGATATCCAGTTTTGCCAGCACCATTTGTTAAAGAGACTCTCAGAAGAGAGTTACAGGAAGATGTAATGGATTTTGGCCCTTTGTCAAAAATAAGCTGACCATAGTTCAACGGATCTACTTCTCGGTTCTCAGTTCTATTCCACTGGTCTATGTGTCTATCATTGTACCAATACCAGGCTGTTTTGACTACCGTGGCTGTATGGCGGGTTTTGAGATCTGGGGATGTAATACCTCCTACTTTGTTCTTCTTCTTCAATAGTGCTATGCTTATCTGAGGTCTTTTTCCTTTCCATATAAAATTAGTGATTGGTTTTTCCATATCCTTAGAGAATGTTGATGGGATCTTGATTGGGATTGCATTCAATGTACAGATTGCTTTTGGTAGTATTGACATTTTCACAGTGTTCAATCTTCCTATCCATGAGCATGATATATTCTTCCACTTGTGTAGATCTCTCATGGTTTCTTGAAGTAGTGATGCAATGCTTTTTTCATTACCTTCAATAAAATTTTACTTGCAAGTGATATTAATGATGTTTTGATAATTTCCACATTCTATTGGATCACCTTTCTTTGGAATGGGCACAAATATGGATCTTTTCCAGCTGGTTGGGAGATAGCAATCTTCCAAATGTCTTGGTATAAGTGAGTGAGCACCTCCAGTGCTGCATCTGTTTATTGAAACTTCTCAATGAGTATTCCATCAGTTCTTGGAGCTTTGTTTTTCATCAATTCCTTCAGTGCAATTTGGACTTATTCTTTCAATATCATCAGTTTTTTATCATATGCTACCTCTTGAAATGATATAATATGAGGATTTAAGTAATTCAGTAAGTGAAAAACACACATAAACACACCCACATATACCCAAAAAAAAAAAAAAAAAATCAAATTCTTTGCAATTCCCATTTAATCTGTACCTGAGAGGTTTGCTGTGTTCTTGTGGCACTTTTCTTCTACTATAGTGACTTGACATTGCATTACAGTTATCTGAGAATATGTCTGAGACCAACCCATTCCTCGTTCCCTCACCTCTGCCCACAGTGATTATGATAGTTGGAGCTGTGTGTCAACTTGGCTGGACCACAGTTCTGTGTGGTTTAAGCAGTTGTGATGTGGTTATTCCCATGATGGGATCAGATGAATATGTTTTGAGCAGCCAGTTCTTTGAAAGGGAGTTTCCCTAGGGGTGTGGCCTGCTTCCAATATACATCCTGGGAAAAGAGACACTCTTCTGTGGATCAGGATTCTGTTGTACTGGCTACAACTGTCCGTGAGCAAACAATCCACCATTTGGCCTGGAGATCTTGGATTCATCATTCGTTGGAGTCAACAGCCAATATACTGCCTGCCAACCTTGAGCTCCTCAGCCCCTGCAGCTGCATGAGTTGGGAAAAGCCTCCAGCTTGATGTTTGATCCAAGAACTTTGGACTTGCCAGCTTCTATAAGTGTGTGAGCCATTTTCCTAAGATAAATTTCTCTTTCTCTATATGTAAGCTTTACTGGTTTTGTTTCTCTAGAGAACCCAGTCTAACACTGTGATCCCTGCTTTCTTCATCCATGTATCCCAGGCATTGAGCACAGTCAACACTCAGTAGACATTTGTGAAATGTCTGGGTTTGGGTAGAATGATGGATAGTTTTAATTTCTAGCCAGTTTTTGCTAATACTCCCCAATCAGAGTAAACTACTCTTGAGAAACTGAGTTAATTCAGGTGTCTTAATCAAAGCTCTTTTGGTTATACCCGAAATCCACTCAAATTGTGTAATAGGATGTTAAAATGAGACTATCTTTGTATTCTCTGAGATCTTAAAGGCTGATGACAGATCAATAGGTGTCACGTGCCCCACATCCTAAAGAGAGGTCCTAGACCACCTTGCAGGACATTAGCCCACCTCCTGCCTATAGAAGGTGGGGGTGAAGGATGTTGAATCAAGAGGATTTGTTAGGAGGAACATATTGGAGTGTTTCTCCTCACCTCAGCCCAATGAGGAAGAAGTTGGCAGGTTAAAGAGACCAAGAAACAGAAATGCTTTAGGGAAGGAGAGTTTATTGACACTTCATTCAAAGCCAGGTGTCCCCTGGAATTTGGAGAGTATGACATCTACATCTAGAGAAAGTCATGGTATAGAAGATTACATATGAGTCTCACCACATTGCACATTATCATTCATTTCCTTTTTTATTTTCAATTAACACTAGTATATCAAGGTGTAAGGAGCCCTGGTGGCGAAATGGTTAAAGTGAGTGGCTCCATGGGAGAAAGATGAGGCAGTCTGCTTCTGTGAAGATTTACAGCCTTGAAAACCCTGCTGGGCAGTTCTGCTCTGTCCTGGTAGGGTCGCTATGAGTTGGAATTGAATGACAACAGTGTGCTTCATTTGGTTTTTCGTTATATCAGGGTGTTCTAATTTCTTTCATCACTAAAGAAATTAAAAAATTTTTTCAAAAAGTTTCTTGCCAATTTTATTTCTGTTATTATGATTTACCTTTTATGTCCTTCATGCAGTTTTCTATTGAATTTTTTGTTTCATCTTTATTAGAAATATTTTTCCCACTTTTTGTTTTTTGGTCCTTTTTAGTTAGCAAGAGCTTTGAATTTGTTCATAAAATATATTGTTTTATTATTATTATTTATTTACTCTGAAATCTATCATCTTGTAGCCTTCTCCACAAGCTATACCTATATTTTCTTCTAGTTCATTGGTGGTTCTGGTTGGGTTTTGTTTTTTTCCTTTCACTTTGAACTTTTCAGTGAATCAACAGTTCATTTTTGCTGACGTGACTAAATTATGTAAAATGAGCTGAATTGTGCTTTGTTGTTAATTGTGCTCAGCATGTACCTAGAATTGTTATTTAAAAAAATGAAAAAAAAATGTGAAACTCATCATCCTTGTGGTAAAGGTATTCTGAAAACCTTTTCAACTACCCCACTTAGTGCTTTCTTTATAAGACCTCCATAAAGAGAGAGAGAGAGCTCCATTTAACTATCCAGTCAAGGAGAACTGGAAATCTTCCCCCAAAAATTACTTTTTTAAAAATGTTGTAGACTCTGTGAATCTAATGAATAAGGTGTCCTTGTTTGAGTTGGCTGTTAAAAATGATGCACTCTGAGAACTATTCCTGGCCCACTTTGTTCCCACTTATGTTTTTCTCTGTTCTTTGACTCAACTTTTAAAGCTTGCTACTTTAGAATATTTATGTACCTTAATGAGTGGACTTGAATCATTCATATATCAAGATGGGAGAAAATTATTTTAAATTTATTCAGTATAGAGATAATTAAGTTTTTTCTAAACACTAGCTTTTTTTATTTTTATTTTTATTTTTATTCACTTTTTTATTGTGATTTGAGGGAAAGTTTACAGAACAATTTGGTTTTCCATTCAACTGTTCATACACACTATTTTATCATGACATTGATTGCAATCCCCACAATATAACAGCACACTTCCCACTTCCTCCCTATGGTTATCATTCCCATTTGTCTTTCTTTCCTATCCCTTCTTGCATTCTGAGCTTTATCCCTGGGCAAACGGTGCCCTTTTGATCTCTCCAGCTTGATTGTTCTAAGGAGTGGTACCTCAATGTTGCTGTTATTGTTCACTTCATAGGTCTGTCTATTGTTTGGCTGAAAAGTTGAGCCACAGGTGGGAGTAAATAGATAGCATTTGCCTTAGCTGCTTTTATTTAATGTGTCATTTTTTCTTAATGATTCAGAATGTCACATTTATTCAAAAGTAAATTCATTAATATTTGAATCAAATTATGTTGTCTGTGTTCTAATGATCTCTTTGCATAATTTTATATCTGTACCATATTGGTTTAATGATTACAGCTTTATACATTTTAATATCTGAGAGTGAAATTCCTTCCTCATTAATTCCCTACTTCTTCTGTCTCTACTAAATTTTTAATATGCACATTAGAAGAAGTTTGCCCTGACCCCCATACCACCAAAGAAAGTCGTGTATGATTGTCTTAGACTTGTATGAAATTAATAAATTAGGGGGAGACTTTACATCTTTATACACTTTAGTCTATATATTTAGAAATATAAGATGTCTCTTTAGTTCATAGTCTTCTTCGTCTAGGTCCCATACATTTCTTGAATAGTTTCCTCCTACATACTTAATGTATTTCTTAATCAGGAATGAGATTTTTAAACATTTATTGTCTAACTAGTTAATTGCTGATACTTAGACAAAGTATAGAAAAACCATAGATTTTTATATATTTGTATTTATATAACTAAACTCTGCTAATCAATAATGTTCCTTAAGTTGATTATCTTGGGTTTTCTAGAAAGACCATAATATCATTTGTAAAAAAAAAGAAAGAAACCATAATGTGGTAGTCACCATTCTAATTTTTACAACTCTTATTACTTTTTCTTGCTTATTATTTAGCATCCCAGGGCAGTGTTAAGCAAGTAACAGTTATGATGGCAGAAATATCTAGTAATATTTCAACTGTCTGCAGCCACAGAATACCTTATAAACATTGCTTAGACAAATAAGGAGTTAAACTTGTTCACAGGACAAGAAATGTGAAGGTAGGCATCACTCAAGGATATCACCAGGGAGTCATGTTCTCTGTTCCTGCTTCAGCATCCTTAGCATGTGTCTTTCCTCATTGTCACAGATCTCCAGGCAGGCCATCCACATTCCACACAGAGAAGAGGGAAGGACACCAAGCAAACCGTATATGTCTTTTGCTTTTTCAGGCTTTGCCTGTTAATTCAGGAAGTGAAAATTTCCTCAGGGGCTTCAGCCTACATTTCATTGGCCAGAACTATGTCACAAGGCCAATGAGTTAAGGGTCTCAGTATTTGGCTTAAGTAGAAAAAGAAAAGGAGAAAGTGAAAATGAAGTGGAAGTTAAAAGAGCCAATGTACATATCAACCACAGTGAGAATCCAAATCTTGCCCATGATTTTAATGAAAATTCCTCAAACTATTTTGACTTTAAGTATGCTTTTATTTTTTATTTCAAGGTGGGTATTCTTATCATATAAAAGATGGAAATTTATTGGCTTAGTTTGTGTTTTATTTGGAATATGTATTGATTTTATCTATATATTTTTAATCATTGTGATGAATTTCATTAATAAATATTCTAATATTTTTGAAAGATGCAAGCAGAATGAAGGAAATAAGAAAGATTAAAACAGAAATAAATGAAATAGAGAATAAAGCACAGTAGAGACAATGAAATCAAATGATGGTTCTTAGAGAAGATGAACAGAATTGATAAACCTTTAGCTAAACTGTCCAAGAAAAAAATAGAAAAGACTCAAATTACTAAAATGAGGAATAAAAGAGAGGATACTAACCTAACAAAAATAAAAATGATTAGGAGAAAGTACTACATATAACTGTATGTCAGCAAAGTAGATAATCTAGATGAAACAGGCAATTCTTAGAAACACATAAATTTGACTGCTAACCAGAAGGCTGGCAGTTCAAACCCACCAGCCTCAGAAATCCAAGGAGGCGTCTCTATGAGTGGGATCCAACTCCACGGCAGTGGTTCCATTGTTTTTTGTTGTTGCTGTTTGTTTTTTACCTCAAAAATGATAATAATAAAGAAAAGAAAATCTCAACACACCTGTAACAAGTAAAGAGGCTGAATCACTAATAGAAAATCTCCCAAAAAAGAGAAGTCAGTAATAGCTGGCTTCACTGATGAATTGTACCAAACATTTAAAGAAAAATTAACACCAATCAATTTTTCTTAATCTCTTCCAAAAATAGACTAACATTACTCTAATGTCAAAATAGAGACAAACATCACAAGAAAAGAAAACTACAGACAATATCCCTTAGAATTATAGATGAAAAGTTCTCAACAGAATACTAGAAAAACAAATCCAACAGCATATTGAAAGGATTTTACACCATGACCAAAGGGAATTTATCTCAGGAATGCTAGCTTTGTAGGTTATTATAATACACCATATCAAGAGAATAAAGAAAAAATCCATATTACTATTCAATGTTGTTGGTGCTGCTGTGGCTGTGTGCTGTTGGGCAACCATAAACAACAGAGTAAAACTGCCCCATAGGGTTTCCTTGGGTGCAGATACAGCAACCTTCCTTGTCACAATATATTCAATCCGTATGTCAAGCAAATAATTCAAGAAGCTGGACTATTTGAAGAATACAGCATCAGGATTGAAGGAAGACTCATTAACAAATTGTGATATGCACATGATATAGCCTTGCTTGCTGAAGTAAAGAAGACTTGAAGCTTGTATTGATTAAATCAAAATCTTCAGTATGGATTACACCTCAACATAAAGAAAACACAACTGGACCAATAAAGCAACATCATGATAAACAGAGAAAAGATTGAAATTGTCAAGGGTTTCATTTCACTTGGATCCACAATCAATGTTCATGGAAGCAGCAGTCAAGATATCAAATGATGTATTGTATTGGACTAACCTACTGCAAAAGACCTCTTTCAAGTTTTAAGAAGGAAAGATGTCACTTTGAGGACTAAAGTGTGTCTGATCCAAGCCATGGTATTTTCAATCACCTCATATGCATGTGAAAGCTGGACAATGAGTGAGAAAGACCAAAGAACAATGGATGCCTTTGAATTATGATGTTGGTGAAGAATATTGACTATACCATGGACTGCCAGAAGAACGAACAAATCTATCTTGAGAGAAATATAGCCAGAATGCTTCTTAGAAGGGAAGATGAGAAGACTTTGTTTCATATACTTTGCTCATGTTATCAGGAGGGACCAGTCAGTGGAGAAGGATATAATGCTTGGTAAAGGAGAGGGTCAGTGAAAAAGAGGAAGACTCTCAGTGAGATAGACTGATGCAATGGCTGTCACAATTGGCTCCAACAATGGTCTGCAATGATAATAAGCATGATGCAGGACCAAGAAATGGTCTGTTGTCCATAGGGTTACTATGAAACCAACTTGAGAGCACCTAACAACAATAGTTTTGTAGAAAAAAAAAATTGACAAGAAACAACACCCTCTCGTGATTAAAAACAAAAGCAAGAACAAACTAGGAATAGAAGTGAAATTTCTTACTGTCAACCATAGATAAATGTCATTCATGAAAAATCCATAGCTAAATTCATACCCAATGGTTGAAGACTGGATGCTTTCTCTCTAAAGTCAGGAATTAGACTTGCATGTCCATTCTACCTATTTCTATTCAACACTGTGCTCGAAGTTTTAGTCAATTTAATCAGGCAAGAAAAATAAAACCTATCCAAATTGGAAAGGAAGAAGTAGAACTATATTCACAGATGACATGATCTTGTTTATAGAAAATCCTAAGAAATACACATACACAGAGATGCAACTATTAGAAGTAATAAGTGAGTTCAGCAAGATTGCTGAACACAAGGTCAATACACAAAAATCCAACATATTTCTATACATTAATGATGAACAACCAAAAATTAAGAAAATAATTCCACTCACAATATTGTGGAAAGAATAAAATACTTAGGAATCAGTTTAGCAAAAGAAGTATAAGATTTGTACATTGAAAAATACAAAACATTGTTGAAAGAAATTAAAGAACTAAACGAATGGAAAGACATTCAATATCCATGGATCAGAAGACTTAAAATTGTTAAAATGGCAGTACTCCCCAAATTGATCAACAGATGTAACACAATTCCTATAAAAAATAAATAAATTAATTAAAAAATCCTAGCTGCCACTTTGTTTTACTGGGGTTTTTGTTTTGTTTTGTTTTGTTTTTGTTTTTTTGCAAATTGATTCTGAAAGCTATGCAGAAAAGCAAGGGAATCAGAATAGACAAACCAATTTTGAAAAAGAAGAACAAGACTAGAAGATGTAACCTCCTGATTTCAAAACTTACTTGATGTTGTTGTTGTTATGTGCCGTCGAGTTGGCCCCGACTCATAGCGACCCCTCCTTGGGTTTCCGAGGCAGTATCACTACGGAAGTAGGATTGCCCAACCTTCCTTCAGAGGAGTGGCTGGTGGGTTTGAACTGCCAGCCTTCTGGTTAGCAGTCAAGTGCTTTAGCCACTATGCTACCAGAGCTCCCTCAAAACTTACTAGAAAGCGAAATTAATCAAGACAGTGTGATGATAAAATATGGAGACATATAGATCAACGGAATGGAAAAGAGAGTCCAGAAATCTCACATTTATGAGCAATTGGTTTTCAACAATGATGCCAAGACTATTCAGTGGGGAAAGACTAGACTTTTCAACAAATAGTTCGGAGACAATGGGATATCCACATACAAAATAATGAAATTGGACCTCTACCTCACATCATTGAAAATTAAATTCAGTCATCTTAAAACGAAACAATAGGTTAGCTTAACTATTCAAAAAATAGTCTGCCTTGAGCACTATGCTCTTTTAAGAACTATCTATATGGGATCAAACTGATAACAACAACTCAAAAGATTACATAGAAACCTTAGGGGACAGTGAGTTTATGTTAATGAGGAAGGAACAACTCAGAAAGAGAGGGTGAGAAGGGTTACACAACTCAAAGAATGTAATCCGTGTCATGAAATTGTACATGTAGAAACTGTTAAATTAGCATATGTGTTACCATGTATACTCTCAAAAACAACAAAATAAATAAAATTAAAGACAAAAATTAACTAAAGATGGATCAAGAATTAAATGTAAGAGCCAAAGTATAAAACAGAAGAAAACAGGAGTAAATCTTCATGAATTTGAGTTAGACAATGGTTCTTAAATGTGACACTAACAGCATAAATGTGGTGGTTATGTTTGTGTGTCAACTTGGCTGGGCCTGGTTGAGTGGCTGGGCAGCTGGATGTGGTATTCCCCATGATGAGACTGGCAATCAACTCCATGGTGGAATCTACTGGGACCAGCTGAGTAGCTGCCTTAGAGAATGTGGTCTGCTTCCTGTATATAACAGAAGCGTTGGGGAATGGTCTCTAGCTTATGGCACGCTTGGACCCTGCATGCAGCCGTGTCATTGTTCAGCAGCCTACCATGCTCTGCTGACCTAAGGACTTAAATGGATTTAAATTAATGGCCTACCATGTGGTTTGGTAACATCAGGATTGTGCCTTTTTACTTGTCAACCTTGGACTTGGCAGCCTCAGCAGCCAACAGCTATCTGAGTGAAGAAATGCCTCTAGCTCCAGTGGGCTGGGATCTGGAGGCAGAGCTGAAGCCCAAGGCTGAGGGGCTTTCACCCAGCCCCTAGAGCTTGGCACTTTGAACTTGGACTTAAAGCCTCCAAATTGTAAGAATAAACTCCTGTTTGTTAAGGCCATCCCATTTGTGGTATATATTCTTGTCAGAGTGGCACTAGGTAACCAGAACAATAAGCAATAATAGAAAGATAGATGAATTGAACTTCACCAAAATTTAAAAATTTTGTGCATCAAAGGACCCACCAAGAAAGTGAAAAAAATCTCAGAGAATGGGAAAAAATATTTGCAAATCATGTATTTGATAAGGGACTTGTATTCAGAATATATAATGAATCCTTACAATCCAACAGTAAAAAAAGACAAATAATCAAATTAAAAAACGGGCAAAGAAATTAAATAGACATTTCTCCAGAGAAGATATACAGATGGCCAATAAAAACATGAAAAGATGTTCAACATTATTTGTCATTTAGGAAGCACAAATCAAAATGACCTTGAGGTATCACTTCAAACCCATTAAACCCAAAACCAAGCCCACTGCCATCAAGTTAATTCTGACTCAGTGAAACAAAAGGGTGGAATTTCTCCATAGGGTTTCCAAGGCTGTAAATCTTCACAGAACCAGATTGCCTCATTTTTCTCCTTCAGAGCAATTGTTGAGTTCATATTACCGACCTTTTGGTTTGCAGTTGAATGTTTTAACAACTGCCACCAGAGCTGCTTCATATCCATTAAACCAAACCAAACTCACTGCTGTGGAGTCGGATCCAACTCATAGCGACCCCTCCTTGGGTTTCCGAGGCAGTATCACTACAGAAGTAGATTGCCCAATCTTCTTTCCGAGGATAGACTACAGCAAGCATTGACAAAGATGTGGACAAATTAGATCTCTCGTACATTGCTGGTAGAATTGTAAAATTGCACAGTTACTTTGGAACTTGTACATGAATGTTAATAATAGCTTTATTCATAATAGCCAGAAGGTGGAAAGAATCCAAGTGTACAGTATGATAAAAAGAATAAACAAATGGGATGTAACTGTAGAATGGAATAATACTCAGCAATAAAAAGGAATGAAGTATTGATACATGCTTCAACATGGATGAATCTTGAGAATATTGTTACAATTATTGAAGTGCCTCATCACCACTGTATTTTGCCTGTCCACTACTTGGATGAGTTTTATTAGAAAAGCATTCTCTATATCCTCCATCTCGTGCTCCCTATAACAATGGTATCACTGTTTTTCATTTTAAAATCCTATTCCAAATTCTCTCCACCTTTCTTAAACTCATAGATTTCCAATTAATTGTATGTTTTTTTAACAATATCTTAAACTTGACAATTTGTTTCCAAAGGCTCTCACAAAGTTAATCTTACACTCCCACTTTCACATAGGAAGAATAGGGTTAGTATCCACTGTCATAACATAGATAAGAAAATAGGTTCAGAAAGTGATGTGACCTGTCTAAGGTGAATAAAATAAATAATTGAGTCCATTGTAAAGCCACAACTAGAACTTAGATTTTCTCATTCAACCTTTGCATCATACCCCAATCCTTCTTTGTCCTCGCATTGCTATTATTCCTTTCACCCATTTGAATGGTTTCATTTGAGCAGAATATTTGCTAACACTATAATAGCTCATCCCACCAATTCTTCAGTGTTCTATCCTTTTGTCTTAATATATCAAGTTGATTTTGTTTGTTAACCACAATCTGTGCAGTGAAACTATATGTCATGGTCCTGACCAGATTCCCTAATGTTTTTACTGTTGTTGTTGTTATTGTTATGTGCCATCGAGTCAGACCCGACTCATAGCGACTCCTTCTTGTGTTTCCGAGGCAGTATCACTACGGAAGTAGATTGCCCCATCTTCCTTCCGAGGAGTGGCTGGTGGGTTTGAACTGTAATGTTTTTACTAAGAATGTAGATATCATCTCCACTTTCTTGATTATTTTCTATATCAGATATGCTTTATGTCCTCTGTAGTATCTTATTCTTCCTAGTTTTAATTATTATTTCAATAATAATTGAAATATATGTATGATGTACTGCAATATATGACAATACTGAAGCACAAAATGTTCCCCAAAGCACAAATGGTCTCATGAAGTGAGACCATTTCATGAATATTATTGCTTCACAATTTGGCTTTGCTTTTTAAAAGAACAAAAACCAAACTCACTGCCATCAAGTCATAGCAACCCCCTTTGGGTTTCTGAGGTGGTAGATCTTTACAGAAGTAGATTGCCCCGTCATTGTTCTGTGGAGTGGCTGCTGAGTTTGAACTGCCAACCTTCTCGTTAGAAGTCAAATGCCTTAAGCACTATGCCACCAGAGCTTATTCTCACTGCCATCAAGTCAAATCTGACTCATAGCAACCCCTCCTTGGGTTTCCA
>NW_006921613.1:9520692-9561228 GCF_000298275.1 Orycteropus afer afer
CGACTTCTTCCTTCAATACCATTGGTTCTTGATCATATGCCACTTCCTGAAATGGATGAACATTGACAAATTCTTTTTGGTACAGTGACTCTGTGTATTCCTCCCATATTCTTGTGATGCTTCCTGCATCATTCAACATTTCATCCATTGAATTTTTCAATATTGCAACTCGAGGCTTAAATTTTTTCCTCAGTTCTTTCAGCTTGAGAAATGCTGAACATGTTCTTCCATTTTGGTTTTCTAACTCCAGATCTTTGCACATTTCATTACAGTAATAGAATAACATAGAATCTGCAAAACAACACATAACATGGATGAACTTGGAAGCCATTATGCTGAGTGAAATACGTCAATCACAGAAGGACAAATATTGTATTAGTCCAGTATTGTAAAAAGTCAAGGAAAGGTTCATATATGGAACAAAACTTTCTTTGTTGATTACCAGGGGTGGGAGGGGAAGGGAGGGAACACTGCTAGATAGGTGGAGTCAAGTATTGATATGAATGAAGGGAAGGGCGATGTACCAAATGTGAGTAATCACATTTGAGGAAGAGGAAGACATAGAAAGATACATGGGAGGTACAGACAACAAAGATGAACCCTTTTGCACATACGGCACTGTATTATCAGTGATAGCAAACATTTTCTTATCTATGGGTAGAGATATGGGGAGACAGGCAGAACTATTAGGTGTATCTATGCAGGGGGTAGTGTGCCCATGACCATGTATAGGGTTGGCAGGCAATGTTTCTACAAATGTTCTTGTATGTTTCTAGTTGAGCTGACAAGGGACAAGGTTGTAGTGACTTCTTGGCCACAGCCAGCTACCCTGAGGGAGCAAGTAGTTGGACCTGTGGGCTCGGGACTGTGGTCACAGGAGACATCAAGCTCAACTGGCATAACGTACTACACAAAAACATTGATCTATGTCCTACTTTGGTGAGTAGCAACTAGGGTCTTAAAAGCTTACAAGCGGCCATCTAGATGCAAAGGTGGGTCTCTCCTCACCCAAAGCAAAGAAGAATGAAGAAACCAAAGATTCATGGAAGGAATTAGCCTAAGGGACTGGTAGACCATGCAGTCCTCAGCCTATATGACCATGAAACCAGAAGAATTGGATGGTGTCTGGCTGCCACTGTCAACCACTCAGAGGGGGATCTATGTAGAAGATCCTGAATAGAGAGGAAGAACAATGTGGAACAAACTCAAAATCATTTTTTTTAAAAAAAAAGGTCGAGGTTTGCTGGTCTGATAGAGCCTGGTGGATCCCCTGAGACTATGGCCTCTAGCTGCCCTTTGGGTCTGGAATTGAACCCACTCCTGTGGCTTCCAGCCAAGTAAATGACAGGCAGATGAGCTGAACATTTACATTAGGTAGATACTCTCCTTGGAGAGATCAATCATGGGAGACTAGAAGGGCAGTATATGCACAGGGAGACGGCTCGGGGGCAGGAGTGCATGGGAGGGAAGGACACAGGGAAGAGGTAGCTATGGGGGGAGAAGTGGGAATAGAGCTGTTATACTGTGGGAAATTGCAGCCAATGTCGTAAGACAAAATAAGTATGAACTGCTATATTATAGGTGAATTTGCTCTGTAAACTTTCAACCAAATCACAATAAAAAAATATTTTTTTTAAAAAAAGTTGGTCTTTCAAACCAATTATTGCAAATTTTCCTGGACTTCTCTTTTATAGGGCATTTTTAGATATGAAACTGTGGTAACATGACATCAATGTGTAACACATCAATAATAAGTTCACACAATCACTAATTCAAACAACAGAAAGAATTTTTATGGCATTACTAGTTAAGACTGTCAAAGTCTGGCAATAAAAAGATAGTCTCAATTCCTCTTCTTCCCCACACCATTGGCAATTTTTCTGAAGTAGATCAACAGACCTTTCTCCCTAGTCTGTCTTAGTCTGGAAGCTCCACTGCTCATCATCATATTAACACTCAAGCCAGAAATCCAACCCAGGTCTCCTGTGTGGAAAGCAAGAATTCTACCATTGCACCACCTCAGTCACTCTTAGTCTCAATTCCTTTTAAATTTATTTATTTTCAACATGAGTAGTTTGTAATACCATGTACAATGAAATGGATCTAATATTTTATATCTTTTTTGAAGTTTCTACGTAGATAAATTTACATATCATGAGGAAAACATCATTTGCCAATGTCTCTCAAATTTTGCTTCAGAACTATTTAGTGATTGATTTTGAATATGTGTTCCATTATACAGGGAAGATTTTCAGTGGGTTAGTAGATTTCTTCACCAATGCCTTTGATTAAGTCTTAAGTTTAAAAGCTATTCTGTTTTATAACATGTTTGTAATGTTTGCCTCCACAGAGCCTTAGTTTATAAATATGCCAGTTCTTTAATTTTGATACTTGTCACTTTGGTCTTTATACAAAATGATAGAAGTACTTTAAAATTAATCACTGTTTCTTATTTCTATAACTTGTCTGAGCCATGATTTAGTCCTTGAAGATACAAATATAATTTGTATTAAAGAATAGGAGTTCCTCAAAAAGTTAAGCATAAAATTACCAAATGGCCCAGAAATACCACTCCTAAGTATAAACCCAAGAGATCTGAATGCAAGAACTCAAATACAGTCATACCACATATAATGTCCATTTGGGCAACATCTACACATCCATGGTCCCAAAAGGTTGTAACAGTTCAGAAATCCCAATCAGAGAACAGAATGAGTAAATGCACATGTATCTCAAGTCTCTTGTATACAATACAATTGTGCTGCCAAGCATATAATGGTACAGTGCATATATAATCTATAATATGTATGTCTTGATCATCATAATAAACACATTACTGGCTTACTTATGTACTGTACTGTACTTTCTATCTAAAAAGTTTACCATATAACAGTGTATGCTTCAACTTGTAGGCAGCAGCATCCTATCTTGTGTATTACATCTCTCTTGAGTATTGTAGCATTCTCTCTCTGTTTAATTTTCCTTTGAAAATATTACCATGAAGTACATCATGGCTCTCAAACACAAAAGAACCAGTCCTAGTGATAACAGTAGCAAGAGACAAAGGGTAAGTATCGATTTGGAAGTGAAATAAAAGGTTATTAAACAACACGAAAATGGAAAATCAGTGAATACTGATACTATAATATTGCTCACGATTTAGGCATGTCGCACTCAACAATCACAAACCAAACCAAACCAAACCAAACCAAATTCACTGCCATGGAGTCAATTCCAACTCATAGCAACACCCTTTGTGTCTCCGAGGCAGTAAATCTTTAAGGAAGTAGATTGCCCAGCCTTCCTTCTGTGTAGTGGCTGGTGGGTTTGAACCTCTCACCTTCTGGCAAGCAGTCAAATGCATTAGGCACTACATTGCCAAAGCTCCTTTAACAAACATAACGATCCTCAAAAACAAAGGAAAAATTCTCCTAGCTTTGAAAGGACCGGCTCCATAGAAAGCAACAAGGCTATTGAAAATGTGAGAGGGATCTATATCGGATATGGAGACTTGCTAATGATGTGGATTGATGATTAAACACAAAAGTGAATCCCTCTCAGCACATTTGTGGTAAAGCAGAAAGCTTATTCAAGATGCAGGATCAGACTACAATACGGTGTTCACACAATGGCCACATCACATAACACCCTATTTCATAAAACATATCATGAACATTAAGTGATGCATGACTGTAGATTCTTCAGCAATGTACATCAATATTTGTTGGCAATAGTCAAAAGATGGGAACAATTCAAGTGTCCATCAACAGAAAAATGGACAAAATGTATATGTATACAATGGAATGTTATTCAGTCATAAAGAGGAATGAAGTTCTGATACATACTACATCATGGATGAACCTTGAAAACATTCTGCTGAGTGAAATAAATCAGACACAAAAGTATTGTATAATTGCATTTATATGGAATGTCTAGAATAGTCAATTGCATAGAAACAAAAGTATATTAGTGATTACCAGATGCTGGGGGGAAGGGAAAAA
The DNA here is from genome assembly GCF_000298275.1 of Orycteropus afer afer. Taxonomy (NCBI): domain Eukaryota; kingdom Metazoa; phylum Chordata; class Mammalia; order Tubulidentata; family Orycteropodidae; genus Orycteropus; species Orycteropus afer. The sequence continues at coordinate 9,524,694 of NW_006921613.1, forward strand.
GGGAAATTATTGCTAAAGGGGTACTGAGTTTCTGTTTGGGGTTATGAAAAACTTTTGGAAATGGAAAAAAAAATAAACTCACTGCCGTCAAGTCTTTTCCACTCATAGTGACTCCTCCTTGGGTTTCTCTACAGAAGTAGATCACCCAACCTTCCTTCTGAGGAATGGCTGGTGGGTTTGAACTGCCAGCCTTCTGGTTAGCAGTGAGATGCCTTAGGCACTATGCCACCAGTGGTGGTGAAAGCACAACATGATGAATACGATTAATGTCACTGAATTGTACACATAAACATTGTTAAAATAGCTAACTTTTATTATATATATTTTACCACAATAAAAGTTTTGGTAAAGAAATGATAGTAATCCTCCAATAATGAAACCATAAGATAATAATGTAGCATTTTCCTCAGCAATCAAATGGGATGTGAATTGCTATTTTGTTTTAACATAAGCTCCTCATGTTCTTGAATATACTAAATTTGGTTCAGAGTTGATGAAACCCAAGGATGTCACTGATACCTTACATGTACATAGCACTTCATGGTTAACAAAGCACACTTAAAAGTACTTGAGGTTTATAACCTCTGTGTGAGCTTATTCACCATTATATATGCAATGTTAAAATAGCCTTAGTACAAGAGGGATTTTATAGCATTGTGAAGAAGGCCCTAATGTTTCAGTTTGCCAATTTAGACCATGAATTACATCCACAGAAGTGAGAGAATGACTCTCTACATAGCTATGTAGACACACGGAACTTATTTGAGGTCTAATAGGTATACAAACACAATGACTGGGCCCCTGTATAGAAAAATTGTAAGAACTTGTGGAAGAATGCGTGTTAGGGTCTGAAAAAACCTGGGAAGCATGATAACAAAATAGACACAATAAACAGTAAGAGTAAGAATATACTGGTGGGTGTGCAATAATTTCTTTGAAATAATCTTATAATTTTCTATATTACTAAAACAAAATCATAGTCAAGTTTTGTATCTCATCAGATCACATACATTTTGCTTAATGGATGTGTTTGCTCTCTCCTTTATTTCCTCTTGCATTTCAATACAAAAAAATTGAAAGTGTCTTTTTGAGAGCAGTTCTAATTTAAGTTAGATATATTCTAAAGTAGATCTCTGTGTAACGCAGAGCAAGTCATAGAATTTCTGGATTTTTGTTTTCTCATGTGTAAAATGTGGAAAATATTAGCTCACAGAACTCTTAGTGATGATAACATAAGATAATAAAAGTGAATGAATTTTATAAATTCTAAAGTCCTGTTTACTTAAAAAAAATGAGATGAAATATTAATCATTTTCTCTGACCTGGGGCCTCTGTACAATATCCTAACACTCTGTCATCCACCTTCACACCTTCCATTGCTAGACTGAGCAAGTGATAGCATGGCTTTTGTGGAAAAAAAACCAGAAATTAAGAAAACATCCTATTTTCTCTTTTAGCTGTAGACTTCAATGTAACAAAAATTTTAAAGAACTCCAGAACCTGTGTGATGCCCACATCCAAGGAAGAATCAGGATTACCAAAACCAGCTATGAAAATTTGGAGAAAAGTAATTATTTTAAAACTGCTCTTACTTGTTTAATTTGCAATGTAATTAGTTGATCCAGCTTCATGTAGTAAATAGTGGTTATTGCATTCTTCACATATATTTTAGCAAAAAAAATAAATAAATAATAATGATCAAAAGTATTTATGGGGGGTGATTAATCTTTATATTAAAGTCTTATTTTATTCTGAAAATATCCTCATCGCTAATGACAAAAAAATTACAGCATTTACCTTTCTTCGCAACTTCTTCTACTGAGTCAACTTACAAAGACTCCTAGATGTTGTCACAGAACTTGATCTCAATCAGCCTAAGTCAGAGTTGCAGGGAAACCTTCAAAGGAGTATCAGCAGTTGTTGATCTGACCCGCCTCTCAAGCCACTGTCCAGAGATAACTGACCACATTTAAATACTGCTATACTTGAGTCTTGAATATTTAGTATCTCCACATTCCTAAAGGTGCCTGTTGTTAGGTACCATTGAATTGATTTCATAACAACCCTATTTACAACAGAACAAAACACTGCCTGGTCCTGAGCCATCTTCACAATTGTTGCCATGCTTGAACCCATAGTCACAGCCACTGTGTCAATCCATCTCGTTAAAGATCTTTTTTTGCTGATCCTCTACTTTACCAAGTATGATATGCTTCTCCAGGGACTAGTCCTTCCTGAAAACCTGAGCAAAGTATAAGAGATGAAGTCTGGCCATTCTTACCTCTAAGGAGCGTGCTGTCTGTACTTCTTCCAAGACAGATGGGTTAGTTCTTCTGGCAGTCCCCTGCATATTCACCACTCTTCACCAGCACCACAATTCAAATGCATCCATTCTTCTGCAGTCTTCCTTGTTCATTGTTCAGCTTTCACATGCATATGAGGCTATTGAAAAGAAGACAAAGGAAGGTGCCTGGAAAATAGAAATCCCATGGATTTGCCACTTTATGTTGATTTTGCTAAGATTTGACAAGGTTAGTTCAAATTTTATTGGTTTCTAACTCTAGATTTGATCTCAACTTGGAAAATTTCGTTTTAAATCTCTTCATCCTTATTCAACTTTTCTCTGAAATATCTAATGAGGTCTGACCACTTATTTAAAATTATAAATTATGTCTACATAAAAACCATTCTCTGAAAAAATCAGTATTCATAATTTCCTGGTCTTTAATAATCCAGATATATAGATTGTCTCCTACTGTATTCCAACCTTCACAATGCTGAGAAAGAAATGTTTGTGAGTATTTAGGATAGAAACTGTGAATCTCTAACAGTTGGTTTTGCGCCATTGACCATGAAACACCATTTCTTCTCTTGGGGACAAGACTGATAGTTTTAGAAATCAGGGAAATATACTAGAAATTGTATTTCTGGTCTTCAACATGCACTAAAATTGGTCTCTTGTAGACTCTTTACATGTTGAAGAAATATAGACAAATAGATTTGTAACTGAGCATAGAAAGCAAATTGGAGCTAGGTCATATTGCTACATGTTTGGCCCTGTCCTATGCCAACTGAAAATGTGGTTGACATTTTTATTAGATATATAGAAGTCATAAAGCTTAGGAGAGTCATGAAAATATTGAATGACCAAACACTCACAATAGCCTAGAATAATAGACCTAATCTCAGAAGATGAACATTCATTGGAGGAAAAGCACAAAAGTCTAAAATTACAGCTGTACAAAGTATAGGATAATAAAGCCTTGGCTTACAAACAGCATGATTTGGAAATCATTTTTAATGGAAAGCTCAATATGTGTCATTAAAGAATGTGATTGACCCCAAAACCTATTCTGTGCTATCAGACAATAATTAGTGTATTATGTTCATTTCAGAGTCCTGCATTGTAAAAGGAGAGTGTAGACAAACAGAAGTGTTCTGAGCAGAAAGTAGTCAGGATAATGAAAGGCTCTGAAACCATACCACTTGACCAGTCATCAAAAAATTTAAAGATATTTTCATTGGAAAGGGAAAGATTCTGGAAGCCATAATAATATACAGGGGGGCTAGACCTTTTCTAGGTGGCTCAAGAAGTATAACCTTTACCAAAAGTAAAAACTATGGGAATACAGATTTAAACTCAATATAAAAATTTTCTGAACATCCACGCTGTCTAAATGTTGAGTGGGTGTTTGTAGATTCCCTGTCACTGAAGTGACACACATTCAAACCTCAAAAATCAAAGTTTAGCTTTCTAATGCTAAACCATTATGCCTTAAAAGGTAAGCAGAAAAATTAGGCATCAAAACATCCCACTGACTTTCTAGTTCATCCCTTGTGACCATCACAAAGTTTAGAGTGTTGTTTGATTCTTCAAATTTAGTGCTGAGATTACTTTTGACTACAAAAGTCTTGTTTTACGGAATCTTAAAGTTCTCAGACATTTTTCTGCCATTATCTTTAATACCTAGTTCTGCTCTTGCCTGGCCAGGCTACCCTTAAAAATCAGAGATCCTTCTAGAGGAAACAGGAGATGAAAACTATGGTTTCACTAATTTAATAGCTAATAACTACATAAAAATAACAAGGATATCTATTTCTAGAATTTTTTTGTAAGTTCTATCTTACCAGACCCAAGAAAGAAGTAAGAAAATTATCATGAACCATCTCTCTAGATAGGCAAGATTTTCTTTTAATCCAGACTGAGCTTAGGCTAGTTTTGCATGAGGTTTAAAGATCAGGCCAGATAGTTATATTATGTTCATGATGAGAATTCCAATGGGATATTAAGAACATATAAACAACATATGTTTCAAGATTCCTAACAGCTCCAGAATTATTTCAATAAGCGTTAGGATTTTCATAATCAAAAACAATTCTTTGATGATGAAAACTTTATGTCAGTAACAGATATATTTGCTGTGATGTCAATCTTTTTCTCATCTTAATAGGAATTTTTTATCAGTGAAAGCAAATGAGAAGAAAAACTTATTTCCCTACAGAAGTGGGAATTAGAATTAACAATAAATCTCTCATAAAATCATTAAAAGAAAATGAGGGAATACTTAATATATGAGTAATTGCTTTACTGGCCTCATCCCCCATAAAGACTCAATAATAGAATCTTGGAGCAATTATATCTATGCTTATTATTTTCTGGTCATAGACTTCTTTGCTGACAGGTTTTTTTTCCATCAACACTTTGAATATGTCATGCTTCTGGCCTCCATTGTTCTGATGAGAACTCAGCTATTAATCTTATTACCGTTCCATTGTATGTGATGAGTTGTTTTTCTCTTGCTGCTTTTAAGATTTTCTCTTTGTCTCTGGCTTTCAACACTTTGCCTATATGCAGATCTCTTTGAATTTATCCTATTGAGTTCACTGATATTCTTGGATGTGTTTTCATAAAATCTGGAAATTTTCAGCCATTATTTCTTCATATATTTTTTCCCATTCTTTCTCTCTGAGGCTCTATTTATTTTTCTCCATTAGTTTTTGTTGTTGTTATTGTTGTTCAACCTGGATAATGTCTACTGATCTGTTTTCAAGTTTGTTGATAAACTAAGAGGCTATGAAAGCCTTACTGCATAGACTCATAGACTCTTATTTTAGTAAATTCCTTTTATTGAAAGGATGCTTTGCAGAATTTTCTTTTACTTCAACATATCAAATAAAATTTTATCTATAGTTATAATGCACTTAAGTTTAATTTACAATTCTTTAGAAGTAATCATTGACTTGATTTTGTTTTTTTTCCCTTTACAGTTCCATTATCTTAGCACTGGTCCAGAGTTTAACCGTGTTCTCTTCAATTTTGGAGGTCAGAGTCCACTGATTTTATATTACCTTAAGATGCATGAGCTAGCTGGTATTCCCAATGCCCCTAGACAAACAAAGGTCAAACTCACTGAAATATTCCGAGAACCATATCCTTTTTTAAGTTTTGCTTTAATATTGTCTGTTTCTAAAGTATTAAAAACTTTTTACTAAATGTCTCGACTAAGAAAAAATTGAGCACATTCTTTATGCATTTATTTAGCACTTATATGTTCAAAACTTTTTTTTTTTAAAGCATATATAGCTAGTTTCTCCTTCAGATCTAAGGTTGTGATTTTTCATGTAATAAAAAGTAAAACAATCAGATGAAAACTCAGGAACTTATAAAGCTGATATATTTGCTCTCTGGTAAATAACTATCTTTATAAGTTTGCCATTCAGTGTTAAGTTTCAGATATTTATCAGAACTGTGGGTCAGGGGCTTCTAGCCTTTTTCAGAGACTATTTCCAAATATGTGGAAACCTTTGTTCAAATGAAAATTTATCAGAAAAATGAATATGTAAAAGAAATGAAACTGGCCCTCCTTTGGTTGTAGTGTGGACAGGAGCCCCGAGTGCTGTCTACTTGCACTCGCATGCTCCCTCAACATACACCCATCCAGCCTCAGCATCCCTGGGGACTTAGATAACCCCTAAAGACATATGTCTAGTACAAGGGTCCCAAATTGCAATGTATACAGCCCTGGGTGGAGAAACCCAATTTGGACTCCTTATATATGTCTATTTCTATTCTCAAAAGTAAGAAATCAGTTCAGCTTTACTACTATTTAGTAAACAGCTACCCTCACTGCGTTGGTATTTCCATTTGTACTTTACTTTGTTGGTGGTTGATGATGGCTTCTTTGCTCTTGCTTTGTTTTCTGAGGATCACGATATATTGCTGTGCTCTTTGGCTGGTTAAGCAGAGTTATAGAATACATTGTCTAGTTCTAACTAAACTAATACTCACAGCTTAAAAAGTCTCCTGAAAATAAACCATGCATTGGTTATAATATTTATAATACAAGAGTAAATGAAAAAACAAGAATAGGCAGAATACTTCTTGAAGGAGCTCTTTTTCAGCCACACTAAGGATAAAATAAATGATCCTACATGTTCTAACGTATATAGCCCTCCACTGCAGAAAAAAAATTGAACTTTTTAGAAAGAGTATCTAAATTACAGATTTACATCATCATTATAAATAGTAATATGAACAATACTAATGATAGCAGGATGCCATTTTAATTAATGAGGTATTTAAAAACAAACTGTCCAGAATATTAATACAAATCTTTATTATTTGAGGACTAAAGATTTGGTGAGCCATTGAAAAAATGAAATCAGTTAAAATTTATTTTTAAGATATTTTTATTTCATCTCACTCTTTCGTATTTCTGGATTTCCTATGTATTATATGAAAGAGTCAAAAATGGCCTCCATATCTTGGCCCTAGATTATTTACTTCATATCAAGCTGAGGCCCATTAGCTCATAAAGTCAGTCTCATTGTTTTTTTAAATAGTCCAAACAAGAAGATTTTTAGCCACTTGGACCCTACCTACTTTACATACTCTGCAAAACTGTACCCAGGATCTGCTAGCCCTAGATAAGATAAAACCCTGTGGTTAAAAGGACTCTTCTGAGCTATCCGAGCCAGACATCTATTTTGTTGCAGAAGGGCATCATGCAAGGTGCATGTAAGCCCTCCTTCTCTTCCCTCTTCCTCAGAGTTTTTCATGTCCTCTTTTCTCTTTTGGTGCTTCTCTGCACTGCTTACCTTTGGAACACCTCCTCCAAGTATAGCTGTCAGTACCCCCACACTAATGCTGCTATCTCGTGACCACATATTTTCCTTGATCAGCCATGAAGTCCTTCAAACTTTCTATAATAGCTATTATAAAGTTGTATGCCTGAGAGGATCAAATGGGGGCCAGTGAACAGGAGTATACTCTAGACCAAGGATAGATTCAGGAGAGGCTAATCTTGCACAGACACAGTGATATAAAATACCTGCAATCCTTATAGAAACAATAGAAGATAGACACAGAGTAATCCCTCACAGACACCCAGACACTGTGGGAGAAAGATCCAACAGATCTACCATCTCAGGACCATAGTACTGGAGGAAACCAGACTAAATTGGAGCAACAAAATACAAGAAAGCCTTGTTCCTCATCCTACATTGGTGAGTAGCGACTGGGGTCTTAAAAGCTTTCAAGCGGCCATCTAAGATGCAGCTAATGGTCTCCTATAGTCAGAAGTAAGAAGAGTCCAAAAAAAAGGGGGGGGGGGAAACTTGGAGGCAATCAACCCTAGGACACGATGGCTCTCAAGACCAGAAGAACTAGATGGTGCCTGGCTACCAATGCCAACCACTCAGGAAAGGACCAAATCTGGAGATCCTGGATAGAGTGGGAGGGAAAACATGGAATAAAATCCAAAAATCCAATAATGACCAGAATTACTGGTCGAATGGAGTCTGATGAGACCCCAATACTATGGTTCTGGGATTCATTTTGGGCCTGGACTAATGCTCACTCCCAAGGGCTGACTCTCAGCCAAATAGTAAGATGTACACGCATACCACTCAACCCTGGGTGATGCACCCACATACTCTATGGAAATGCATCCCTTGGAACAATTGACCATGGGGCACCAGAGGGGCAACATTCACAGAGAGGAAATGCAGGACACACAGGAGTGCATAACTATGAAGGGCATGGGGGGAGGGGTTACTGGCAGGGAGGGGAGGACACTGGGTTAGAGTTGGACATGGAAAAAAAATAGCTATTACAAAGATGTATAATATGTTAATACAGACTGATGTGTATATAGTTTATAAATGTGAAATTCTACATATATAGGGTATGATCAAATATCTTTTACTAAAGGCATATATGTTCAAAAAGGTGTTGATGCCATGCATGGTTGTAGCAAATGTTAAAGACTCTTCCCGGGACACTTTCTCCCCTGTTTCATTCAAGACAACTTTAGAGCCTTTCTGACCACAAGAAAATGAAATTAATTTGGATGGATAGCCTGTGAATGCAAGAAGAAGAGCAAACTACAGGGCTCAATCAGTCTGTTCTCAGAGTTATAATCTAAGTAATGATGCAAGGAGTCTCATCAACCTTGGCTATCCAAAACAAAATAAAACACGAAGTGGGGAAGTGGAATTCGATTAGTTCTCAGTATCTAAAATCATTCATAATAGATTACTTTTAGTTTTAACTAGGTTTTATTATGACTTTAAAATGCTGATCTTAGATTTTGTTTACCTTTTTAATGGCATGGATTTGTCCAAAGGATGTGCACAAATTTGTACCACTAGGTTATAAGGATGTTGGAAGAGTGTGGGATCAAGGAAGGGAAGAAATGGAGGACTAAGGTGTGAAATCTTTTAGAAGAGGGTCTCACTCCACAAAACCTTGAAAGAAATTACCCTCTGGAAAGTAATGGGCTGCCAATGATGCTTTCTGAGCTGGTGAAAAGTTTTTCTAGACCTAATGATAAAATGAAAATGTTACTCCACATTCACCAGCCCGGCAGCTTCTAAAGCATTTCCTCCTCTGGGTTGTTGTGGTAAATGACAGGAGTCCTGTGACACTGGGCAGAGCAGCCCCCCCCCCGACCCCCACCACTTACAGATGAGGAAACCAAAGCACAAAGTTGAGTAGCTTGCCCAGACAATCCTTGCAGCAGAGCTGGCAGCAGACTTACGACTCCTGAGCCATGGCTGCTCTCCTGATATGTAGCAACCGACCCCCCACCCCAAGATATTGATAACTGCTAATAAGATTTGCATCCAGATTTTCTACAATTATCTGTGAAGATTGACTCTATTTCTATCTCGCCCACATTTTACTTTGAAGCTATTCCATTTTCTCTGTAATTATCAAAGTCCTGTAGCTTTCCTGAAGTGGAGAGGCAACCCCTGGTAGTGATTGCATCTACATACAGTAAAGGAGTGGGGGTAAGTAGAGAAGAAGAGAAGATAAATAATAAGTAAAAAGACTAATATAATTCTTCATATTTGAGGTAGACAGATTCTAAGATAGTCCCCAATGATCCCTACCTTCTTATATCCATGCCCTGGTGATGAGTGTGGCTGTGCCTAGTGACTTGTTTCTAATGAATAAGCCAAAAACCAAACTCACTGCCGTGATGTCTTTTCGACTCATAGCAACCCTTCCTTGGGTTTCTGAGGTGGTATCTCTATGGAAGTAGATTGTCCAGTCTTTTTTCTGAGGAGTGGCTGATGGGTTTGAACCGCTAGCCTTCTGGTGAGCAGTCAAATGCCTTAGGCACTATGCCACCAAAGCTCCCTTCTAAGGAATAGAGTGTGGCAGTCATATGAGATGTCACTCCTGAGGTTCAGTTACATAAAGACTGACATCTGTCTTGCTCGTCCTCTCTCACTGGCTCTCTGAATCCTCACTCTGAGGGAAGCCAGTGCCTGTTGTGAGCTGCCCTGGGGAAGCCCACACATCAGTGAAGGAAGGAAGGCCTCCAGCCAACAGCCAGTGGGAAACTGAGGCCTCCCTTATACAATATAATACAACAACCCCCATATGAGGGTCTGAATCCCACCAATAACCATATGAGGGAGCTTGGGATTGGATCTTGTCCTACTTGAGCCTTTTAAGGACTGCAGCCCTGCTGACACCTTGATTTCAGCCTATGAGAAACCCTGAGCCAGAGGACACAGCTGAGCTATGCCCAGATTCCTGACTCACAGAAACTGCAATAATAAATGCTTGTTGTTTTCAGCTGCTTAGCTTTCAGTTTAGTTATATAGTTATAATTTAGTTATGTTTAATTTGAGAGCTCTGGTGGCATAGTGCCTAAGGCAGCTGACTGCTAACAAAAAGGCTGGTGGTTCAAACCCAACAGCGGCTCCTCAGAAGGAAGATTGGGCAATCTATTTCCTTAGAGATACCACCTCAGAAACCCAAGGAAGGGTTGCTATGAGTCTAAATCGACGGCAGTGAGAGTTTTTTTGTTTTATGTTTAAATTACAGTTCTTTAAAAGTAATAATTGACTTGATTTTTATTTTTTTAATAGTCCCATTATATTAGCACTGGTCCAGAGTTTAACCGTGTTTCCTTCAATATTGAAAGTCAGAGTTCACTGGTTTTATATTTATACAACAATAGATAAATAATTTAGTATTTGAACAACATTCTGATTTAGATGACTCTCTTCAATATTTTTATAGCTCCCACATATCTCAATCCAGATACTTCCCACATTGTAGTGTAACCATTACTTTACTTGTTTTTCTCATCTAATCATGAAAAATGTATTATTTGCCTCTACAAAACAGTATCTAGCACATAAAAGTATTAAATAAATGTCTGATAGGTGAATATAGCATGGTTTATATAAAAATAGGACCAAATTTTATTTTATTTTTCAATAAAAGTTGACAGTACAATTAAAAATAAGAAAACTAAAGGACAGAGGTAGAGAAATTTGAGAGCCACTGGTACAGAGTTAATCTTTGAAGTCATATTATCAAAATGATATTTTATAAAAATGTATTGAACAGACACTGTTCAATTCTCATAGAACTTCTGAGTTAGATACTATTATTATGCTTATTTTGTAAGTAAGAAAGCTGAGGCACAGGAAATTTCGGTCATTTGCCTGATGACACTGAAGTTAGTGACAGCACTCGGATTCTACGCACTCAAACGCTGCAGTACTAAACTGTTTACCAAAAAGAATGTGTAGCCCCAGAAGAACATAAGCATGCTCTGAGTTTTTAATGAAAATCAGTTATTGGGGTGGGGTGGGGGTTAAGAGGCCAACAGAGGACATAAGAAGGGATTCCGTGATAATATTCCTCACAGTTGAGGTAAATAGTTATTTTAAATTTCTACAGCTGATCCTGCATTAAATCACTGAGGCACTTTTCCCCTGACATGTCAGATTGCCTGGCCATGAATACTCTATTTCAAAATCACTTTTTTATTTAATAAGAGATTCTTATTACACATTTTTGAACAAGCTTAAATACAGAACAATATTGTATTTCATCACTATGTAATTTTTAAATCAGATACATTTAAAAATAAATTTAATTTCATAGCTAATATTTTATTGATGCAGAGTGATTGACCAAAGTCACAAGAGGGAAGATATGCTTTACAAACAATGTGTTAGGGAGGAAAAAAAAAAAACAACTCACTGCCCGTGGAGTCGGAGCCAACTCATAAAGACCCCTCCTCGGGTTTCCAAGGTGGTATCACTATGGAAATAGATTGCCCAAACTTCCTACTGAGCAGTGGCTGGTGGGTTTGAACCACCAGCCTTCTAGTTAGCAGTCAAATGCCTTAGGCACTACGCCACCCATAGGTAAACACTGAGCAGACTGGAGATGTGTGTGGAGAGGAAGGGAGGCAGTGAATGTAATTGCAACCCGATCAGTGTTCATCCCTCATAACTTCTGACATGATTTTTTATGCACATTTATAAGGAAAATAATAAACATTTTTACCAATTAAGTACCTTAATCATCACTAGTGGAGAATCTGAATGGTTTTTTTTTTAATGATCTTTGAATTTCTTTTTAAAAACTTGATCATTTAATATTAGTCTTATGAGTAAAGTGGGGAAAAACATTGACTTCTAGGAATCAGAGCTGAATATGTAGAGCATCTTTGTCTAGAATCTTGTACTAAATGAATCTGAGGCTCTGGGACTCCAAATTTTCTCTGCACACATTGTCTGTATTTTTGTAAGCCACCTCAAGTCCTTCATGTGTTGAGAGTAAAAAAAAGAAATACCCAAAAGACTACTTTTTTTCCTTTCAATTTTTTATTTTAAGAGTTTGTTTTACATTCAACATTATGTGTACGTTTAGTTTCACTCCCCATCTACCATGCCCAACCCAACACAGTCTCCTCCCCTCCCTGCCCAGTAACGCTGCCCGCCCTCCCACCCCTAATAGTTATGCGCTCCTGCCTGTCCTGCATTCCCTCCCTGTGAATGTTGCCCCGTGGTCAGTTGCTCCAAGGGATGCATTTCCATAGAGTATGTGGGTGTGTCACCCTGGGTTGAGTAGTCTCCATGTACATCTTGTTTACTATTGGGCTGAGAGCCAGCCCTTGGGAGTGAGCTCTATTCCAGGCCCAGAATGAATCCCAGAACCATAGTATTGGGAGTCTCACCAGACTTCATCCAACCAGTAATTCTGGTCATTATTGAGTTTTTTTATTTTGTTCCACATTTTTCCTCCCACTCTATTCAGGATCTCCAGATTTGGTCCTTTCCTGAGTGATTGACATTGGTAGCCAAACACCATTTAGTTCTCATGGTCTCAAGATGGGAGACCATTAGCTGCATCTTAGATGGCCCCTTGAAAGCTTTTAACACCCCAGTCACTACTCACCAATGTAGGATGAGGAACCAAGCCTTTTATATATTTTTTTGTGCCAGTTGAGTCTGGTGTCCCCCCGTACTATGGCCCTGAGATGGTAGATTCGTTGAATATCTCTTCCACAATGTCTGGGTGTCTGTGAGGAATTACTCTATGTCTGTCTTCTATTGTTTCTGTAAGGACTGCAGGTATTTTGTATCACTGATATCTGTGCAAGATTAACCTCCGCTGAATCTATCCTTGGTCTAGAGTATACTCCTGTTCATTGACCTCCCTCTGATCCTCTGGATCTGTATTTCTAACGTGAGTTTAGAACTTCACATTTTGTTGCAGTGTAGAAAAATCTGAACTCAATGCAGTGTTGTAATGAGTACATTATGCTATTATAAACACAAACTCGTACAATCACAAAGGCATATACACATATTCTTTAAAATATAAAACTGGTCTAGGGAAAGACTATTTAAACTCTACAATTGAAAATAATGTGGGATATCTCAACGTTTAACCCAGCATAAAAATAAACACTGTACAATGAAATCATCTGTTGTGACTTATCTTTGATGTGGGAGAAGCAAATAGTTAAGAGCGAAAACCAAAGAAAAGGAAGAAATCTTTTCAGCAAAGGTCACCAGCTCTGTGTAACACTCTGTCTTCACACAGTGAGAGTCCAGTGGGAAACTCTTTAGAACTATGTGCTACTTATTTTCTCATTACCTAAATGATGATGTCCAATAATCTTAGTCACACCTGCCCACAAAGACTTTTTCTCACTAACCAGTTTGTGAATAATAACTTGTAAGTTGTTGCTGAAGTTATTATCAGTTGGAATATTCATTTTAATCCAACTACTGGTTAATTAATATAGATTAAGGACCTGATAATACATTCACATTTTTAAAGGATAAATTAGCTAAAAGACAAATATCGGGGGGGGGGGGAACTAATTCAGAACCCTCCATCTAGTTCTTTTTCCAGTAAAGACAAGAAAAATATTTTTTTTCCCTTCTGTCCTTCTAAAATGCTCGGGGTGAAATGAATAGGGAGCTTCATTGATAGAAAGTTTGCTTCATACTCTACGAGATTTTTCAAAAACCTTTCCTTCACCTTCAAAACTCAGAGTGTGGACATCACAATCTTATCTGTTAATGAGACTTTTCAGATAATGGAAACCAGATATTAGCTCGCTGTAATATGAAGTCTTTTAAAATAGATTTTTATTCCAAACACACAGTTCTGAAAACTATGGCCTCCTTCCACCGAAACATGGTGGAGGATCCATATTTCCTTTAGTTATCTGAAAAGTGGAAAAACAAGGATGCAGTGAGCTCAGCTGGGAGAAGGAAAAGAATGAAGATAAAAAGTGAGGAAGCAGAGAAGGAACTTAAAATTTTTCGTTTAAGTAAAGGGACTTCTTCAGCTGTATGGGGGGGATGTACCCCTTTGAGCCCATATGAGCTTCTTTGTCCATCTATTTCAAGCATTGGATTGAACTAGATGAATTTCAAGTCCCTTTGAACCCTGAGAATTTAATATCTATTGGGGGAATTTGACTTTGTACATCACCTGTGGCAGAATTTGTATAACCAGTTCAATTTTTCCCTGAAATTATGACATTTTCATTTTGTCAACTCACTGGAGAACTGGGTTCTTCTGAGGCTACACTAAGAAAAAGAATGCTTAGATGTCACTTTCCCTGTTGTGAGCTGTTGACTTCTCTAAAAGACCCCTGGAATAACTCATTGACTGTAGTAAGAGAGAACGCTGCTTTAACAGAGCTTTAGTATAGTCTCACAATGGGGATATTTAGGGAGCATATACATGGGGTTTTAGAGCCCAAGCTGTGTGATTTTAAAGCAGGTCTTGCAAGGCAGAGAAATACTTGGGATTGAGTTGAGTGTAACTTTGGATTTGTGGACAGAATTAGAGCAAGGGTCTTGAAGTGAGCTGTGTAAGTAAGCTGTTTTTGTTGGTTCACAGGCTTATCTTCCAGGAAGAAGCATTTCCTGGAGTAACTAGCCAAGTTATTTTTGCTTATTCTCAATATTGTTAAGCATGAGGACAGAAAAGTTTCAGAATTTTTTAACACAGCTGCTGTTGTTGTTGTTAGGTGCCGTTGAGTCGTCTCCGACTCATAGCAACCTTATGCACAGCAGAACAAAACACTGCCTGGTCCCGTGCCAGCTCCATGATCCTTGCTGTATCTGAGCCCATCGCTACAGCTACTGGGTCAATCCATTTTGTTGAGGTCCTTCCCCTCTTTTGCTGACCCTCCACTTTACCAAGCATGACATCCTTCTCCAGAGAATGGTCCCTTTTGACAACATGACCGAAGGAGATGCGATGAAGTCTGGCCATTCTTGCTTCCAAGGAGCATTCTGGCTGCACTTCTTCCAGGACAGACTTGTTAGTTCTTTTAGTGGTCCACAGTACTTTCAGCATTCTTTGCCAACACCACAACTCAAAAGCATCAATTCTTCGGTCTTCCTTATTCATTATCCAGCTCTCACATGCATATGAGGCAATTGAAAATACCATGGCTTGGGTCAGGCGCAGCTTAGTCTTCAAGGAGACATCTTTGCTTTTCAGCACTTGAAAGAGGAATTTTGCCAACAGATTTTCCCAATGCAGTACATTTTTTGATGTTTTGACTGCTGCGTCCATTGGAGTTTATTGTAGAACCAAGCAACATGAGGTCTTTGACAACTTCAATATTTTCTCCCTCTATTGTGATGCTGCTGATTGGTACGGTTGTGAGGGTTTTTTTTTTTTTTAATTGTGGTGTAATGCATACTGCAGACTGCAGTCTTCAATCTGCATCAGTAAGTGCTCCAAGTCATCTTCCCTTTTCATTAAGCAAAATTGTGTTGTCTGTGTATCTCAGATAGTTAATGAGCCTTCCCCCAATCCTGATGCCATGTTCTTCTTCATATAGTCCAGCTTCTCAGATTATTTGCTCAGCATACAGACTGAACAAGTATAATGAAAGGATACAACCCTGACACACTCCCTTCCTGATTTTAAACCATCCAGTATCCCCCTGTTTTCGAATGACCGCCTCCTGATCTATGTGCAGATTCCTTATGAGTTCAATTAAGTGTTCTGGAATTCTCATTCTTCTCACGGTTATCCACAATTTGTTATGATTCACATAATTGAATGCCTTTTCAAAGTCAATAAAACATAAGTAAACATCTTTCTGATATTCTTTGCTTTTAGCTAAGATCCATCTGATATTAGCTATGATATCCCTCGGACTATGTCTCCTTCTGAATCCAACTTGCATTCTGGAAGTTCTCTGTATACATACTGCTGCAACCGTTTTTGAACTATCTTCAGTAAAATTTAACTCACATGTGATATTTATGATATTGTTCAATAGTTTCCACATGCTGTGGGATCACCTTTCTTTGGAATGTGTACAAATATGGATCTCTTCCAGTCAGTTGGCCAGGTAGCTTTAGATATATACCTAATAATGGGATTGCTGGATAAAACAGTATTTCTAATTCGAACTTTTTAAGGAATGGCCATACTGCTTTTCCACAGTGGTTGTATCATTTTACAGTCCCATCAGCAGTGTGTGAGAGTCTCAATCTCTCCACATCCTCACCAGCATTTGTTATTTTCTGTCTTGTTAAACTTTGCTATTAGTGCTGGGCCAGATGGTATCTCATTGTTGTTTTGATTTACATCTCTCCCTAGGTGTAGTGCCTAGGGCATTTGACTGCTAACCAGAAGGGTGACGGTTCAAACCCACCAGCTACTCCTCAGAAGGAAGATTGGTCAATCTACTTCCATAAAGATAGATACCACCTTGGTAACCCAAGGAAGAATAGCTATGAGTTGGAACCACCTAGACAACAGTGAGTTTGGAGTTTTTTTTAATGGCTAATGATTGTGTTTGTTGGCCTCCTGAATATCCTCTTTTTGAAGTGTCGATTCATGTTTTCTGCCATTTTTAATTGGATTGTTTCTCCTTTTGTTGTTGAGATGTTGGAGTTTTCTATAAATTTTAGAGATAAGTCCCTTGTCAGATACATCATTGCTGAATATATTTCCCTAATCTGTAGGGTCTCTTTTTACCCTTTTGCAGAAGTTTTTTGAAGCACATAAAAACTTAATTTTTAGAAGGTCTTTTTCATCTAGTTTATCTTCTGCTGTTTGTACATTTTGGGTTATGCTTCACAGTCTATTTATGCCATAAATTAGGGCCCCTAAATTTGCCCCTTGTTTTTCCTTGATGAACTTTATAGTTTTAGATTTCGCATTTAAGTCTTTGATCCATCTGGAGTTAGTTTTTGTGTATGCTGTAAAGTATGCATCTTGTCTCATTTTTCTGCAAATGGATATCTAGATTTGCCAGCACCATTTGTTAAAGAGACCATCTCTTCCCCATGTAATGGATTTCAGCCCTTTGTCAAAAATCAGTCAACCATAGATTGATGGATCTATTTCTGGGTTCTCATTTTTATTCAACTGGTTTTTGGCATGTGTCTGTCATTGTACCAATACCAGGCTGTTTTGACTACTGTGGCTATATAGCAGGTTTTGAGATCCAGCAGTGTGAGACCTCCTTGTTTTTTCTTCTTCTTCAATATGGCTTTGCTTATCCAAGGTCTCTTTCCTTTCCACATAAAATTAGTGATAGGTTTTTCCGTATCCTTAAAGAATGTTGATGGGATCAGGATTGGGATTGCATTGAATGTATAAATTACTTTGGGCAGTACTGATATTTTCACAATGTTCAATCTTCTTATTCACGAGCATGGTATGTTCTTCCATTTATGTAGATATATTATGGTTTCTTGAAGTAGTGTTTTGTAGTTTTCTTTGTATAAGTCTTCTGTGTCCCTAGTGAGATTTATTCCCAAGTATTTTATTTTTTTGGTAGCTAGTAGGTTTTTTTTATTATTTTATTTTTTTTATTGTAAATGGTATTGATTTCCTTATTTCCTTTTCAGCAATCTCTTTGCTGGTGTAGAGGAATCCAATTGATTTTTGCATATTGATCTTGTATCCCGCCATTATGTTAAATCTCTCAATTAGTTCCAGTAGTTTTCTTTCTTTCTTTTTTTTTTTTTTACTGAGCCTCTTGGGTTTTCTAGGTATAGGATCATATCATCAGCAGATAGGAATAGTTTGACTTATTCCTTAACAATTTGGATGCCTTTGATTTCCTTTCTTGCCTTATTTCCCTGGCTAGGACATCTAATACAGTGTTGAATAGAAGTGGTGATAAAGGGCATCCTTGTCTGGTTCCTGTCCACAGGGAGAATGGTTTCAGTCTCTCTCCATTGAGGATAAAGTTGCTGTTGGTTTTGCATATATGCCCCTTATTATGTTTAGGAATGTCCCTTCTATTCCTATTTTTCTGAGAGTTTTTATCAGGAATGGTGCTGGATTTTATCAAATGCCTTTTCTGCATCCATTGATATGATCATGTGGTTCTTTTCCTTTGTTTTATTTATGTGATGGATGACATTGATTGTTTTTCTTATGTTGAACCATCCTTGTATACCTGGTATGAACCCCACTTGGTCATAATGTATTATTTTTTTTCATATGTTGTTGGAGTCTATTGGCTAGGGTTTTGTTGAAAATTTTTGCATCTATATTCATGAGAGATACTGGTCTATAGTTTTCCTTTTTAGTGAGGTCTTTGTCTGGTTTTGGTATCAAGATGATGCTTGCTTCATAAAATGTATTTGGGAGGATTCCACTCTTTTCTATGTTCTAGAATAGCATGAGTAGGACTGGTGGCAGTTCTTGGTGAGCAGAGCCAATTTTTAGGTTAATTCTCAGGTCTTATCACCACTTGGAAATATTTAGGCTACCCATGCCATCGGGACAGCTGACAATCCACAGCTCCGTTTTCATTACTCACTGTTTTCATTCAGGTTCTTCTACTAGTTGGTGTTTAATCTACTTCTGTATCCTCCCTTTCAAAGCTCAGGGCTCCAGGATTATCTTCGGTATCTCTATCAATTGGTTTCTCTTTTCTTTGTTGAAGAGGGTCTGTGTAGCTTGTCTGCCTATTCTGCCATCTTACTGGAAGTTACTCCCATCTAGTTTTTTTGTGATTTTGCCACTTCTCCCATCAAGAGTTGCAACCTATGTCCACTCCTCTTGAACTTAGGCAGACCTTTGTAACTTTCTCAACCAAGAGAATGACTTCTTAGGCTAGCTCATAAATGGCATTACAGCTTCTGCTTGGTTTGCTCTTGCTCTTGGAATACTTGTTCTTGGAAACAGCCATCATGTCATATGGAAGCTCAGACCACATGGAAAGGCGTTTAGCTAGCAGCCACAACTGAGGTTCTTACCACAGCCAGCATCAGCCACCAGGCATGTGAATGACAAAGGCTTCAGGATGCCTTCCAACCTAGCCACCATCTCACTGCAACTACATGAGAGACCCTAAGAACTACCTAGCTAGCTATACCCAGTCAGCCCCCAAAACTGTAGAGATAATAGAGGTGGTTGTTGTTTTATGCCACTAAATTTGGAGTTGTTCATTACCTGATAGCTGCTCAAAGGAAGAAGAACTTAATACTTTTAACTAGACAGATAGTCTAGAAAACCAAGATTGATATGTGAGCCAGTCAAGATATTTTCACATTATGTAAATGACAATATATACTATAGACAGCAACATTTAAAGAATATTTAGGTTAGTAGTAGTTGAGCAAAAACCATTTGCAATACCCAGTAACCTCAAAGAAATAAAAAAAGTTAGGTATTAATTATGTCTATTTCATCATTCTAGAATTGTACTGTACAATATGGTAGCCACTAGCCACATGTGACTATTTAAATTTAAAATAATAAATTTAAATATAAGTGAAAATTCAATTGATCAGTTGCATTAGCCACACTTTAAGTGCTCACTAGTCATATATGATGTGTGGCTACCATATTCCAAAAAAAAAAAAACCGCACTGCTGTCAAGTGGAATCCAACTCATAGTGACCCCTCCTTGGGTTTCTGAGGCAGTATCACTACAGAAATAGATTGCCCAACCCTCCTTCCAAGGAGTGGCTGGTGGGTTTGAGCCACCAGCCTTCAGGTTAGCAGTCAGATGCCTTAGGCACTACACCACCAGAGCTCCCGGCTACCATATTGGACAGTGCAAATATAGATCCTTTTTATCATCACAGATGATTATCTATGGCTAATGCTGCTGTTCAGAATAAGAAGTTCAATCTATTTCACAGAACCTGAGGTCTGTTTGGGATTCCAGGCAGCCAAGATGTACTTTCTTTTGGCTTAACACTTGTAGTCTTTTAATTTTAGAAGTTTGAGGACTTAAGATATTATATATTGCCTTAGTCATCCACTCATTATTCATCTATCCAACAAAATTATAAAAAAAAAAAAAAATCATTTCCCATCCTAGCTATTAAATTCTGCCTTTTTGTTTCATTTTTTCTTACTTGATTTTTTTCCCATTTTTGTCTTATCTTGTTTTTTGTTTGTCTTTGCTCAGAGATAAACCGCTTTCCACCTCACACAGCTTTTTGCTCCATGCAGCATGGCTTCAACCCATTAAAGAAATCTTACAAGGTTGTAGTCACTTCTTGGTCACAGCCAGCTACCCAGAGGGACCGAGTAGTTGAACCTGTGGGCTTGGGACCATAGTCACAGGGGACATCAAGCTCAATTGGCATAACATACTACACAAAACATTGTTCCACCACTTACTTTCGTGAGTAGTGACTGGATCTTAAAAGCTTGCAAGCTGTCATCTAGATGCAACGATAGGTCTCTCCTCATCCAGAGCAAAGAAGAATGAAGAAAACAAAAAATTCATGGAAACAATTAGTCCTAGCGACTGGTACACCATCCGATCTGCAGCCTAGATGACTATGAGACCAGAAGAACTAGATGGTGCCCAGCTACTACTGTCAACCACTTGGAAGGGGATCTATGTAAGAGATCTTGGTAGAGAGGGAGAACAATGTGGAACAAAACTCAAAGTCATTTGGAGAAAAAAAAAAAAAAAAAGGGAGACCAGGTTTGCTGGTCAGATAGAGCCTGGTGGAACCACTGAGACTATGGCCCCTAGCTGCCCTTCAGGTCTGGAATTGAACCCACTCCTGTGGCTTCCAGCCACACAAAAGACAGGCATGTGAGTTGAACATTTACCTGAGATAGATACACTCCTTGGAGAGAACAATCATGGAAGAAAGAAGGGCTGCTTATGCACAGGGAGACAGCTCAGGGGTCAGGAGTGCATGGAGGGATGGACACAGGGAAGAGGTAACTATTGGGAGGAAGTGGGAGGGGAGTTGCTGCATTGCGGTAAATTGTAGTCAATGTCATGAGACAAAGTGTATGTGAACTGCTATATGGAAAGTGAATTTGCTCTGTAAACTTTCACTCAAATCACAATAATTAAAAAAAGAAAGAAAGAATTCTTGCTCTCTGTATGAGCTCTTGAATCGGTGACTTTATAAGCAACCTTGGTGTGTATAAAATTCTTTCATTACCTTTTTCCAATCAGAAGAGTTCTGATCCATAGTTCTGATCCCTTCTAGTTAACTCCCTTTGATGCAAATGTATGTCAGTTACATAAAATAACCCAATAACTCTCCTACTAGGTTCCCAGGGATTCCTTTAAGGACCAGATTTTAATAATTTTAATTATTCATTTAAAAGTTATTTAATATAGTAATTTATAAGCAGAAAACCATTGTGGAAGCACAGTAGGATAAAGAATACATCAAGCGTTTAAATTCTGCTATTAGGAAAGATATTTTATGTTTTTTTAGATGACATATAATTGATTTTTTTCTGAACTCTATTGAGTAGATTGCTGTTTCTTCCTTTCTGTGGTGGTTAAGTTTTTATGTCAACTTGGCCAGGCCTGGTTGAGTGGCTGGGCAGCTGGATGTAGTATTTCCCATGATGAGAGTGGTAATCAACTCTGTGGTGGAATCTACTGAGAGTAGCTGAGTAGCTGCCTTTGGGTATGTGGGCTGCTTCCTGTATATAAGAAGCAGCTTTGGGAATGGTCTCTGGTTTATGGCATTCCTGAACCCTGCATGTAACTGTGTCAGTGCTCAGCAGCTTGCCATGCTCTGCCAACCTCAGGATTTTCAATAGACTTGAATGAATGGCCTGCCTTGTGGTTTGGTAACATCGGGACTGTGCCTTTTTACTTGTCAACCTTGGGCTTGTCAGCCTCAGCAGCCAGCAGCTGTCTGAGTGAAGAAATGTGTCTAGCTCCAGTGGGCCAGGATCTGGAGGCAGAGCTGAAGCCCAAGGCTGAAGGGCTTTCACCCAGCCCCTAGAGCCTGGCACTTTGAACTCGGACTTAAAGCCTCCTAAGAGAATAAATTCCTGTTAAGTCCATCCCATTTGTGGTAGATATTCTTGTCAGAGTGGCACTCGGTAACTAGAACACTTTCACAGACTCTGCCAATTGCCTAAGAGGTAGGGGCCAACTTTTTAGAGTTTTTTCTTTTTTTTAAAAAAAAAAAAAAGGAAAAAGAAAATACTTTCTTAAAAGAACTTGGGAACAAAGGGGTTTTGTTTTACGTAATGGATATGTATGTGTGTATTGGAAGCATTTTGCAGACACCCTGAGCCAGAGACAATTACAAAATAGCTTGTAAGATAGAGTTCTTTTTTCTTACAGACGCAGTTTAAGTTCTAGTTACGGTTTTTCTTTTAATATATAAGACACAAACCACAATTCACCAAACTTGGTATTAAACTAACTAATAAAATAAATAGACTTTAGTTGCCTTAGGAAATCAGGTTCCAGGGAGTGGGTTGCATCAATTTTTTAGCCACAATTTGGACTTCAGATGATGAACATGGCTCAATGGAAAAATAAGATGGAGAAGGAAGAGACTGTCATTCTAGACAGTACTAGCTTATTTTTTTTTTTTTCTAATTTAGTATAAATGTGGTAAAGCCAAATTTGTATCAAATAAGAGAAGAAAACTTCATTTCAAATAATGTAAATGAACTTCAAAACTGAAAAAAACAGATGTTCTTTCTATACATCTTCTTAGTCAACAAATTCAAGGAAAGCCTAAGTTCTTTGAATGCTTAGAATTTAGGACCGAAAGCAATAAATATTTCAAGTAAACATTAAAAATTGAGCCAATATCAACTAAGTAAACCATTTCTCCTCCTGGGAGATAGGCAGGCAAAGGGGAAAGTGAATAAGACATATACCCTCACCACACTTTTCACCCCATAAAAAGCACTGGCAGCCTCTGGCTCTGACAGAGTCTGTGAGGTGCTAGCTAACTTCAGAAGGCAGAAACCATACAAAGCTGAAGTCCTGTTTATTCAGGGAAAAGCCAGTTTGGCTCTCCTGGGTAGTTACTTTCAGATGTATTTGTTGTCTGTTTTGTTACTATTATTCAAATTGTCTTCATCATGGTGAGGAGGTGGTTCCAGAATTTCTATCTTTATGAGATGCTTAGATACGTAATTCAGTTACAAGCAGAGGGTCAGGGAGCTTGGCTCGACCCTGCATTTGCACAATGTGTATATTGATTTGGAATGGATTTGGGGGGAGGATTTAAAGGAAATGATGGGAATGACTAAATTTCCTCTGGGCAATCGTTAAAGCTACTGCTGTTCAAGGACATAAATTATAAAAATTCTTGAATCTCTCTAAATCAAAAACTTCTTTATCCGAACTTATCAGGGAGGAAAGCGTTGCTCACTAGTAAATTTTCCAGATAACTAAAACTAACCATTTGAGTCACCAATTAACATTTTTTAAAACTGTGGTGGAAATATACATACCAAAACAAACACCATGTGAACAATTACTGCATGTTATATTAACTATTTTAATGGATGTTTTCCTTAAACATACAGCATACTTCCCTGACATTTTTAACAATAGCACAAAAAATAATTAACTTTATGTTAACTACTAGGGTGTTCAAGATGAAATAACTCAGGTGCATTGAGATACCAATAAGAAGGCTTGCTCAGTAGGCAAAAAACAGTAAACACATACTGAATACCTATTACATAGCAGCCCTGGTACTGGGATGAGGGTGCTAAGTAATCCAATAGCAAAGATGGTGTTCTGGTTACCTAGTGCCACTCTGACAGAAATATACCACAAATGGGATGGCCTCAATAAACAGGAGTTTATTCTTACAATTTGGAGGCTTCAAGTCCAAGTCCAAAGTGCCAGGCTCTAGGGGCTGGGTGAAAGCCCCTCAACCTTGGGGTCCAGCTCTGCCTCCTGCTCCCGGCCCACTGGAGCTAGAGGCATTTCTTCACTCAGACAGCTGCTGGCTGCTGAGACTGAGAAGCCCCAAGGTTGACAAGTAAAAAGGCACAGTTCTGATGTTACCAAACCACATGGCAGGCCATTAACTTTAAGTAAGTCCATTTTAAGTTCCCAGGTAGGCAGAGTATAGCAGGCTGCTGAGCAATGACATGGCTACATGCAGGGTCCAAGCGTGCCATAGGCTAGAGACCTTTCCCAAAGCTGCTGCTTATATATGGGAAGCAGACCACATAGCCAAAGCAGCTACTCAGCTGCTTGTGGTAGATCCCACTATGGAGTTGATTGCCAGTCTCATCATGGGGAATAATTACCACCAGCTGCCCAGTCACTCAACCAGGCCCAGCCAAGCTGACACACAAACACGAGACGGGAACTCGTGTCCGCAGCGACGATGCATCGGGTATTGCGGTGGCGTAGGACAGCACCCTCATGCAGCTGTGAGACTGCCCTGCACTAATGGGGCACGGATTGCTCTGCTCTGACAGTCGTAATGCCTGTTTTTGTCTTTCTATTGTTCTTTCTCCTACTTCACCAACTATCTGCTGTCACTTCTCATTCTCAGGGCAAGCATCATGTCATATGCATCTTTGTGTCTAGTATTTTGTAAAAGTCTTGTCAAGTTGTTGAATATTTTTAGTTAAACATATGTTAATATTTCTAATAGACCTATTCTTTAACTTTGTAGACTATGCTACAATGTGCTGCTAAATGATAGATTAAATAATGAAACTTAATAAAATACTAACCATATTTTGCACATACTATCAGGCCCTATAGAGTCTGGGTGAGATTCCAACTGTGATACTATGTCCCAGTGAATATGGTGCCTGATAGTTTCTCCCTTTATTTTTTCTTTCTTTCCTTTCGTTTTAAATTTCTGGATACATAGCTATGTTCTGAGTGTTCGACATTCTTGTAAATCTGATCTTAAAATATTTGAAGTGTGTATAAGCAAAGCTAAAGTTAGGCAGAAGATAACTGCTCCAAGATCAGTTTAGACCACATGCTAATAAATCATTTCAAGAATTTATATTTAGTATTAAAAATTAAATGTTTTCTTGTGTAGGAATGAGGAGACTCTGGCCACTGCCTGCTGCCCAGGTCTCTTTACTTCTTATACAATTGCATTATGTGTAGAATGAGCACTTGGGCCTTCAACCTGGGGATCTCAGAAGCAAACTGGGGATACTCCAAGGAGTATCTCTAAGGGATGTGAGGTAGACAACAAGGCTTCTGCAGCAGCATTCTAGGATAATGAACAAAAGTTGCCCCTGGGCCATTCTTTTCCTGAGTATCATACTTTCTTCATCTACAATCTTTTACTCAAATAGAATTGGACCCTACAGTTTCTAAGGGCCTTATTTTCTCTAGTATTCTTTGACTGTGTTGTTGTTAGGTGCCATTGAGTCTGGCTGACTCATAATGACCCTACTCACAACAGAATGAAACACTGCCCAGCCCTGCACTGTCCTCACACTCCTCGCTAGACTTGAGTTCATCATTGCAGCCACTGTGCCCATCCATCTTGCTGAGGTATTAAAGGAAAGCAGAAGGCCCTAGGTTCCCTGTTAGGACTCTAGGATGTCTCCAGATCTTGGCTGGTTAACAACTGTGTGAAATCCCAGGATAGAACTGATTTATTTGTCCCCAAATGGCTCTTTCTCCACTTAGCCGGTTTGCATGTAGCCTCTATTAGTGCATTGGAAAATGAAGTGTGAAGCCAATTCAGACAGTGAAACTGGATAACATGTTGCCACAGTTATCTCCAAAGAATAGAATATAGCCATTCTTCATAATTTAAAAGCTTCAAGTACTTTATTTTTTTCTACAGTTGGTCAAAAAGTTATGGCTTTAAGTATCTGAAGAGAATAAAAATTAGGGTATTCATGAAATAACATGCATTAACAAAAGTCTACTGACAACCATAGCAATTGAGTAGTGCAAAAAAACAGTAGTCTTAGTCAACACCAACATCATACACCCAGAACCTCATTACACAACACAATTGTGACCAAATTTGTGGACAATTAGAATGACTTTACTAAAAAACGCATTCCCAGTCCATTTCATTAATATCATACGTTCAAAATTAATAACTAATAAGAAATAAAATGTAGTTCTTTGGTTCATTACCAATAGTATTTAATGAATGTTCAAGGCAAAGAAAATCCAATTAGTTGAGAGTGATTTCTTCTTCCGAATACTTCCTCATGGAAACCACACATAAGAGAACCATATAACTTTGTGGAAGGGTAAAATCTTTGAAAGTCTAAGAGTCACTGTAGGGAGAAATTAAATAATAGCAGGGAATAGCTGAATGCAAATTAAATTTAAGTGGCTCAAGATTACCTATGCTTTGGGAAATGTATATCATTAGTCATACTAATCATTCTACAAGAACAATATTCAATTTTCTGCAGCTTTTACTCAGAGATATTGGACTTTTTGTCACTTTATGTACCAGGGGCAGTAAGACAGGCATTAAAAGTAGACTGATATCCCCAGGTATCACTTGGTTCAGGAAGATCGCAGCGGTTTTTCTTCTAATGCTGCTGTACTCCATGGTCTGTGACAGGTAAAGGGGTGGGGAGGAGGGGACTAAAGGTGGAAATCTGACAAAACTTAGATTTCAGGCTCTTTTTGACCATGTGCATCAATCTAAGCCCAAGCTAAAAGAGACGCAGGCCTCCCTTGCTACCCTCTTGAGGAAAAATAATAATAATAACAAAATATATCTACTTGTATAGAATGAAACCTCCAAACCAAAGTTTGAAAGTAACAGGTTAATTCATCTAGCCTAATGAAGTTTTATTTTGCAATTATACACCATTCAGACTTGACTCATATTAAGGGAAGATTGTAGTTCATCTAGACAACTTATTCCAAGAATGCCGTTTAGAAGATCCCTGAATACAAGATAATTTGTACAGCATACAGATCAGAGCTTGTAAATGTCATGTAATTCCTGAAGATAACACTACATTTCTGACCACAGGTTGTCAGAACAATCAGTTGAAACCTAAGAATATCCAGTTGATAAACTGGCCATTCAATAACAGTTACTGCTGGAATACAACTTACATCATTATCAAGTTTCTCTCCTGCTGTAAAATGAGCTACCCTCAGGGGCACACTGGAAACGGCTCAAATCTCAAAACAAGGCCTTTATGAAAAAGTGGCCTATAAGGACCAGCCAAGGAGAGTAAAAGAGCTAAGAGGATACTGTAAAGAGTGTCCACAGGGAAAATAAAGGGTAATAAAGGCACTCATTTTGCTGACTTCCCAATTTTGCTTCAGGCTATATCCTGAATGAGTCCTTGAAGCCAGTAATGAGATCATTCTTGCCTGGGAATAAATGCAGCTGTCACTATCAGTCTGTCTCCTTGGGATGTGGACACCATTATTGCACTGATTTGATTTTCACCTACACAATGCAAACAACTTTTCATTGAATTATAGGCTCATAAACCACATATCATTGTGAGATTAAACTAAAATAAAGCTCTTCTCATTCTTTAAGAAGAAATTATATTCTAAAACCTAGACATGATAAAGGGGAAAAATGAACTTGGAAAGTGTCAACAAATAGCAGCAGGCTTCTCTCTGAACCCTACATCGGGGAATTTTGATCCAGTGTAGGAAAACACAATCATCCAGCGCCTCTCAAACTCTGGGCTCCGTAGGATGTAATATAGTCTGCTTACCAACACTGCTCCCTCTGCAGTCAGGGACGCTCCTAAAATGCCTGATTTAAACAGCCTCCGTGGCAGGTCAAGAGAATGTAGAACATCTGACATTGCTGACATCTGACATTCCGTGCCTTGTGCACGGAAAACCAGGTATTTTTTGCCTTGATTCTAAGATCTTTATGTTCAAATTATAAATGACTGAAGACATTTCCTGAGTAGTTTAGAGCTTCAAAGGTAAGACATAAATTTGATTCAAGTTTATTCCAGGTATTTTTGCTGTAAAGCTATTTTTTTTTTCTTTTTACTTCTAATTATTTCAATTGATACATGTACTGAGGAGATTAAGGTCATAGGTTACTTGCCTACATGGTACTATTCCAGGAAGTAAAGGCACTGAGCCTTTCCCAGAATCCCTGTACGAGGTGAGTATGATTAAAATGGACATCAAGAACAGCCCGGAAGTAAATCAATTTAAAATGGGCAAACACTATTCAGAGAAAGATTACTGAATATTAAATTGTTACTGATGTTATTATTTTGAATATTGAATTATTATTATTGAATTACTATTGACGTATGAATAAATATTAATTAGTGAATATGGAAGTGTAATTCAGGATGGGGAGTTAGGCTGGAGGAAGACAATGTTATTCTCTGTATTTTGGTGATGGCAGAGCCTTAAGTGTTCCTAGCGTGTCAGTGAAGCTAAGGTCTTGTTTTCAAACAAGCTGCCTCCTTGAGTCACTTCTCATTTGCCATTGCTTCCCCCAAATGGAAGTATCTGCTTTCCTAGACACAGGCATGGGTTAGACCAGGGCTAAGGACAGAGCCACAGACTGACCAGAGACAGATGGGATGAGCGCCCAGTCTCATTAACGGCGCACTTGCACCTTCTGCTCATGGTCCCCGGTGCAGTGAGCAGAAAGCAGCGGAGAGCGGGCTGAGGCAGCCAACACATGCTGCCAGAGCCTCTGGAAAGTCAAGAGACATGTGAGCCTCTTCCATACACTGAGCGTCTCAGTATACGTAAAAACGAAGAATGCCTAGAAAGGGTTATAACAATTTAGGTGCATTTTTAATGTGTACATGTAAATCATTGCTTTTAAAACACACAGAAAAGATAATTACAGATTTTAGGAAACTACTAAATCACAGCACACTGTGAATAATGTGGTCCAGATTACAGGACACAAGTTTGAAGTGGTCTGATGTCTTCTCTCACTTTTCTCAATGTGACTTCATGTTTACTCTTGAGACCCTTTATAACAGGAGGCCCAGACTAGATGGCCCTCTTGGTCTACCTGTAAAGTGCCCTGTTTGCCTTTCCCAAATGTTCCTAAATGGAAAATTTTCCTTAACTGCAAGCCCAGCACATCACCTACTCCAACTTACCGTGATATTGTAAAGGAGGCAAAAAAAATTTTTGCAAAGAACCAAAAGGATTTTAGGATGTAAGTTGATGCCATATTATTGTTAATATGGAAACAGATATTTTTTTTAATAGCTGGAAGTGATCATAGGAATCATCTAAACTAAGCGCCTTATTTTACTGATGGGAAGAGTTGTTTCTGAACATGTTACAGACTCTGAGATTCTTTTCAGGTAAGTGTCATGGGTGCATATTGTACCCACAGAGCCATGGTGAGTGTTGAGAATTGGAGAAGTGAAGGAAGCTTTGCGGGGGCCTGATTGCAGGGCCATCCCCAGGATGGACGCGCCAAGAGAGGGCTCCCGGGAATATAGATTGAAATATCAGCCTTGTACAAAGATCAGTCTTGGAAGAAGAGCAGAAAATCTTCCTGCAGTAGGAGTTCCCTGGAGCTGGGGAGGCATCCGGGGTGCTATTGAGAACAGAAAGCCAGAGAGGTCTTTTCTGAGGGCATGTTTTCCATTGTGTGTGCTTGGTTTAAATGATTGCTCCTGGACATTCATGGTATTCTTGGGTGCTTGGGAAGCTGCCGATGCTGTTGTTAGTTGCCATCACGTTGATCCCAACTCATGGCCACTCTGTGTGTGCAGGACAGAACTGCAGGATTTTCAAGGCCTTGCAGCAGATTCCCAGGGGTGTCTTTCCATGCACCTCTGGATGGGTTTGAACTGGCAACCTTTTGGCTAATAATTGAGCACTTAACTGTGCCAGCCAGGGACTTTGCTAGGAATCTAGCAATGGGTTGAGAGAATTTCATTGGTTTTTAATAGAACAAAATGGCAGGGCTGAATTCTTCTGTCTATGATATCAAGATCACTTCTTAGAGATTTTATCACCTCGAGGGATAGAAAGAATGGGCAGTGTCCCCTTTGGGTACCTGATGCTGTTCAGGAAACACAGGAAAGAGAGATCAATGGAAGAGCAGCTGCTAGGCTCTGTCCAGCAGAGTAAGAGCGTGAGCCTTTGCTTCTCATGGGCTCCCATATCCCACCCCTGCACTCCCACTTACACACACACAGCCCTAAGATTCCCTGTGTTTAGTGGGAAGAACAGAATGGACACCTTGCTGGAGGGACCCTGTTGAAGCAGCAAGATAGTATCCGTACTCAGCTGTCTTGAGTGATGCCTTTGGCACGTGTTTATAAGAAGGGATATACTAGGGGATTCTTCACACCAAGTGGTAAATAGGGAGGGAATCCTGAAGAAACGATTTGTAAAGGACTTTTACTGATGTGTATAAAGTGTTCATTTATTTTGCCTAATTGGGAATTCCTGCTTTTTATTTTAAAACCTAACTCCAGACATTGATTTTATAGAGAAAAGAACAAAATTAATGAAGAGATAAAACTCCTAAGGCAACGGCAGGAAAGAATCGACAAGGAGATTAATAGGTTTGTTTCTTATTCAACTTTGAAGAACTAAAAAATTCTTTTAATCGGACAAATTTGTTACATAAAATTACAATGGGTTTCTCATGTAAAAATGCAGCAACTCAATTATCTGCAAAGAGGTTTTCTACCCAACAGGTCATCTGGAAAAAAACTTTCACTTACCTTATCCACAAATCACCTATTCTATAATCTAATTAACTGTCAAACATTATCATCATCATCATCTCCTCTTACTCCTCTAGCCATCGGCCTTAAATTCATGGCCTTTTAAATGTATACCCATAACCATGTCCTGCCTGCCCTAGGAAAGATGTCAACTCTTAAAAACAACCAATTCACTTCGTCTCTCGGGCAACTTCTTTGTTCACCTTCTGCCCTGCTGCTTCCCCTACACATATAAACATTTTCCCCCACTGAAGCAAGAAATACTGAGCTCATTTTGTTTATTTTATAGAGTATAAAATGAAAAACTATAAAGTCATGAGACCAACCCACTTCTTCATACACAGCCACATACACAAGAATATCAAAAGAGGACAACCTTCAAACAGGCCCCTCGTGAGAGTGCAGCATTGCGCTACTCACGCTGCCATACGTCTGATTACTATTTTGGAACTTACAAAACCAGTTTCCAAGTCACATGAGAAAATTCAACCCACTAGTTTAGAACCTTATCTCAGTTTTCACCAAAAATCTTATCACTCAGCTGTCTTCTTCACACCACCTAAGTTAGAAGATCCAATTTCCATTAAGTTTTACAAACTTCCAAAATCCAAATTCACAAAAAATAGCATTTCTCACTAGTGAAGATACGCAGGAGAATGTAGAACCATTCTCACAGCAACTCTCAAGAAGCATTCAAATATGTTTTTTGCAATGGCACATTGTTGGAGAAAATGAATGGAAAAATACCCACTTGGATACGTTAGTCTTGTTGTGTGTTATATTTATAGACACTGTCTATAAGCTTTTATCTGTAATCTTAAAAGGAGACACCCATGGAGAGGGAAGGCAATTAGAAAGAGGGGCGGGAGCGTAATAGTGGTGATGATTGGACAACTTTGTTAATATACTAAAAACACTGAATTGTAAACTTTAAAAGGGTGAAAATTATGGGATGTGACATATATCTCCATAAAGCTGTGTTTAAAAAAAGAAGAAGGAAGGAAGAAAAGAAAAGAGGAGGACTGCAAATTAAAAGAGTGTATTAGAAACTAGGGCTGATTTTAACACAGTGAGATGAACCAGAGTCTGAAGCTGAATTGCAACTCAAAGAGAGTCTCCCAAACCAAGCTCACTGCCATGGAGTCATTTCCAACTCATAGCCACCCCTCCTTGGGTCTCCGAGGTGGTGTCACTACAGAAGTAGATTGCCCAACCTTCCTTCCAAGAAGTAGATGGTGGGTTTGAACCACCAGCCTTCTGGTTAGCAGACAAATGCCTTAGACACTACGCCACCAGAGCTCCTAAAGAGATCCTAAGAAGGTGTTATTGAGAAAGTGCACCAGGGATATTATGGACTGTGGAAAAGAGACCCGGATTTGAGAAGTCAGATTTGAGACAAGCAGAGTAGGAGAGATGTGAATACCGAAAGGTAATAAGAGCTGGGGAGAAAATCCAGGTTGAGGAAATAAAATTGGCAAAGATAAAGCGGACAATGAGTGAGGGGAACTAAGTCACAGGGAACCCATGCTAGAGGCCCCTGAAACTGTGTGGCCCTATTGTGCCCTCAGGGGTACCCTAGACTAAAGGCTAAAGAAATCTAGAGTAGGCTTTGCCAGGCATTGGCTAATCCAGACTTTCCAAAGTGTACCCAGAATTTTCACAAATTTAATTAACACCCTACCAATTTCATGAAGAAAAATAATGTTTTAAGTGTTTCACTTGAAAATTGCCAGCTTTAAGAATTATAACTAATAGTTGTAGGCCCTTTTTCATTTTTCTTTCATCTGCTTTTTCCTTGTTAATGTTCCTTTCCTTCCTTGCCTAGCCTACCTCTTTCTCTCCTTCTCTCATCATCCTTGGAAAAGTTCCTGCTGCCTCCTGGATTCAACCAGTCAACTCATTCATAAATATTTCTTGAATGACTACTTGGTGACAGAAACCATGCTAGACTCCTGCAGATAGTAAAATGAATATGAGCCCTGCCCTCAATGTGCTTACAGTCTAGCAAGCATCCTTACCCTGAGCCCTTCTCATCTCCCTCTGCTTCTTCCCCAGATCTTGCCTTTACTGGTCTCTTTTAAGCAGGGTTTTGAACTGGTTCATTCAGTCCAACCCCCGCTGAGAATTTTCCTTTCCACCCCAGATGCACTGACTCAGAATCCATGTGAAGCCCTGCTTTTACTCTTCTCTCCCCACTGTCTCTCCTTAATGCCCATGCCAGAGCCTGGTGAGTGGAATCAGTTAAGACAATTCTGTGTGAACCATCTCACTGAAGGGAAAGTTTCACTGCTGGCATCCATTGCATATGGTTGTTGGAATTGAGGGCTTGAGTCAGAATTCTTTGGTCAAATGTTTTATTACTTACTAGTTGTATGACTGTGGGCAGGTTAGTTATCCCATCTGAGCCTATTTCCTCATTCATAAAGTAGGATAATCATAGTTCCTATAAGACTGTTGTGAGAGTGATAGAATTAATACATATAAAGTACTTGGCAACCCTTTGTAAATGTCAGTTACCGGATGATGTCAGTATAAAGATAATTAATTTTATGATCACTTTTCTTTATTCCATGATTAGACTCCAAGTAAAGGCTACCAAGAAACCTTTCGATGTCATGTATGACTTTGAGAAGTTCCTGAATAAACTGGTATGTTTCCTCTCTGAAAATAATTGAGAAGTCTCTCTAGCTTCTCTTATATAAACTGGACAATATTTTAAAAGCATTATATAGTTCACAGGAGCTCTGGTGGCATCTAAGGCACTTGACTGCTAACCAGAAGGCTGGCAATTCAAACCCACCAGCCACTCCTCGGAAGGAAGGTTGAGCAATCTACTTCTGTAGAGATACTGCCACGGAAACCCAAAGAAGTGTCGCTAGGAGTCGGATCCAACTTCACAGCAGTAGTTGCATTGTGTTATATACTTTCACACTCAAATTACAGTGGCAGGACAAAATACATCCTTGTTATGTATTTATCCACATGCATATTAAAGATAATCATGTTTGTACATTGTTGTTGTTGTTGTCATGTGCCGTCGAGTCAGACCCAACTCATAGCGACCCCTCCTTGGGTTTCTGAGGCAGTATTACTACGGAAGTAGATTGCCCCATCTTCCTTCCGAGGAGTGTCTGGTGGGTTTGAACTGCCAGCCTTCTGGTTAGCAGTCAAGTGCCTTAGGCACTATGCTACCAGAGCTCCTTGTACATTAGTGACAACTTTATACCATTTATGCCCATTCCTTGCTTCTGGCCATGGGAAATAAGCAACTGGAGACTTCCAAAATGCATTCATAATTACAAACTAATAGAAAAGTATTGGTACTTGAAGTCTTTTTTTTCCATTATTTGACTGCTAACCAGAAGGCTGGTGGTTCAAACTCACCAGCCACTCCTCAGAAGGACGGGCGGGCAATCTACTTTCGTAGTGATACCACCTTGGAAACCCACGGAGGGGTTGCTATGAGTCAGATCCGACTCCACAGCAGTGAGTTTGGTTTGGTTTTGGAAGTGAACTGAAGTATATTGGACACCAGCTATTACTGCATTACATGGTCTTCAACTGACTGAAACACAAAATAAAACATGATAAAGATCTAAAACAAGACTCAAATGTGAGAAAGGAAGGAGACTGTTTCATCTTTCCCACACCAGTTTTCTCTGCTCCTCCTTACATTATAGGCAATCCTGTTAAGTCAGAAGGGCCTTCTTCCCTTCCAACAGACAAGAACATGCCAGAAAATTGAACAATCTGAGGTCAGGAAGAAAAGAGAAATTGACTTTCAACATGCTTGGTTTCCACTTAAAAATCTAGAGCAATCCCTATTGTTTACTATGTAATGTCAAAAACAGAGGTCCTACATGGAGGAGGTGATAGAGGGGAGTGAAGCACCTAAGTATTTCATAAAACAAATAGGGCTATTCTTTATTTACACACACACACAAAGTC
Organism: Orycteropus afer afer; assembly: GCF_000298275.1. Taxonomy (NCBI): domain Eukaryota; kingdom Metazoa; phylum Chordata; class Mammalia; order Tubulidentata; family Orycteropodidae; genus Orycteropus; species Orycteropus afer. The sequence continues at coordinate 9,559,297 of NW_006921613.1, forward strand.
TCCCATTTTCTTTTGGTCTATTTTGCCTACTCTTGATAGAGACAATGAAATAGAGATGATGAAATACTTACCTAGTATAAGAAAAACAACAGTGTAAGTTTGCTGGTCAATGACAACTATTCTCAATTGGGAAATGGCTTCAGTATCAGAGAAAATACAAGGAGTTGTGGGGACTGTAGCTCACTGGAGACCCTGTGCCTCATCTAAATAAAGCAGCTACTACTTCAGCTCTGAGTTGGGGCCGACTCGACGGCACATAACAACAACAACAACAACAACTTCAGCTCTAGTGCATTATTGCCAATGCCAATAGTCCAGATATTTCTGTAAAATTTCCTGATTTGGACCCTCAAGTGGGCCAAACTAAATATATCTGTGGACCAGGTGTGGGTTGCTAGTTTTCAACCCCTGGTCTAAATGCTGCCTGGATTTAGAGCTCTTCAAAAGCTGGCTCCAGCCAGCCAATACAGATGATCCGATTCTTCTTTATATACCAGTGCAAACTCTTTGCTCCCACTGAGCCTTCTGCACACATCATGATTGCCTATGCTTACATGTTTTCCTCATCTGCAATTCCTCCTCTTCATCTTTCAAATTCCACACATCCTTTACGGGACTGCTCAGATTTCCTCTTTATCTGCATGAAGCTTTTTTTCAATGGTCCCAGACTATCTTTCCCAGATATTTTTGGTATCTCTCTTAACTTCCAGAGCAACACTTGGTAATGTCTCAATTGAAGAATAGTTATGTCTTTCCAGCCAGAAATTGAAACAAACATAGAGTAGACCCCACTTTAGAATGACTGTGTCTGCCAAAGCAAAGTACTCCCATTTCATGTGAGCTAGAAATGTTTATCCACTACAGGAGAAAACCACATGGTTAAAAATTAAATAGCACCTCTTTCTTTTCTTTTACAGTGATCCAGGTATCTTTAAAGAATTATATACCTATCCTAACTCCTTTGTGGAAAAAGGAGAGATATTAAAAAAAAAAAAAAATTACAAATTTAAATAAATTCAAGTTTTAGATTATTGGACTAAATGAATTAAAATTCTTTTAGCACATTTGACTTAAGCTTTTAAAGGCATTTACCTTTTTGCTAATAATAAAAATGCATCAGAAGTTTTGGAAAGGATATTGGCTTTCCTACTACATTAGGTGGGAGCTCTGGTAGGGTAGGGCAGAAGGCACTTGATTGCTAACTGGAAGGCTGGAAGTTCAAACCCACTAGCCACTCCTCAGAAGGAAGGTTGGGTGATCTACTTCCGTAGTGATACTGCCTCAGAAACCCAAGGAGGGGTCACTATGAGTCGGGGCTGACTCCATGGCACATAACAACAACAACTGCATTAGGTGTGGCTGTTGCCCTCTGAGAAATATTACAAGAAACTTATCTAGTCTTCGCTGAAACTTAGATTTTAGATAATAATGTCCAATCTTTGAGTTGCACATTAACAAGCAATAATAGAATAACAGAAAATTGAGATAATTTTCTGGATAATTTCACCTTACGTCTACTGCTCTCTCAATGATCTGAGTATTTCAGCAATGCTCTCTCAATGATCTGAGTATTTTAGCAAAATACTTTTGGGCCTTAATCTTCATATAATTTCCTGTAGTCTATCCATTAAAGAATCCCATTCATTTATTACCACCACTATACGGCCAAACATTTCTGCTGACTTTTGATCTCATGTGTCTTCTAAGTATTCTAAATATTGGCAAACACTCCATAGGCACCAACCAACACAACTAACCAATCCCAGAACCCACTTTAAACCCTTTCCATACTCGGGAGTTCTGGCAAGATGGCGGACTAGGCAGAAGGACTGCACAAACCCTCTTCAACAAAGAAAAGGGAAACCAATTAACACAGACACAGAAGATAATCTTGGACCCCCGAGCCTTGAAGGGAAGGATACAGAAGTAGAC
>NW_006921613.1:9564803-9575323 GCF_000298275.1 Orycteropus afer afer
GCATGTGAGTTAAACATTTACCTCAAGTAGACACATGCCCTGGAGAGAACAATCATGGGAGAAGGAAGGGCTGCTTATGCACAGGGAGACAGCTCAGGGTGCAGGAGAGTATGGAGGGATGGACATGGGTAAGAGGTAACTATGGGGAGGAAGTGGGAGGGGAGCTGTTGCATTGTAAACTGTGGTCAATGACATGAGAACAAGTATATGTGAACTGCTGTATGGAAAGTGAATTCGCTCTGTAAATCTCCACCCAAATCACAATAAATAAAATAAAATATTAAAAAAAAACCCAAAAACCTTTCCATACTCACTGCCACCCACCACGTATTTATACATCTGGCTGCATTGATCCACCTATACAAACAAGCCTGGCTAAACCAACACTGACTACCATCTAGTTGACTCTGACTCTTGGCAACCCTGAAGGACTGAGTTTACAGAATCAGATTGCCTTATTTTTCTCCTGCAGAGTGACTGGTGGATTTAAACTACCAGCCTTTTGGTTAGCAGCCTAATGCTTTAACCACTGTGCCTCCAGACCTTCTTGACAAACCTGGCTGTTGTTGGCGTTACATGCCGTCAAGTGGGCCCTGATTGATAGCGACCCCTCCTTGGGTTTCCAAGGTGGTATCACTACGGAAGTAGATTGCCCCATCTTCCCTCTGAGGAGTGGCTGGTGGGTTTGAACCGCCAGCCTTCTGGTTAGCAGTCAAGTGCCTTAGGCACTATGCTACGAGAGCTCCTACAAGCCTGGCTAGGCAAACAAAAAAAGGATGCAAAGCATGGGTGGGGTTTCTTAGTAGGCATGCCCCTTGGAATGGAGAGGCATTTAAGAAAAGGTAGGTCAGAGTATGAAGAAATTACATGAATCAATCAAAATCATTTGAATTATCATCCAGATTATTCTCTATTTCAGTGTGAGTAGGGACAGGGATTCCCGGAAGAAAGATGGGGCAATCTACTTCCGTTGTGATACTGCCTTGGAAACCCAAGAAGGGGTCGCTATGAGTCGGGTCCGACTCGACGGCACGTAACAACAACAACAACAGGGACAGGGATTAAGTGTCTTTTATCTACATTTCTCTATCAAATGATGAAAATTTCAGGGCCAAAAGAATTGAAAGCAATTGTTTATGTAATATTACATGGTTTTAAAAAATGAAGTGACTTTCTTATCTTAATTGGGGGAATCTCACATTAAAGCATATAATGTCCAAGAAAACTGCGAATTCTTAATCATGTATTATTTTAATAGCGTTGTGAAGAGCGAGTTGAGAAAGAATTTCTGGGATCATTATCATCGTCATCATCGACAGAAGACAACTTTGAGGAGGAAGAACAAGTGAAACAAGAAATACACACTACTCCAGAATAATGCATACAACTCACTTTAATTGTAGCACAGTATGTTTAATTCAAGTACAATTTGTGAAAAGAGGTCAGAATTAATTGTGCATTTTACTATCCATCTTTTAAAATATTCAAATCAATAAATCTCAATAAATCATCCTTAAAGATCTATCCAAGCATAATCTTGGCTCTTATTGGTAGGAAATATATTTTAAGATGGAAAAATAATCATTATGAAGCATAGAGAGCTTTCAACCATTTCTTAGGAAGTACATCTTGATAATAGCAACCATTCATCATAATACAAAACAGAAAGAGGATTAAATTACTGTGGCATAGGAAGCCCTGCCAGTTCCTAAACACCCTACATAGTTTCTCTGGGATGTTTTGCATTGTTTAGGCCTCAAGTAAAACCAAAGCCCCACCTCCAGGTTTTGTAGCAAACAAACTCTGCTTCTCTGGTCCTGAGCTTCGGGCACTCCTCTGGTAATAAGCTTCCTGCACATTTGCTAGGAAGCTGGACAGCTTGTCAGCAGGTACTATCGATACTGTGCAGCCTCCCCATCCTGCTCCGGTAAGTCGAGATCCTTGAGCCCCAAACCTCCTAAAACAATGAGGAAAAAAATATCAGAACCTATAAATGAAAACGAGAGTGACTTGCCTTGTGCTTATAGAACACAAAGCCTACTCAACTTTTAAGGAAAGAATATGTGTTTTGATGTTGTCAAACACGTTGTTGTTGTTGTTATGTGCCGTCAAGTCGGCCCCACTCATAGCGACCCCTCCTTGGGTTTCCGAGGCAGTATCACTACGGAAGTAGATTGCCCCATCTTCCTTCAGAGGACTGGCTTGTGGGTTTGAACCGCCAGCCTTCTGGTTAGCAGTCAAGTGCCTCAGGCTTACGCACTATGCTACCAGAGCTCCCGTCAAACATGTTAGGACACGATGAAATTTATACAGTTTCAAAAAGGATTTGAAAGTCAAATGTATCTAACGCTAGTTCCTGGTTTTGGCTGTAAATGGTGAAAGTCAGCAGCACGCTCATTTCATGAAGGCTGCATTAATCCACTCGTAGGCTTGATTCTAGGGAGAAGCCACTTGAAGCAAGCTTACCTGTGAATCAGGAAAGCAGTAAAAGGAAAACAGGGAATAGACATGATCAACTTTAAGCATCAGATGGTCACAAAAAATGAGAGTGAATCAAAATTTAAATGCACATTCTTATACACGGGAGGGCTTCTTCCTGTGGCTAGTTCAGCTGTATTTTAAAGACTTGACTATTTCACATAAAGGAGCTCTGGTAGCATAGTGGCTAAGACACTTGCCTGCTAACCAGACGGCTGGCGGTTCAAACCCACCAGCCACTCCTCGGAAGGAAGGTTGGGCAATCCTACTTCCGTAGTGATACTGCCTTGGAAACCCAAGGAGGGGTCGCTATGAGTCAGGGCCGACTCGACGGCACATAACAACAACAACAATTTCATATAAAAGAATTAGTCCCCTAGAACAGCCTAACTTCATGCTGAATAAATTTATCAACAAAGAGCATATCATTAAACTCTAAACTGGTTAGTTTGTTTAATTCTTAATGGAAAATTATGAAAACCTTCCCACAAAGAGGATGGTAGCTTCACAGATCCACGCCCATGTTCCCTGTGTCCTCTGAAGGTGGTCTGACAAATGGACTCAGAATTTACCATCAGATGGGATGTGTCTGATTGGGATGGAAACTATTATATAAACTACCACACAGCAAGAGGTAATTTCAGTCACCATCAACCAGGCACAGTTTCAAACCTAAGATCCGAACCAAAGTGAAAGGCCTTACACACACTGCAAGGATCACTCATCTTTGAAAGATGAAATTTATCCTGACAACAAAATTTAACATGTACTTCCAATTCTTCCTAATAAAATTTACTCTAAATTAGTAGCAGATTAAAAACTCTATAATTAATTTAGCACAATTTTGTCCCCTTTTTTCCATCTAAATGGGCTACTTTACTTCCTGGAAAATATCAATAGGCTATTACTCCTACCCTAGGACATCAGAATTATTGCACACCAGTAATTCATTTTTCCCCTCAATGACTTTCTCAATTGATTTCTTTTCATCATCTGTTTTATTCATTAAAATATGCTTTTCAAGTTAAAATGGATGTTTAAGGAAGAAAACAGAAACCCTTGCAAACAAATAAAGATTATTCATCTCATCTTGTCCCTCAAACATTGTTTACAGCCCAGTAGCTGAACTGAACCCATACTCCTACCATCTCGGCTGAAAATTCTCTCTGGCCCTGAGATTCTAGGGTTATTTTGAGTTCCTAGACTGCCAAAGGTCCCATATGCAATTTAATGATTTAAAATAAAAAAAAAAAAATAATAATAAGTTGCCATATGCAGTCACATCAAGCTACTGTGGAAGATGTGGGAAAACTGTGGCATCATCCATGACTCATCTCTGGAGGACCCTAAAATCTGGGCATTAAAAGCCTAAAATGGCATAGAGACGAGCACTGTGCCTTCCTACTTGATTGCTTAAGACCCAAACTATGCCATTTTTCTGGGCTCAGGTCACCTAGGTCTTTAATCATCTTCAATGGACTTCTAGGCATATTTTCTTACTCTTTTCCATTATGAGAGTTTTTGAAGGCTAGGACTGAAAGTAAGTTTCTAATCTGGCCACAAAACCATAGGAATTGTGCCAAAGGGTCTATTTTTCTGACATTCCTGCCAGTTTCCAGATAGCAGAAGTGAGAAGTCTTTCTAGGTAAGTACACTCACTTCTGAACCTCTAGCGTTCCTCTGTTCCTGTTTTGCTTACTGCAGATGGAAATGGACTGGAGAGCATCAACCACATGGTCCTAAAACAGCACAGTTCATATTTCCTAAATAGAGGATGGTAAGTGCTATTATAAATAGGCTTCTGCCCCTGAGTCAGTGGTATTCATGATCACAAATCAGGAGGCTGCCCTAGCAGCTGGTCAGAAGGCTGTCCAGCTCCACACACTCACACGGGCAAAAAGGTCCTGTCTGTACTGTTGCCCACTGGTGCTACATATGCCCTTTGGCACGTGCACAGCAACTCCGAGAGAGATCTAAAAGTCGGGAGACCAATAGAAACTTTAAGAAAGAAAAATAGACGAGCAAAGGATGTTTATTAAACTTTTCATGTTTGTATTTTTTTTCTGGGAGAACAAGACATTAAAAGTATATCTCTTGCGTCAGAAAGGCAATACAAGATTTATGAAAACAAAAACTCCAAAATCTCCCAAAAACAGGACTGGGAAGTTGGTCTAAGCAACAAAAGCAGCTTTTGCCTTCTACAGCAGTCCACACAACAAAGGCTGGGGCAGCTGGAGAGTGGAATTTATACGGAATGTTCTCTTTGATCCTTTTATCACTGAAAAGTATATTCACGTAACTAATTGTCTATCACTCAATACAGCTTGACTGAAATTGCTTACTTTTAAATGAAATGATTTGACCATAAAGCACCTACTAAGGTGAAAGGCACTGTGCTATGGGGACATGGGGAGGAGATCAAGTAAGACCCCAGCTTTGCTATAAACTAAACTAAAAAGAGGGAAAGTAAGGAATTATGTCTTCTATTTAAATTTACTTCAAAATAAATAAAAATTTATGTAATTATTTCAGAAAAGTTTTGTGCCCAGCATACTTCCAGGCATTTAGTATTTGCTTAAGTACATCAAAACACATATCGTATCTATAAATATTAGCAGTCAGAAGTATACTTTTTACCTAGAAAGACTTCTAGCTTTTGCTCTCTAGAAATAGGAAGCTTATGAAAAGAGACCTTCAAGAACAATTTCTATGTTTTTTATAGCCAGGTTACAAATAATGCTTTCAGATTGTTTTAGAGTCAAGAAACCACAGCCTTCAAACACTATTCAAATGAAAAAGTATAGGAAAATATGCCTACCAAAACCGAAACCAAACTCACTGCCATCAAGCCAATTCCAACACATAGCAACACCCTTTAGGTTTCCGAGTCAGTAAATCTTTACATAAGTAGATTGCCCAGGCTTTCTTCTTTGGAGTAGCCGCTGGGATTGAACCACCAATCTTCCGTTAGTAGTCAAATGCCTTAGGCACTATACCACCAGAGCTCCTTAAAATATGCCTAGAAGATTATTTAAGAAATGTAAGCCATTAAAGTTCATTGAAAACCAGTTGGTTTGTGTCCAGCAAATGGACCCTGTGTGTGTTGTTGTTGTTTGCTGCCATCAAGCCATCTCTGACTCATAGCGACCCCATGCACAGCAGAACGAAACACCGCCTGGTCCTGCGCCAGCCTCACAATCCCTGCTGTACTTGAGCCCATCATCACAGCCACCGTGTCAATCCATCTCCTTGAAGGCCTCCCCCTCTTTCGTCGACCCTCCACCCTACCAAGCATGACATCCTTCTCCAGGGAATGGTCCCTTCTGACAACATGACCAAAATAGGTGAGAAGAAGTCTGGCCATTCTTGCTTCCAAGGAGCATTCTGGCTGCACTTCCTCCAGGACAGATCTGTTAGTTCTTTTAGCAGTCCATGGTACTTTCAGCATTCTCCGCCAGCACCACAACTCAAAAGCATCAATGCTTCTTTGGTCTTCCTTACTCACTGTCCAGCTCTCACATGTATATGAGGCGAATGAAAATACCATGGCTTGTGTCAGGTGCACCTTAGTCTTCAAGGAGATATTTTTGCTCTTCAGTACTTGAAAGAGGTCTTTTGCAGCCAATTTTCCCACTGCTATATGTTGTCTGATGAGCTCTGGTAGCATAGTGGCTAAAGCACTTGACGGCTAACCAGAAGGCTGGCGGTTCAAACCCACCAGCCACTCCTCGGAAGGAAGGTTGGGCAATCCTACTTCCGTAGTGATAGTGCCTCGGAAACCCAAGGAGGGGTCGCTATGAGTCGGGGCCAACTCGACGGCACATAACAACAACAACATATGTTGTCTGTTATCTTGACTGCTGCTTTCATTGGTGTTGATTATAGAACCAAGTAATATGAAGTCTTTGACAACTTCAATTTTTTCTCCATTTATCGTGATGCTACTTATTGGTCCAGTTGTGAGCATTTTTGTCTTCTTTATATTGAGATGTAATCCACACTGCAAACTGTAATCTTCAACCTTCATCAGTAAGTGCTTCAAGTCATCCTCACTTTTAGCAAGCAAAGTTGTGTCGTCAGAGTTTCACAGGTTGTTAATGATTCTTCCTCCAAATCTGATGCCAAGTTCTTCTTTGTATAGTCCAGCTTCTCCAATTATTTTCTCAGCATACAGAGTGAGTAAGTATGGGGAAAGAATACAACTCTGATGCAGTCCCTTCTTGATTTTAAACCATGCAGTGTCCCCTTGTTCCATTCAAACAACAGTCTATATACAAATTCCTCATGAGTACAATTAAGTGTTCTGGAATTCCCATTCTTCTCAATGTTATCCATAATTTGTTATGATCCACACAGTGGAATGCCTTTGCATAGTCAATAAAACACAAGTAAACATCTTTCTGGTATTCTTTGCTTTCAGCCAAGATCCACCTGACATCAGCAATGATATTCCTCATACCATGTCCTCTACTGAATCCAGCTTGCATTTCTGGAAGTTCTCTGTCAGTATACTGTTGCAACTGTTTTTGAATTACCTTCAGTAAGATTTTACTTGCATGCATTATTAATGATATTGTTTGATAATTTTCACATTCTCTGGGATCACCTTTCTTTGGAATCAATACAAATATGGATCTCTTCCAGTCAGTTGGCCAGGTAGCAATCTTCCAAGTCTCCTGGCATAGGTGAGTGAGTGTCTCCAATGGGGCATCGTTTGTTGAAACATCTCAATGGGTATTCCGTCAATTCCTGGGGCCTTGGTTTCTGGCCACTTCCTTCAGTGCAGCTTCACCTTCTTCTTTCAATACCAATGGTTCTTGATCATATGCCACCTTCTGAAATGGATAAACATCGACCAATTCTTTTTGGTATAGTGACTGTGTATTCCTTCCATCTTCTTTTGATGTTTCCTGTATCATTCAATATTTTGCCTGTAGAATCTTTCAATATCGCAACTCAAGGCTTAAATTTTTTCCTTCAGTTCTTTCAGCTTGAGAAATGCCAAGTGTATTCTTACCTTTTGGTTTTCTAACTCCAGGTCTTTGCATGTTTCATTATAATAATTGTCTTTGTCTTCTCAAGCTGCTCTTTGAAATCTTCTGTCTGTTCAGCTCTTTTATCTTGTTATTTCTTCCATTTGCTTTAGCTACTCCTTGCTCAAGGGCAAGTTTCAGTGTCTCTTCAGACATCCATTTTGGTCTTCTTTTCTTCCTTTCCTGTCTTTTTAATGACCATGTGCTTTCTTCATGGATGATGTTCTTGATGTCATCCCACAATTCCTCTGGTTTTTGGTCACTGGTGTTCAATGCATCAAATCTATTCTTTAGATGGTCTCTAAATTCAGAAGGGATTTATTCAAGGTCATATTTTGGCTCTCATGGACTTGTTTGTCTTCAACTTCAACTGGCATATAAGCACAATCAGCTCCTGGCTTTGTGTTGGCTGAAGATATTGACCTTTTCCATCACCTCTTGCCACAGATGCAGTCAATCTGATTCCTGTATACTGTGTGTATGCACTTGTGCATATGCTTGTACGTATCTGTGCTTATTTATTTCATTCTAATGTCTTTGACAAGGAGCCCTGGTGGTGCATTGTTAAGTGCTCAGCTGCTTATGTTGACAATTTGAACCCACCAGCCATACGGTGGGAGAAAGATGTGACAGTCTGTTTCCACAAAGATTTACAGCCTTGGAAACCCCATGCAACAGTTCTACTCTGTCTTAAAGGTTCACTATGAGTCTGAATCTATTCTATGGCAATAGATTTGGTTTCTTTTTGTTTACTGTCTTCAACAGTAAATGAAAGACAGAGGACCAAAGAGGAGTGAGTTACTGTCTTCAACAGTAAATGAAAGACAGAGGACCAAAGAGGAGTGAGTCCCTAAGGGCACTCTCCCTTTTTCTTGGCTGAGTATAAAGATTAGCACTCAGGCTTTGGGGAAAAGAGCATACAAATAGGAATTTGCATTTCATTTTTCCCTACTATAACCTAGTCAGTAGAATGGGTACAAGAAGCTGAGCAGCATGGCCATGGAATAAAGCTATGGAAAGACTTCTGAGGAAGACAGAACAAATTAACTAATGCAACCTTTGTTGGTACATTAAAATTTGTCATTCATCATCCTTAATAGCTTGGGCAATAATGTAGGAATGAATCCTCTCTAATTTCAACAAGTGTTAAAATGGAAATAAAAGGTATTAACTATTTTTTCTTACGTAAAACGAGGGAACCAATAATGAATGAGCTGTCTCCCAACTGACTTGGTTTCAAAATTGCTTTGTGTTCCTCGGTAAATTCTACTTTAAAATTTAGCCATTTCTTAAAATGTTATATTTTGTTCATTTAAATTTAGATATTTTATAATTGAGCAAGCATCATCTTTTCCTTCATTATTATATTTTGTCTCAAACCATGTAAGTTTTCTAACACTAATTTAATATAAACATATTACCAGTATGAGTGTAGTTTCCTTCTCTCTCCCTGGACCTTTCTTTGGATTCTAAGCTGATTTTGTCTTTTGGAGCAGTAAAAGGGTCAACTGAAAAAAGAGAAAAATAACAAGGCAAGCAGTGGTGATTTCTGTTCTTTTCTTCCTTCTCTCCACAGGGGTCTTAAAGCGACCATCTATGCTTCACCCTAAGCCAAACTATAGGCTAACTACATAGAACTGCCTTTTTAATACAGTCTACCTTAGATCAGACTAAGATTTTAGCTGGTACATAGTCCCTTCAGGATTCTCGGCATTGGAGTTCTTCATTCACGTAATTAGTTGTTTTTTCATTCAAATAGTTTACAAGTAGGTCTTCAGAAAAACTAACGGAATTTTAAGTGCCCCAAGTGGACCAGGGAAGGTAATCCAAAGACTGTCTTTGATGATGCTCCTCTCTGAAGCCATTTCTGCTTCCCTCCTCTTTCCTCTGGTCTCCCTACAGCAACCAACTTTTTCAGGTTGCCAGTCTTAGTCAAAGCTTCCCCACTGGTAATAACATTCCTAAAGGGGCAGGAAGTATAGAGATGGTGTTGGTTAAACAAAACAGTATTCTATCAGAGGTTGAGTTGTTGGCACCAGTGGCCCATGCCAGGCCTTGTCAGTCCTTTCCAGCACATATCAATACTGCCTCTGCCTGGCCCAGAAAAGGAGGGCTTAAGAGTGCCTCTCCATCTTCCACTTGAACCTTTCCTCGTGTTACCACCTGCTGTTCTTCTACTGTCTTGTCTGTCTGTGTACACTTTCTAATACCCCCCCCCTTTTTGAGAGTTAATTAAATTAATACTTTTTATTGCTTCCTCAGGGGCATGCTTAAGTACAATTTTTTTTTTTTTTTTATTGTCAGTGTGTGGTAGGGAAGAATACAATGACTACTAGTGCAGCTTGATCTACCACTGTCTTTGCACATCAGTGTAAATGTCCACACTATCTGTGCAAAAGGCAAGGCACATATTAGCAACAGTATGACAAGAGTTTTGGCTCTGTGAGCCTCCTGAAAGGGTCTTGGGGAGACCCAGGGATCCAGAGCATATGATTTTGCGGATCACTGTAGTAGATGCAGTAGGCAAATCATAGACAAATAAGTCATATCCTTGACATCAAATTATTCACCATCTAGTCACAGAGGTCCATTCCCTGACAATTAAAATCCACATAGTATAGGACACATACAATAAAGTGTTAAATTTTTATTAGTCCTCTAATCAGCTTTTTATTATCTTCTTTCCTTAGTAATAAGACAGGATGGTCCTAGGCATGGCCTTCTTTTCATAGAGCTGGCCTTCTTTTCATAGAGCTTGCACTACTCTAAGCCTAAACCAAACAAGTATCCGGTATTCTTACAATTTTATGGAACAATATGGGGAGGGGTAGCACCAGGGTAAGAGGGTACAGATGATTGGTTGTTGCTAAGGGATTTAGGGCAGTGATCTAAGATGTTGGGGGACGTAAAGAAACCCCCCGGCTCCAAAGTTCATTTAGGAAAATATTATCTAGGGAGGATGCAAGGCTCGTATGTGGGAGATTTTCAGGAGTTGAGCAAATCTCCAAT
>NW_006921613.1:9576838-9578627 GCF_000298275.1 Orycteropus afer afer
CGTATGTTCTCCCCAGAATAATTGGGAATAGGAGGCAGGGGTTCCAGCTGCGGGCAGGGTAAGTTAGTTGTTAAGGCTCGTATTGTTTGGAGGGCAGCTCTCTTAGCTGCCTGGTCTGCTGCTCGGTTACCTCTGGTTTCAAGAGAGTGTCCTCTCTGATGTCCCGGGGTATGGACCACCGCTACCATCCGCGGCCGGGTCACAGCTGATAACAAGCGGAGGATTTCCGCTTGGTTCTTTATTTCCTTTCCTTCTGAGTTTCTGAACTCACGCTCCCGGTAGATGGCGCTATGTATATGAAGAGTTGCATATGAATAGTGACTGTTGGTATAGATCGTTAGCTTCTTTCCCTCTGCTCTTTCTAAAGCTTCCGCTATGGTGATTAGTTCAGCTTTTCTGAGCGGAAGTTCCTGGCAGTAAAGTGCTGGTCCAAATAATCTCCTCCCGGTCGTTTACTACCGCGGTACCCGCATACCTTAGTTCATCCTGTACGAAACTGCTCCCATCCATGAACCAGATGAAATCACTGTTTTCCAACGGGGAGTTTCGCAAGTCCTTTCTGACCGTATTTACCTCTGCAAGTATCTCGGAGCAGTCGTGCAGAGGTTTATCTAGGTCAGGGTTAGGTAGCAGGGTGACGGGATTCAAAACTGTTGGCCTTGAGAATTGCACCCTTGGAGTGTTAAGTAATAGACTCTGATAATGAGTTAATCTGGTGTTAGTCATCCATTTCCCCGGAGGTTGTTTGAGCACTCCTTCAATGGTATGGGGAGTGGTTACTTTCAAAGTTTGTCCATGGGTTAACTTATCTGCATTTTTAACTAGCAGGGCGGTGGAGGTAATAATCCTCAGGCAAGGGGGTTATCCTGCTGCTACTAGATCTAATTTCTTTGAGAGGTATGCTACTGGTTTCTTCCATGGTTCCTGTTGTTGTGTTAAGACCCCCTTGGCTATTCCTTTCTTCTCATCAACAAACAGATGAAATGGTTGAGTGGGGTCTGGTAATGTTAATGCTGGGGTTTTAAGGAGTGCTTCCTTAAGTTCTTTAAAAGCTGAATCTCTCTCGGGGGTCCAGTTCCACTCCAACCCTTCCCTGCTGAGCTCATAGAGTGGTTTCGCTTTTGTGGTAAAATCTAAAATCCACAGCTGACAATAGCTCACTGTTCCTAAGAATTCTCTCATCTGCCTTGGGCTTGTGGGTTGAGGAATCTGTAGGATGGTTTGTTTCATGGCTTCAGTGAGCTACCTCTGCCCAGCCCTTAGTTTATACCCCAAATATGTGACTTCTGACTTAGCTATCTGAGCTTTTTTTGCACTAGCTCGATATCCCAGCTCTCCCAGAGTAGTGAGCAGTTTTCTGGTTGCTTCAAGACAGCCTGCCCGGTCGGGGGCAGCGATTAGTAAGTTATCCACATACTGTAGTAAAGTTATTTGTGGGTTTTGCCCCCTGTACTCACGTAGGTTGTTACTCAAGGTTTCGTTGAATAAAGTGGGTGAGAGCTTGAACCCCTGGATCAACCTTGTTCACGTTAGCTGGCCGAGGATTTTATCCATTTCGTTAACCCATTCGAAGGTAAAAATGTCTTGGCTCTGCGGGGCTAGGGGTAGACTAAAGAAAGCATCTTTCAAATCCAGGGTGGTATACCACACATGCTCTGGGGGAAGATTGCTGAGCAGTGTATAAGGGTTAGGGACTGTGGGGTGTATGTCCTCCACTTGGTGATTAACCTCTCTCAGATCCTGCACCGGTCTGTACTCTCCCCCTGGTTTCTTTACTGGGAGGAGAGGT
>NW_006921613.1:9578974-9580693 GCF_000298275.1 Orycteropus afer afer
TTCCCCATCGGTAACCTGGACACCATCTTTGTGAAAGAATATATGGGCTTGGGCTTTGGATAATAAGTTTCTTCCTAACAGCGGTGCAGGACAGTCGGGTACAATTAAGAATGAATGGGACACTTGCTTAGTTCCCAGATTCACTTGTTGCTGAGTTGTCCAATGATACCGCTTTGCCCCTGTTGCTCCCCGGACCAGGTTAGGTTTTGTAGAAATCCTTCCCTCCTTCTTATTTAGGACAGAATACTGAGCCCCTGTGTTTACCAGGAACTCTACTGGTTTCCCCTCCACCTTCAAAGTTACCCAAGACTCAGGGAGGGGTTCTGAGTCTCGTTTCCTCTAGTTGCTGTCCTCGCTTGCTGTCAAGGTCCTAACAGGAGCAGGCTTGTCATATTTTTTGTTCTCTTTCTTTGGGCATTCATTCTTCCAATGTCCAGTCCCCTTGCAAAATGCACATTGGTTCGGAGCTAGGGCTGGATCTCAGCGGGGCCTGTCATGTTGGTTTAATCTCCTTCCTCTCCCTCTGTCTCCCCAAGTTCCGGTAAAGAGAATCTTTGCTAACTCTTTCTGATTTTGTTTATTCTCTTTAGCTTGGAACTCCCTTTCCTCCCTCCGTATCCTTTCTTCCCTTTCCTCTGGGGTTTCCCTAGTATTATACACTCTCTCTGTTACTTTCATTAAGTTCTGTAGGGTTTGCTTACCTAATTTATCTATTTTCTGAAGCTTTCTTCTGATATCAGGGGCTGCTTGGTTTACAAAAGATAGGACTACTGCTGCTCTACTCTCATCAGCTAGTGGATCCATGGGAGTATACAGCTTAAACGTATCCATCAATCTTTCTAAGTATGCTGTGGGGCTCTCTGTCGGCTCCTGCCTGACTAAGTTTACCTTGGCCAAATTAGTCGGCTTCCTTGCCGCTGCTCGGAGACCGGTTATTAGAATCTGGTGGTACTTTTGGAGCCTCTCCCTCCCCTCCGGTAGTTCAAAGTCCCACCCAGGGCGAGATAACAGAAATCCGGTGTTAATTAAATTTTGAAGCGTTGTAGGTTGCTCATTATTCTCCGGAACATTTTTCCTGGCCTCAGTCAAGATCCTTTCTTTCTCCTCTGTGGTGAACAAAACCTGCAATAGCTGCTGACAATCATCCCAAGTGGGGTTATGGGTAAACAATATGGAGTCTAACAAATTAATCAGGTTTTGGGGGTTCTCAGAAAAGGGGGTGTTTTGCGCTTTCCAGTTATACAGGTTTGATGTTGAAAACGGCCAGTACTGCCAGGTTCTGTTTCCGTCCTCATGGGGCGGGCCAACCGCTCTGAGAGGCAGCGCCTGGACAGTAGACGATGAAGTTTCAGCCTCCTGGGAGCCCCTCTGGCGTGGGCGGAGACCGGAGGCTGGGCCCATAATGACGGGTGGCGCACTTGGAGCATTTGCTCCATTCCCTCCCGACACTTGTGGAACCTGGAGAGGGTGGGGAGGTGGCAGAGGCAGAATCTGGTGAGGGTGGGGAGGTGGCAGAAGCGGCGGAGGGGCATAGGGGGTGGAGATATGCTGCTTTCTAGATCCATCAGATCGAGGTCAACCTGAGAATCAGGTAAAACTGGTGGAACAGCTGCTTGGGACCCAGGTCATCTGGGTTTCTCCTTCCCGCTAGTCCCAAGTGAGGATGTCAATACCTTAACAGAAGGGTTCGGAAGAAAAGGTTTTAGCCATGGGGGTGGA
>NW_006921613.1:9581653-9583762 GCF_000298275.1 Orycteropus afer afer
AATATTATCTAGGGAGGATGCAAGGCTCGTATGTGGGAGACTTTCAGGAGTCGAGCAAATCTCCGATACGTGCTGAATCCGGATGGCTTTTGTGATGCGTGCTGAGTTCGGAGGAAGTTCCTTGATACCTGCTGAGACTGGAGGGCAGATAAAGGCCCTAAAGAGTCCAAAAGTTCTGTTAGTAATGCTGACATTAAAAAGTTTCTGGTTAAAGATTTTCCTGGAGGCTGCTAGAGCTCTCAGACTCACACCACATTAACATAAATTCACTGCTCCCTAAGTTTCCTATCTAATCTTCTGAGTTGCTGTTGCCAATTTGATACCATATGGATAGTTCTTAAAAGAGCACAATGCTCAAGGCAGACATTCTTTACTAGCTAAGCTGAACTACTGTTTGGTTCCAAGAAAACTTCAGGGACTATAACCATCCCTTTTCCTATTACTAATATCTGTTTTGCATTTTTCTGTACTCTTCTCTCTTCCCTTCTCATATATTCAAACAAAAGAAAGTCCCACAGCTTTTGAAAGTGGAAGTTGGACTTCAATTTTACATGGGACATACAAATACCATATTAAAAAGTATTTGTTGATTGAAGAAAGGAATGACATCAGTGACTGTACTGACTTCATTCCCCCTGAGGATGCTCTTCCACTCAGGACTTTTCACTACTCAACAACCAAGTGGAATATTTGGCTGATATATTTGGAAAATATCATCTGTTGGTCACAGTGACAGCAAAGAAAAAATTAATTCTATAAAGAGCTTAAGGACCAAACAACTCTTCTGGTCAATATTTTCAACATGCCAACAGATATTTTTTCAGTATGGGAAATTCAGTCCCAATATGGTTACAGACAAGTAGAAATTAATTTTGATACTTAGCAATTGGCTTTCCAAACAAAAACAATAATGAGAAAGGGATGGAGCCCCTTATGCTGGACACACTGAATTTTTCTCAAAAAAGCAACACTAAAGATGAAAATGGACTAAACAAAAACACTTTAGCTGCCAGTAAAAAAAAAAAAAAAAAAAAAACTAGTTTTCCCAAAAGCAAATAAAATGGAAAAAAAGTAAATAAAGATGCTTTTCCAAACTTAAGATCTAGCCACTAAATCTTTCATGAGAATCCCATTTTGAAAAACATATAGACCCAAAAACTGCTAGAACAAGAAAAGCCACTGGAGATCACAAAGCAAGGCAACTGTGCAAAGTCAGAGCTCAGAATGGCACGAGCCAGAGCTAGAATGCAGCCTTCCTAACATCCATCCTTCTCCACACACTGCTTTCCCTGTTCAGCATGGCTTTGCTTCCCTGTTCAAACATTACAAACCATGACAATAAAGGCCTCCATCATTGAAGATTTAAAACTAGGAGAGAAAAATAGGTAAAAATCGCTCACATTCAAATGCAATTACATCTCAATATAACCTAATGGGGAAGGAAGCAACTGTGGCTAGACATTGGACTATGAGCCAGGCTTTCCCAGTAACTCGTTATGGGAGCTTGTTCCATTCACTTCTTCATGCCTTCTCTGATCTCCAAGGTCCCTTCCTGCTCTAATATCTTATGGTGCTATTAGATTATTCTGATCCAGAAACATGAAATCTGATTTCCAAAGAGTGGCTTTTAGAGAAAGTTTCTCAGCCCAAAAACCCAGGAGTCATGTTGATTCCTCTCTTTCAGCCACATCAGTGGTTGTCTTGACTCTTCCTTCAAGGTGTAACTGTCATCCAGTCTCTTCTTGGCATTTCCACTACCATCTTCCTCAAAGCCAGAGCCCTTACAATGGCCTATGAGGCTCTTGTGGTACGGTTCCCCCTACTTCTCTAACTACATCGCTTCTTACCGTCTCCTTCTTTCACTGCCCTCCAGCCACACTGATCTTCTCGCTGTTCCTCACCTGTGGTAACCAGGTACCACCTCAGGGCCCGTGCACTTGCTGTTCTTCAGCACGTACTGCTCTTCTTCCACATATTTGCATGGTTCATTTCTTCATTTCCTTCAGGTCTCTGCTTAAATAGCATCTCCTCAGAGAAGCCTTCTCTGACCATCCATCTAAATATTACCTACCCAACCCTGGCACTCTCTATCCCTTGTAATATAAAGAT
>NW_006921613.1:9583862-9604748 GCF_000298275.1 Orycteropus afer afer
ATATTCATAACAACTAGTTAAGTCACTACCATTTGCATCATTTTTAATTGCCATTTGCCTCTTTCACTACTAGATTGTAAGCTCCATATGAGCAAGTGCTGGCTGACTATCCCAAAAAAAGAAAGTTCATTAGAGAATTCCAAAAGCCTGGCAAAAACTCCTCCACTGTTTTTCAGGTAGGATTCAAACTACCCATTATCCTCTAAGCAAAGATGCTTCTTCTTGATTTACAGACAGATTATTCTAATTCTACTTATATCCAGAACTGAACAACATTTGTCCCTTCCATTGACAAGGCCCTTGAAATTTTCAGAATAGAACTCTTATAATGAAACCAGCTCTGGAAGGCTTTTTGGCAATTAGTGAGCAAATACTGACGTCAGCAGGATGATTCTCATCAAGCTTCTTGACAAGTTGGGTTACATATGCCATTTTTGATCATTTGAGCTACTTAGTTTAAACTTTTCACGATGGTAGTGTGGTAATGGGTGGGGCAAGCCACAGGCACCAAGTAGTTAATTATGTTTTCATTACTAATTGCATGCTGTATTGTACTATCTTCTCATAGTGGAAATAACATGTAGCCATTTGAGAGTTTTCCCAATTTCCCTTTCAGTTTTCCAAAGTCAATGGCCCTTGGAAAAGGGACCAAACTGGGTAAAGAGAGCAAACTACCTCTATTATCCCCATTCTCTAGCAATTATAAGGAAATTGTTCCCAGAATCTATGAGTTTTCTTCTTTATACTTTGGTCTCATTTATAAACCTAGCTTTCTTCAGTTCTTATTTCTCCAAATTGCCTAACTTAAACCTGGAGGACAAGGAATGCCAGCTCTCTGAGTAACTCCTTCAGCAATGTCCCTCCTCACGCATTTCTATCAGGCTTGAGGCCCTCTTTCCGTTTTCTCTCGTCTTTCAAATAGAACTACTGAAGCTATGACACCAGAGAAGATTTGTTGATAGAGCAACAGTCTAGTGGACACAGTTAACTAAAATATCACGGGAAAGGAACAGCAGAGTCCATGTCTAGAAAAAGCTACTTTCCTGAAAGGCCTAATCATACAAAGATGAAAATTATTATGATGTTGTAAAGAGCTAACTTCAAACCTGGAGTCCCATAAAGCCAGGGAGCCAAGTCCCAAATCTCCCATCTTACAGATATTTACAAGGAAGCAATTTCAGCTCTATGTGATGGGAGACCCCATATAGGCAGTGGAGGAGGCTTTTGTTATGGAAATGTTGCATTATTTAAGCAGTGTTCTTTGACATCCCCCTGCCCCAGCCATGATGTTCTCCCAGTCTCACCGACAGATGTCCACCAGCTGGTCCAGCTCAGGGCAGCTGCACTCGTACATGTCCCTGCAGCTCAAATGACTCTGATTCATTAACTCCCCCAGCAGCTGGACCATGTTGTCAGGTGCTTCTTCACATATCTTTTTAAACTGGAGCACTCGCGCAGCCTCACTGTACACATGCTTTGCACGCTGGTAGAGTTTGAAGTTGAGCACTTAGGAAGAAAGAGCAACAAGGGTAGAAACAGTTATTGTCTTTATTATAATTACCTGAAACTTTAAATAGGTCTCTCTTACAGTGAAAGAATCCTTTATAATCTAAAAATATCTATTTTCAAGCCAGTTTTACTTTTCTCTTGATACTGAATAAAATCTTGTTACAATATATACCTTCACTTCACATGCACATACGTGTACAAACTAACACATCCCAAAGGAAGGGAGTGGGAATATTTATGGAGCACTCCCCACATGCCAGGCATGTTAAAGGCACTACCTCACGACGTTTTCCTCACAGTACTGTAGGCCTGGTCGTGTGATCCCTGCTTAACGGATGGGTGAATGCAGCTCAGAAGTGAAGGAATGACTACGGTCACACATTCCAAGAGTGGCCCACATGGAGCAGATCAGGGATGGCTGAGCCCAGACCTATGTCCTTTCTACTGTGCCTCACAGGAAAGGGCCACTAGAGATGCTTGTGTTGGTAATTCCTTTTATAAAAATATATCCCAAAGAAACAGAACCACTGTGGTACATGCATATATATTTATATTATATATGTATGTTTATTTATAATTTATAATAGCAGAAAATGAGAAACAACTTAAGTGTCTAGTAATGGGGATTTCTTTTCAACTATGCTTTATTCATTAAAATAATATTTGCTATTAAAACTAAGATCATAAGACAATTTAAGATGAGGGAAACTGTGATATAATTATTAAGTGACTAGACATAAAACTATATGTATAATATGATACTAATTATGCATACATATTTACATATATTTATGTATATTTTCATAGAAAAACAACTGATAAGAAAGCTCTAAAACGTTAATAGTAGTTATCTCCATGGTAACAAAGATTTTATTTTCATCTTGACATGCTTTTATAATTTCTACATTATTCACAATGACTCTGTAACTTCAATTAGAGAAGCAGGCTGCAACAGCTCCACCTATAATGCTTACACATTCCCCTGAATAACAATTGAGACGTCACTACTTTCACCCATGCTGAACAGTGACTGAGCTGGCATGGTGGGTCTGGGAAAATTCTGGAAAATTTTTGGAAGCCACCTGGCCTAATGAAAAGCACCAAGGTTGGGAATCAAAAGAACTGACATTTGTTCTCAGCTCTGGAACTAGCTGTACCCATGCTGCTACCTTCGTAGGGCTCCATTTCCTCATCTCTAAAATGAGCTTAAGAATTACCTCTCAGGATTCTCTCAGCTCTAACATTTTATGATGCCATGAAGAACTTCCTTCAACTCTCTCCTCAAAGTGTTATGCTTTGTAAAGAGGAAGCTACCTGTGACTACTGCCTCTGTTTGCAGCCCCTCAGGTCTACTTTCTGCCCTTCTCCACCTGACCTCTACAGGCTACGACAACAGGTTCCCTTGCACTCTAGATTGCAAAAAGGGAGAAGTTCAGCACGAGGTGCGGGTAGGGGAGAGAATGAAGTCAGGGGGTTTATTTCCCAGTTCCCTTCTTGCAATGCCATATGGGCTGCCTGTATCCTCTACTGAAGGGCATTGAGCATCTTCTTAAACTAGCTTCTCCACATGCCTCTCTTCTCCTGAGTCTACCTCCCTTAAGATATTGCTGCTTTTTCAGAAGTGCTTTCATACTTCCATTTCTGAACCAATAAATTCTATTAAAATGTCAGGTTATATTCTTCCTCCACAGCATGATTCTTGTAATTTTAGGAGATGGATTAAAAAAGCAGTAAGGCTGGAGGAAATTAATAGCCCTTCTTAAGATTTGTATAAAAGCTTAGTAATTATAAGGATGGGACGAGCTTTTCTGTAAATTAATAATGAAGAATTAAGCATTTCCTTTCAAAGGTTCTCAGGTGAGTCATATTAAGTATATTGAACTTATAGCTAACTGACTGCATCAATGAAATGAAAGCAAGTTCACGTGAATTTTCCTGTTCCCTTTCAAAAAGGGCCTACAGTCACCAAATCTACTCAATTCTTCCTTCACAGTGTTATCTTGTAATCATTCTTTCTTTCTGCTCTCACCATTATTACACTTCCATTCCCTTTGCCACCTGAACTATTTTGCAGTGATCTTCTAATTGATATTCCTGTCTTGGGCTCTCCTCCCTGCAATCCACCCTGGGGTCAACACTGCCTGCTGAGCACCTAAAGCTAAGCCTTATTCACATTGCTACCCAAAACACTGAATGTTTCCCTGTTGTTTACAAAATTCCTACACTCACCATCCTCAGTCCCAACAAGAACTCTTCCCATCAGTTAAACCACCCTAGTTGTAGTCAACCAAACACTCCTTGCTTTTGGATGTACTTTTGTCCCACACAAAAATAATAGCTTATGCTTTCCCTGTCAAAATTTTACCTTCTGCTAAAAATTCAGCCTAAATTTTCTAAAGATTCAGCCTACATGAAGCCATGATGGCTCCAGCCAGAACCTGTCTCTTTACTCTGAACTTTAACCACATTTGCTGCCCATGGCACTCATTTGGCCATGTGTTTCTATAGTAATTGTTTCTCTTGTCTACTCAAAGAGTTTACAAACTGCTAACGACAGAAACTGTGCATGCCATCACCATGTTATTAGGTGCTGTCCAGTCGTTTACAACTGATAGCGACCCTATGCACAGCAGAATGAAACACTGCCTGATCCCGTGCCAGCTCCATGATTGCTATTCATAAAGTTGTGCACTAATGTATCAGACAGTGTTGCTCTGCTATTCATAAGGTTTTCCCTGGCCAATTCTTTGAGAAGTGAACAGCCTCTTCCTTCTTCCTAGTCTGTCTCAGTCTGCAAGCCACACTAAAACCTACACACCATGTGCACCCTGCTGAATTTAAAATACCAGTGGCACAGCCTCAAGACTCACATCACCACAGTTGGACAAACTGACAGACAAGTTTGTCTCCCTTAGCTGTTTGAAACTTCTCCAACCTCCCTTACCTGGATCCCAGCTGCTGCCTCCTCGTTCTGTCCCAGACCTGCTGGCCTTTTCCCCGCCTTGCTGCTTGTGGGGCATGGTCTGGGTTCCCTCCCCTCACCTGGATCCCAGTCGCCGACTCCTCCATATGATTATGGAATCTCCACACGTTCCACCACTATAATCTCTTGCTCCATAATGCCTTAAACAGTGTGTTATTGGCAAGAACTCAATAGGTGTTCACTGTTGATGATGATATGATTGAGACTTATTACAAAGCTCAGTTCACAGCCAAAATAACTCCAACGGGCATTTTTTTTTTTTTTAAATTAGGCATCAGAACTTACAATCTGACAAACAGAAAGGGGACAACACGATTCCATTTGCTATTTAACAGTCTCAGCATTTCTCAGGCTGAAAGAACAGAAGAAAAACTTCAAGCCATGAGTTGCAATACTGAATAATTCTAAGGGCAAAATACTGAATATAGGAAGCACCAAAAGAAGATAGAAATAATGCAGAGTCACTGTACCAAAAAGAATTGGTCAACGTTCAGCCATTTCAGGAGGTAGCATATGATCAAGAACCAATGGTACTGAAGGAAGAGGTTCAACCTATACTCAAGTCAATGGCAAAAAACAAGAATTGACAGAATACCAATGGAGATGTTTCAACAAAGGGATACAATACTGGAAGCACTCGTTCTTCTATGCCAAGAAATTTGGAAGACAGCTACCTGGCCAAATAACTAGAAGAGATCCATATTCCCATTCCAACAAAAGGTGATCCTACAGAATGCAGAAATTATTGAACAACATCATTAATATCACATTTGAGTATAATTTTGCTAATGATAATTCAAAAATGGCTTCAGTAGTATATTACAAGGAACTGCCAGAAATTCAAGCTGGATTCAGAAGAGGATGTGGAATGAGGGCTATCATTGCTGATGTTAGACAGATGTTGGCTCAAAGTAGAGAATACCAGAAAGATGTTACCTGTGTTTTATTGACTATGCAGAGGCATTTGACTGTGTGGATCACAACAAAATATGGATAACATTGAAAAGAATGGGAATTCCATAGCCGTTAATTGTGCTTGTGAGGAACCTGTACACAGACTAAGAGGCAGTCATTCGAAAAGAACATGGGGACACTGAGTGGTTTAAAATTAGGAAAGGAGTATGTCAGGTTGTACCTTTTCACCAAACTTATTCAATCTGTATGCTGAGCACATAATTTGAGAAGCTAGACTATATGAAGAAGAATGCAGCATCAGGATTGGAGGAAGACTAATTAACAACCTGCAATATGCAGACAACACAACTTTCCCTGCTGAAAGTGAAGATGACTTGAAGTATTTGTTGAGGAAGATCAGACTACAGCCTTCAGTCTGGATTACATGTCAACATGAAGAAAACAAAAATCCTCACAAATGGACCAATAATCAATGTAATGATAAATGGAGAAAATTTTGAAGTTATCAAGGATTTCATTTTACTTGGATCCACAATCAACACACATGGAAGCAGCAGTCAAGAAATCAAATGACATACTGTATTAGGAAAATCTACTATAAAAAATCTCTTTAAAGTATTAAAAAGCAAAGATGTCACTTTGAAGACTAAGGTACACCTGACCCAAGCCATGGTAATTTTCATCACCTCACATGCATGCAAAAGGTAGACAATTAAAAAGAGAGAGAGAGAGACCAAAGAAGAACTGATGCCTTTGAGTTACGGTGTTGGTAAAGAATATTAAATATACCATACATTTCTATAAGAACAAACAAATCTGTCTCAGAAGAGGTACAGCCAGAACTCTCCTTAGAGACAAGGATGGTGAGACTATCTCGTGTACTTTGGTCATAGTTATCAGGAGGGACCAGTCCCTGGAGAAGGACATCATGTCTGGTAAAGCACAGCAAAAAAAGAAGACTCTCAATGAGATAGACTGACACAGGGACTGCAAAACTAGGCTCAAACAGAGCAACAAGTGTGATGATGGTGCAGGGCCTGACAGTGTTTTGTTCTGTTGTATATGGCGTCACTGTAAGTTGGAACCGACTCAATGGCATCTAACAACTGCACTGAATCTGCAACTACTGATGCCAAGTATAGATGAAAAATAAGAAAAAGAAGAATTTACAAATTAAATGTAGGTGGGGGTAAAAACAGTAACATTCTTTGTGCCATTAGTAGCCAGATCATATGAGTCAACCTACACTGATAGGTATATTTGTTATTTCTACCAATCAGTTCATTTGAAATGGGAATATAATTTATTTTAGGATCTGGGTATCAAAATATCCCAAGGGAAGAAAGTCTTGCCAATATCTAATACTGGCATATGGCATCACCAAAAAATGGTCTCTTTGCAGAAACAGCAGGTGGATGTGCCAATCAATGACTGCTCCTCAAAAATCTCTGAATGGGGAAGGAAAAGAAGAGTCATTGATAGGTGCTTATGTGCGTAAGACCAATCATTTTATATAATATATATACACACACACACACACACACACACACACACACACCAATTTGTAGAATACGCACTCTGAAAGGAGAGAAGAAGAGAAAATGACTGGTAATTGCAGCTTAAGATTGTTCTTTTTTAAGACCTTAGGTTGAAGCAAAATGTTTAAAATACCAGATTTTGGATTTCACATGTTTTAGTTTTACATTTGAACTACTTCATCTCCCACATCAATAGGCTGAGTTGCAAAATCAGAATGTGGGGGCAGTGGGGAGAGAAAGGAGGATAATTGTTTCATTTGTACTAAAATATCCCATGGATGGGGGAGAAGGGAATAGTATTGTTTCATTTTTACTGAAATGTCCCATGGATGAAGAAATCACCCAGTTTCCAGGTCCACTGCTATTTGTGGCTACAACGCAAAAGACATGATATAGCAACATCAACTACAATCAGAGCCACCAGTTGCTGTCAAGTCACTGCCACCTCTTGGGGAACCCATGTGTGTCAGAGTAGAACTGTGCTCCACAGGGTTTCAAGTAGATCCCCAAGCATTTCTCCCAAGGTACCTCTGGCTTAACTGAAACCTCCAATGTTTCAGTTAGCAGCCAACATGTTAAACATTTTGCACCACCCAGGGACTTGCTACAATCACAAAGTCATATTAATTAGTTGAAAAATCATTTCACTATGCTGTGGTCTGCAAAGATTTTCTTTTTAACTCTGAGTTATAAAAAGTTTCAAGAATATAGGAAAGAAAATATTACAATTAACTCCATCATCTCATCACCTTGATTTAACAATTAAGTTTGCCATATTTGCTTCAACTTATATTTTGCTGATGCTTTTAAAATAAATTATCAATATGACATATCCTTCCTAGATATTTAAGTGTGTCACTGAGTCAGAATCAACTCAACAGCAGCAGAATCTCTATATTTTCTTGCATAATTATTGGATCATTGTCGCACCTAACAAAATTACTAATGATTCCTAATATCATCTCATATCCAGTCCATATTCAAATTTCCCCAGTTGTCTATCAGTTTAAATTTCAGTTGATTTGAACCAGGTCCAAACAGAGTCTATACATTATGTTTAGTTGTTTTGTCTATTAAGTGTCTTTTAATCAAGAATTCACAGTGATGCTGGATACTCTGGATCCTCACTATCACATTCTAGGGTAACATCCTGTAATAAAACTCAGTGTAGTCCATTAGAAAGAGTAAGATTTGGTTTTCCTTAAGGATTACATATTCCTTTAGGATTAAATATTTTCCTTTAAGATGAAGTACTCTGAAGTAGAAACTGTCCAGAGAGATGTTTTATAAGAAGCCTTAGTATTGGGGTTTTGATTTGTGACAAACATTCAGAATGTGCCAAACAGATTACCAGCAACTTCCAAGCCTGGCCCCTTCATGTGTGGACTCCCTGTCTGCAGGCAAGTGTTTCACCCCTTTTTTTGGAGCAGGAATGTCTAATAAGGACTCTAGCTGAGCATCCTGAATACACATGAGAGATTGTCATGTCTCACACTTCCTGAATGGTAGTGACTCAGACAACAAGGGAAAGGTCATCTGTTTTTGACTTGGATATAAAATCTTGCTAAAGGCTATAGTAGATTTGGGGACCACCCTCCGGGAGGGAGAACAGTTCTGTGCCGGCTGAGTAGCATAGACGCTCTGGGGCCCAGCATTCTGTCTTGTTATGTTTTGGCAACTCATCAAGCCTCTGTTGTTCAGATACCAAAATCCCAGAAACTGAAACTTTGTATGTAATTCCTTTCTTCCCTGTCCAGTTAATGTTATAATCGGACGCCCCATCTGTCTATAAACTCTTGTAATCCTTGGCAGCAATTATTATATTAAAAGATGAAGGAAGCTGTTTCTTAACTGTATTCATTGCATGCATGATTACTCCCAAGGCAAATTAAATTTAAGAACATAACACTAGAAGCCATTTTCCTACAAAACTTCTAGTGCTCTATCTATGGGGATTCCTAGGCTTCAATGCAGAGATACCACATACACTCTGAATATTGACTTTTCTCTTACGTGAATCTTGGATAAGTACTGAATCTAATCCAGAAATCATGACTCAGGTTCCGAAATCTAAATGTTCATAGCCATTGTATCCATCAGAGTTCTCCAGAGAAACAGAATGAACAGGCGATATATTCATAAATTATATATGAAAGAAAGAGAGAAAGGGGATTTATTGGCTCACACAATTGTAGCAGCTGGCAAGTCTGAAATATGTATGGCAGGCTGGCAGACTCAGAAAAGCTGATGCTTCAGTTTTGAGAGAAAATTTCTTCTCTGAAAAATCTCAGTTTTGCTTCTAAAGCTTTTCAACTGATTAAATGCTGTAGTTTGGTGTATGTCAACTTAGGTGGGCCTGGTTGAGTGGCTGGGCAGCTGGATGTAGTATACCCCATGATGAGACTGGCAATCAGTTCCATGATGAAATCTACTGGGACCAGCTGAGTAGCTGCCTTAGGGAATGTGGTCTGCTTCCTGTATATAACAGAAGCCTTGGGGAAGGGCCTCTAGCTTATGGTATGCTGGGATCCTGTGTGTAGCTGTGTCATTGTTCAGCAGCCTGCCATGCTCTGCCGACCTTGGGACTTAAATGGACTTAAGTTAATGGTCTGCCGTGTGGTTTGGTAACATTGGGACTGTGCCTTTTTACTTCTCGACCTTGGGCTTCTCAGCCTCAGCAGCCAGCAGCTGTCTGAGTGAAGAAACACCTCTAGCTTCAGTGGGCCAGGAGCAGGAGGCAGAGCTGGACCCCAAGGTTGAGGGGCCTTCACCCAGCCCCTAGAGCCTGGCACTTTGAACTTGGACTTAAAGCCTCCAAACTGTAAGAGAATAAACTCCTGTTTGTTAAGGCCATCCCATTTGTCAGAGCGGCAGTAGGTAACCAGAACATTGCATAAAGCCCACACGTATTATCAAAGTAATCTTGTTTACTTAAAGTCAACTGATTGTAAATGTTAACCACAGCAACAACACAGCAACACCTGATTACTATTTGATTGAATAACTAGGTACTAAGGTCCTCGGAAGGAAGGTTGGGCAATCCTACTTCCGTAGTGATACTGCCTCGGAAACCCAAGGAGGGGTCGCTATGAGTCGGGGCTGACTCGACGGCACATAACAACAACAACAACAAGGTGCTCTGGCAGGAGCTCTGATAGCGTAGGGCCTAAGGCACTTTTCTGCTAATCAGAAGGCTGGCGGTTCAAACCACCAGCCACTCCTTGGAAGGAAGGTTGGGCAATCCACTTCCGTAGTGATACAGCCTCGGAAACCCAAGGAAGGGTCGCTATGAGTCCCACTGGATGGCACATAACAACAACAAAGGTGCTCTGGCAGCACAGTGGATAAGGCATTTGGCTGCTAACCAGAAGGTCAGCAGTTTAAACCCACCAGCTGCTCCATGGAAGGAAGATGAGGTGATCTATTTCCATAAAGATTTACAGCCTCAGAAACCCAGTGGGATACCTATGAGTCAAAACCAACTTGATGGCAGTGAGTTTGGTTTTTGGTTTATGGCCAACCAGAGGACAATGGTGGTTCACTGCAGAACACTCACCTTCCATAAGGATCCCTGGACTCACTGCCTGGGGAAGGCACCTCATGTGCAGACACCACCATTCTGTCAGTGGACGTTTACATGATGCTATGATGCTGAATAGGTTGCAGTGGAGCTTCCAACTAAGATGACTAGAAGAAATCTAGTCTTTATCTGGAAATCAGCCAATGAAAACGGCGGATCACAATGGTCCAATCTGCAACAGATGATGGGGATGGCACAAGACCAGGACATTTTGTTCCACTGTGCATGGGGTCACCATGAGCCAGGGGCCAACAGGACAGCAGCTAACAGTCACAACAGAGCCTAGCAACTTGAAACATAAAAGTAACCCATCAGAGCCAAAAATTTAAGTTGTAAAATAAAAATAATTCTGTTGTTGAATAATTTTCACTTGTATAAGAAATTCTACTTGCTAGCTCTAAACTTTCCTCTCCCTCTAACTTCATCCCAGTTGCCTACTCCTCCTCCATCCTCCCTGCTGTGCCTCCAGGAAACCAAGCTGGCTCCTGTCTTAGGCCACTTGTAGTACCTATTTTGTTGGTCTGGACTGCTCTTCCCCATGATCTTAACATGGCTGGTCCCCCTTATCATTCAGGTCTCAGATATCACAGCATCATGAAGGCCTGCCCTCAACTTCAATTTAGTATAGCCACAATGTGTACAAATTATCATTACCTTTTTTATTCACCCAGCACATATCACTGTCCCATATATTTTGTGTATGTATTAATTCATTCATTTATTCATTCATTCAATAGTTTGTCTTTATTTCCCATCACTAGAAGATCAGCTATAGAAAAGCAAGGGCCTTTCCTGATTGCTTCACACTGTATCCCCAGCAGTTATAACAAGTCCTGCCGATAGCAGTAGTCAATAAATGTCTGTTAAATGAATGAATTTGGTTTCTAGTCTTTGTAACAAAACTGCACTGAAACTCAGCTAAATAAATAGTTGTAAGTAGAACTACTATTTTGGCAAGTTGTGCTTACCAGAATCTTCATCAAAAAGTGAGATAAGTTTGATAAAGTAAGTTGGGAGATAATTGGCAAACTCCAGTGTCCTAGCTCTGATGGTGTAGTGCCTAAGGCATCTGACTGCTAACCAAAAGGCTGGCAGTTCAAACCCACCAGCCACTCCTCGAAAGGAAAACTGGCCAGTCTACTGTAGAGATACCACCTCCGAAACCCAAGGAGGGTCGCTATGAGTTGAATCAACTTAACAGCAGTGAGTTTGGTTTTTTTGGTATCACAGATTAGTCATCTAAATGCTCGGTTGCTAACCAAACAGTCAGCAGTTCAAATCCACCAGCCTCTTTGTGGGGAAAAGATATGATAGTCAGCTTTCATGAGGATTTACAGCCTTGGAAACCCCATGGGGCAGTTCTACTCTATCCTATAGGGTCTCTGTAAGTCGGAATCAATGTGACGGCAGTGAGTTTAGTTTGGTTATCACAGGTAATTGAAAATAGTTCGCATTGCATTTTGCTTCAACGATATGGGGAAAAGAAATTTCTAAAACAAACAAATGTGTTCCAAATAAAAGGGAAAGAATAAAAAAAAAAAAAAAAACAGATAATTATAGCAAACTAAAAGTGTTAGCATTTTTTTAAACAGTCTTTGTAACGAAGAAATACCCACTTACTTCTACCTTAAAAGATAGCAATATAGCTTATGATCAATATACCTATCTCTAATGGTAGCACAGTGCCTAAGGCATTTGACTGCTAACCAGAAGGCTGGCGGTTCAAACCCACCAGCCACTCCTCGGAAGGAAGGTTGGGCAATCCTACTTCTGTAATGATACTGCCTCGGAAACCCAAGGAGGGGTCGCTATGAGTCGGGGGCGACTCGACGGCAAATAACAACAACAACAACAACAATCAAGGAATCTAAGCCAGGGCACAACTAACTGGTTGTTTCATTATTTTTGATGGCAGAGAATGAGGAGAAGCCTGTGGCAGGAAAAACAGGCTCGGCACCCATTTTCCTCATAAAAGCCGAGAGCAGTAGGTCAACAGTAGATGGAGAACATGTCTATTTCATCTCTGAAGAAGTCCCACTGGTTTCATTTTTAATTCTGCATCCAGGAGTTCATGGCCTTCTCTTTATTATCTCATCATCTACTAAGTATGATGCCCAAAAGCACTGAGTAAGCTGGTCCCCTAGGGATAGTCAACTAATAGTTCTTATTAAGTACCTGCCATGTGCCCCAGACCATGTTTCAGGAAAAATCCATCAAGTAGAAGCCCCAGCTTTAAAGAACTTACAATGTGGTTAAAGAGATGAGACAGACTAAGAGCCTACTGGACAGTGACCAACTGCTGCCAATATCCAAGGGCTGGAAATAGTGTAGGTGCACTTAGAAGACAGGGCTGGTGGGGGAAGAACAGTAGTGGGAAGAATCATAGGAGAAAGGCCAGCTAGGAAGACAGAATGACTAAAGGGTGAGGTAACAAAAGGCTCAGCGTGTGCACAGGCCTGAAGAGAACAACCCAACAGGAACCCAGAGGCAGCCTCCGCAGAAGGCCACTTCCCATCTGGGGCTTCAGCATCCTCTGCTACACTGGCTATACAAAGGTCACAAACTAACAACCCAGGGGGCAAATCCAGACACAGGCATGCTTTTCTGACCCACACAACGATTCTTAAATTGGGAAATTTTACATAAAAATCTGGATTTCTGCTTTTCTCTCTTGAAAAACAAAAGTCTGGCAGCCTTGGGCCTGCATTCCTACACAACTGGCAAGAGCTGAGAAGCAGCTACCCCTTTTAGACAAGGCATGCACACTGTATTCCCACACAGTTCTCACCATTCCCACTGACCTGACACTCATCCCGCCTCCCTAATTTACATGCCTGCCTGGCCCTATAAGCATCTGCATCTGGACCCTTGTTCCATAAAAGTCTCTATAGCAAGCATTTTTCAGCTGAGGTGGAGAGGGAAGAGGCGGCAAACCTCTTCTGGGGCTGGGTCCTCACTGTTGTAATGAGCCGCTATTACTGTTACTAGTAAATGTTACATCCCTCAGGTGTACTGATGGCTCTGTATTGACTTAAAGTCCATCTTCCTATAACTTCTTCTCTTCTGTCTTAGTTCCACTACCCAGACATATATAGATACATTAACAGCCCTTCAGATATCTGAGGGCATCTCTCATTCTTATGACTTTTACACATAAATGAGGACCCATTATATGGCTGTTTTAATACTGAGAGCATGAAAATGAAAATGTACATTCTTCATTCTCCAGTAGTAATAACCTGGTAGAGAGAAATCATTACATAAGAACAATAAAGGGCAGCCAATGCTAAGGCAGCCCCTGACAACCATGGCAGAGGCACAAAGTGAAGAGGGAGTCCTGACTTGGGCTAAGCTGAAAGCAGACCTGAGGCAAAGAGCTGGATGCAGGGAGTTTTCTGGAGAGAGGATCTCAGGAAGCAGGAGTGAAAGAGTAAGGAAAGGGAGGCAGGAAAGGAGAAAAGTCAATAAAAGGCGCTTTGTGAGCTGGTCACCACTATAGGCAACCAGGGCCCAATCCCTTGGGGATCTCTGAGGAGCCATGTAGAATGTGCCTGTTTGACACACCCTCAAGATTTCAAGCCCAAGACATAAGCATGTACCAGATATCAGGATAAGACTAGGACCCTTGCTCACACCCAGGTGTCAAGTGGCCCGGGAGAGGCAAATCTGAGCCATCCGCTTCCCCATTAGAAGACATGACCCTCCCTCTCACCTACCTACATACAGCGTGGGTTTCTCTAAGACAGGAAAGAGGCCTAGATGATCAGTAGCCACTGCAGCAGTGAAATACCACAACCATATGAGCAAGAGAGTCTTCTCTCCAGACCAATGGCCCAGCTTCTATCATGTGATCTGATTTCAAATCTTCCTCACCTGATTATTCCTCTGACGGCACATCGGTCTGTGTATGCCCTTCTTCAAGCATGGTCCCCAGAACTTACTGCAGTCTTCTGGGGCAGTCTGATGAGTACAAGGTAGAGCTGCATCACCATCTCCCTCACTCTAAATACAGTGAGGTTGTTCATGGAGCCTGATATTGCCAAACTACACCAAGAGGGTGTGGATTTAGAAGAATGCAGAGCACTGGTTTTCAGCTAACAAGCAAAAGAGTGATAAATATTTTGGGAATCAGACTTAGTTTGGATGAAGATTTCATCTTGGAATAATTAATCAGAACTAAATAAATAAATATGCTGGTCTGAGTTAGAAATCTTTATCATTTAAGTGCATAATTAGTCTCTCTGAGATTCTCATACCCTGAAAAAATATTTTCCCACTGTTTGGGTGAGGGGCTCAAGGCAGTTGTGGCTTTAGCTGTCTTTGCACAATCATGCAGCTGCATGCTACTGACCAATTTCTCTGCAAAACAGAAAGTTCCACTGGGCTAATTCAAGAGTTTGGTTTCCAAGAACAGCAATCGAGAGGTGGATGGGGAAAACCACTTTAGAATCCATGCAGGAGCCCTCTGTTTTCCTATGGAGCAAAGTTATAATAAGCCCCTGCTCTGAAGCACAGAATCTTTGGAGGATTTATGCAGTATAATGGAAAAACACTATATGGTCCTTATTGACGTTGGACTGTTGTTTCAAATTTATGTTCTTAGTAATAATATTTTTCATAAATTTGAAGTTTCTGAAATGGTCAAACCCATAAAAAAATAAAATAAAATGCTGCATTTGTATCCCATTCCCATGCTGCAAAGGCTAAATTAAATTAGCATTTTACATTTAAGAGGGGAAAAAAGAAATCCTTAACTACCTGTTTTTAAAAGCAAAACCACTGATGAAAAAATATATATGCACTTTCAACACAAACCACATTAGTCCATGGAAAACTACATTCCAGAAGCATTTGTGAATATTTTCAAATCCACAACATAATGCCATCTTATAAATGGAGAGTAACAGCACCCCACATGTTTATAGCTTCCCTTTCTCAGATTTCTAAGAGCACCAAGGCCCAGCACTGTGTATGTCATAATAAATTCTACTCCTCAGATCTTGAAACTTTTGCCTCACTCCACTGTGGTCACTCTCACCTGCCTTCTGCACTCTGACAAAGTACTAAACCAGTTGCTGTTGAGTGGATTCTGATTCCAGGTGACCTCATATGTGTCAGAGTAGCAATGTGTTCCATAGGGTTTCCAATGGCTAATTTTTCAGAAGTTCATGGTCAGTCCTTTCTTCTGAGGCACTTCTACTTGAATCTCCAACCTTTGGGTTAGTAACCAAGTGTGTTAACCAATTGCACCACCTAGGAATGCCAGCAATATCCTAATCTCCTGGTAATAACTCAAGGAGGTCTGGTGGTACAGTGGTTAAAGCATTTGGCTGCTAACCGAAAGGTCAGCAGTTCAAACCTACCAGCCACTCCACAAGAGAAAGACGAGGCAGTCTGCTCCAATAAAGATTTACAGCCTTGGAAACTCTATGGGGCAGTTCTACTCTGTCCTATAGAATTGCTGTGAGTTAGAACTGACTTGCTAACAATAGATTTGGTTTGCTTTTTTAGTAATAATTCGGGGGTCATTCACATGGTAAGACAGACCCATTGCTCCCTTACTTTAACTTCTATCTTCTGCTTTGTTAGTTTGAATTCTTATCATCCTATATCTGAACAGTTGCACTGACCTCCAAATTGGTCTTCCTCTCTCCTCCAATCAATCTGTATGTAACTGACACAGTAAGTTTCCCAAAGCTCCATTTTGATAGTGGCATTCCATGTATTTTCTTGGATCAAAAACTAGTATATTTTTCCATTGTCTATTAAATGAAGGCATCTACATTCAAATTCATCAATACAGACTGCATCCCACGAATGCACTTGATGCTTTCCTACCCCTTATGGTGGGTTTGTCTCACCTCATATCTAAGATGTCCTGCCCATCACTGTCTGTCTGCTCACAGCACTGAGAGGCCAGGTGTGGAATCAATGGCATCGGCATCCTACATACACTGACTCTGCAATTTCACATCTCTCTCAAAATCAGCCCAGATGCTACTTTCTCCATGGAGCTCTCCAAGAACATCTGGCCAGAAGCTATTCATGCCTATTCACTCTGCATACCTGTTTAATGCCCGTGTGTTCCTTTCCAAGTCCAGTCATCACAGATTACTTTAGGAGGGCAGGAACCAAGACTCTTCATGTTTATAGCCCCCTTAGAACCTAGTAGAGTGTCATAAATTTACCAGGTTCTCAATAAATATCATCTCCTCATTCCCATCCCCTAAGCAAGGGAAGAATCTGAAGCTGGCCCCTGGATGAGCCACATTTTAGGTCTCCTTCTCTTTCTTGGGGGAGTTACTTTTCCACTAACTTCCAAGAACTTCCCTAAAACTGAGTTCTTGAAGAAGTGAAAGGAGGAGGCAATCTCAAGTTGTTTGAAAAGCAATTTGGGGAGTGGCGAAAACATTTCTGTCAGTGCAGAGTTGAATGAAGGACTATGGGAAACAATGGTTACACTTGCCTAGAGTTGGCCCTTCCTAGTATTTTTACATAAAAGGGAATGAGTTCTTGTCTCAGCTTTCTCCTATTAATTGAATTACAATTAAAAAAAATGTAAGGCAATAAAAAAGGGAAAAGGAGAGGCAAAAGAAAAATCAGTGCTTACCTGAGAAATCAGCAGTGTATTTCCATCAGAACACTTTGGCAATTATTTGTGGTTGCTGATGTCTCATAAAATGCTAAATTATGTGAGGCCAAGGGTTATATTGGCCTCACTAATTGCTAATGCACAGTGCCTAGCACAGTCCTTGAATAGTTGCCCCTCAATCAAAGAATTATTGAATAAAGGATTTAAAATTATATTACTCATTTATTCCTAACATAATTAAAAATTGCAGAAATAGTTTAAGTGTGAAGCTATGTCATCTGCCATGCAAAATGATCCATGTAGATTACTTTTTATTTTGAAAGACAAGCATTGGAGCAGATGAGTAAGAGCAGCCTGGGCCTGGAGACGTGAGAGGGAGCCCTGACTCGTGCTAAATGGGACCCTCCTGACGTTCCTCAGGACAAGCACTGAAAGACAGCATCCTACATTATACCTGGAGTTTCAAAGTGCAGTGTGGTATTAGGGAAGATGAAAATGTTTTACTTTCATAAACACCTAATGAGATGTATTTATTCTCCAGGTGTTTATAGGGTAACCGATAACATCCTGAAAGGATGAGTGAGGATGCTGTTATTTCAGAAAGGTCCATGACTACATATGTGTTTATGTAGCTCTCCAGGGGCCTGGGTGGACAAAAGTGCACACAAGCATGACTGTGTTTGTGGTTTCTCTTTGTTTATGTGCCTCTCCATAAACATGCCTTGTGTACGTATGTCTCTCCCCCAATCAGATTCTTTTTCCTTTTCGGTTGGTTCAAATGACTCTTTCCCTTTTGATCTTCATTCTCCTCTTCCTTTCTTCTGTCCCCTTTCCCTTAAAAGGCTAAAATTCAGAAATAAAGCATATATTTTGCTATTTATTTTGTCAGTGAAGTAAAATTTTATATTCCTTATTCTTAGAATATTTTATATTTTTTCATTAAAAGACTAAACTATATTCCTTCCTTATGTGGGTAGCCTGTGGTCTCTGGCCTCTTTTGATGTTGCATCAGTGGCTCCTGACAGGATAAAATCTTCTTGAGATTAGAGAGGTCCTCATGGACTGAGGAAAATGAGGAAAGATGTGTGTCAGGGTTGTATCCTTTCACCATACTTATTCAATCTGTTTACTGAGTAAATAATCTGAGAATCTGGCCTATAGGAAGAAGAAACTGAACTATATGAAGCATCAGGATTAGAAGAAGACTCATTAACATCCTTCAATATGCCAATGATACAACTTTGCTTGCTGAAAGTAAAGAGTACTTCA
Organism: Orycteropus afer afer; assembly: GCF_000298275.1. Lineage (NCBI taxonomy): Eukaryota > Metazoa > Chordata > Mammalia > Tubulidentata > Orycteropodidae > Orycteropus > Orycteropus afer. Next base: position 9,602,249 of record NW_006921613.1, read on the forward strand.
AGCATTTACTAATGAAGATCAAAGACAACCACCTTTGGTATAGATTATACCTCAATATAAAGAAAACAAAAGTCCTTACAATAAGCAACCAGTAAGCAACATCAGGAGAAATGGAGAAAAGATTGGAGTTGTCAAGGATTTCACTTTATATGGATCCACAATCAACACCCATAGAAGCAGCATTCAAGAAATCAAATAACATACTGCACTGGGCAAATCTGCTGCAAAAGACCTCTAATTTAAAGTGTTCAAGAGCAAAGATGTCACTCTGAAGAGTAAGGTGCATGTGGTAGTTAAATTTGTGTGTCAACTTGGCTGGGCAGCTGGATATAGTGCTCCCCATGATGAGACCGGTAATCATTTCCACAGTGGAACCTACTTTGAGCAGCTGAGTAGCTGCCTTAGGGCTGTGGTCTGCTTCCTGTATATAAGGAGAAGCCTTGGGGAATAGTCTCTAGCTTATGGCATGCTTGAACCTGCATGCAGCTGTGTCATTGTTCAGCAGCCTGCCATGCTCTACCGATCTTGGGACTTTCAATAGACTTGAATTAATGGCCTGCTATGTGGTTTGGTAACATCAGGACTGTGCCTTTTTATTTGTCAACCTGAGGCATGTCAGCCTCAGCAGCCAGCAGCTGTCTGAGTGAAGAAAAGCCTCTAGCTTCAGTGGGCCAGGAGCAGGAAGCAGAGCTGAATCTCAAGGTTGAAGGGCTTTCATCCAGCCCCTAGAGCCTGGCACTTGGAACTTGGATGTCTAGCCTCCAAAGTGTAAGAAAATAAACTCTGGTTTGTTTAAGCCATCCCATTTGTGATATATTCCTGTCAGAACGGCACTAGGTAACCAAAACAGTGCCCCTAACCCAAGCCGTGGAGTTCTGGTAGCGTAGTGCCTAAAGCACTTGACTGCTAACCAGAAGACTGGCAGTTCAAACCCACCAGCCACTCCTTGGAAGGAAGATGGGGCAATCTACTTCCATAGTGATACTGCCTCAGAAACCCAAGGAGGGGTCATGATGAGTCAGGTCCAACTTGATGGCAGATAACAACAACAACAACAACCCAAGCCGTGGTATTTTCAATAGCCTCATATGTATGGGAAAGCTGAACAATGAATAAGGAAGACCAAAGAATTGAGGTCTTTGAATTAAGGTGTTGGTAAAGAATAATGAATATACTGTGGAATGCTGGAAAAACGAATAAATCTGTCTTGGAAGTAGTACTACTGGAATGCTCCTTAGAAGTGAGGATAGTGAGACTTCACCTCTCATATTTTGGTCATGTGGTCAAGAGGGACCAGTCCCTGGAAAGGATACCATGCCTTGGTAAATAAAGGGTCAGTGAAAAAGAGGAAGACACTTGACAAGATGGATAGACACAATGGCTGCAACAATGGGCTCAAGCATAGCAACAATGCACCACAGATGGTGCAGGACTAAGCAGTGTTTCATTATGTTGTACAGAGTTGCTATGAGTTGAAATCACTGGATCACATCTAACAATAACAAACAATGGACTGAGGTGTTAATTCTTATCATCTCTCCCACTGCAGTCCCTCCTAAAGATGATAATAAGAAACATCTTACTCAGTCTTTTTTTTAAACAAAAAAAAAAAAAAGTATTCAATGCCTCTACACAGATGGTACAATGGTTAAAGCACTCAGCTGCTAACCAAAAGGTTATCGACTCAAACCTACCAGTTGCTTCACAGGAGAAAAGACCTGTAAAGATTATAGCCTATGAAACCCTATGTGGCAGTTCTATCCTGTCCTATAGACACTATGAGTCAGAATCAACTCTATGGTACACAACAACAGCCCTGAAATAGAGTGATGCCTCGTCATATGTCTGTATGGAAACCTGAAGCATGAGCAAATGAGATCACATGGGTTTAAACCCACAAAAGTCTACACAAGTATAATGGAGAATATTTTTTATTATCTTTACTGTTGCACTGTCAATAACCTGCTAAAAGTTGCTAGATTCACACATAGTTACTTACTTACTGACTCACAAGGAAACAAGTGACACAGTGGGTCGGAACTGGTATACAATTTCTAATTTTAAAGTTTTTATTAGGAAACTTCATCTACTTGAAGGTAGGGACTTTGAAAAAGAAAAAAGATCATAGAAAGTGAACAACTAATATCAAATAGAAGATGGTTTCCTGGACCATGCTCCAATAGCCTTTAAAAATAAATAAATAAATAAAACAACTCTATTCTAAAAGACTAAGGAGATAGTTACAAGCCACTGGGAATAAGAAAGCTTTCATCAAAGTACAGATAAAATCCCAGTAAGAGAGGAATGTATGACATAAAAAGAGATCACAGTATGTATAATTCTTAAGTGAAAACAACCTGGAAGTTGTTCAAGAATAATACTGAGAAGTTCCGGCAAGATGGCGGACTAGGCACAAGGACTGCACAGACGCTCTTCAACAAAGAAAAGGAAAACCAATGAACACAGACACAGAAGATAATCTTGGACCCCTGAGCCTTGA
>NW_006921613.1:9608773-9626891 GCF_000298275.1 Orycteropus afer afer
TGAACTGCTGTATGGAAAGTGAATTTGCTCTGTAAATCTTCACCTAAATAAAAATAAATAAAATAAAATAATAATAATAATAAAAAAAGAATAATACTGATTGTCCCAGATGTCTGAAAAGTATATTTTTATATGAGAAAGTGAATCGACTCTCACTGCTATCACTAAGATTTGATGAGATGAGACTCGTAGCTTTACAGCACGGGGAAGTGTGGTTGTAGTTAGTCCTATGTCCAAATATTCCTGTTCTCCTCATACATGTTAAGACTATACTTCCCAACCCCCTCTACAGTTCAGCTTGGTCACATGACTTGCTTTGGCCAATTAAATGAGAATAGGAATGACATTCTATGGGCTACTTCAGGAGCCATATAGTGGATAAGACTGTTGAGAGAGGGCTCTGGAATCAGACTACATGGGTTTGTATACCAACTCTACTGCTTTTAAGCTGTGTCCTTGGGCAAGTTATTTAATCACTTTGTGCCTCTTTTTCATCATCTGTAAAATAGCAAAACATTGGAATCTACCTCATAGGATATTCCCAGCAGCAAAACCATCTGAGGTCAATCTTTACCCCTTCTATTACTCCAAATTTAAATCTGTGTAGTCTATGCTGTTCACTTACACAGATATGAAATGTTTTAAGGAAAAGCCCATCTGTAAGTTTAAACATCACTACAAAAAGCATTGAGACACAATGTTCTAACAACTGGAATGTTCTATTAGAATGTTCTATTGTCTGGAAAACCTTTGTATCATTCTTTGTTTATAGAATGAAAAGGGAATATATAATGTTATTAATTAAAAAAAAAAAAAAAAAAACATTGCTGTCATGTTGAATTCCAACTCATAGTGACCCTAAAGGACAGAGTAGAACTGCCCCATAAAGTTTCCAAGGCTATAAGCCTTTAGGGAAGCAGACCGCCTTATCTTTTTTCCCATGGAGCAGCTAGTGGGTTCAAACTGACAACCTTTTGGTTAGTAGTGCTTAACCACTATATCTCCAGGCCTTCTTATTAATTAACAATTATGTCAATAAACACAAACCTAATTAGCACTGTAATGGTCAAATTAATTTCCCTTTCTCTGTTAAACAGAATTTAAAATAGATAAACAAAAACCCCACCAAAAAAAAAAGGTTCTTTATTCCCTAAGAGCTGCCTTACTTTGAGAGTTGGACTTTCACATTTCAATAGTGCAAACAGATGGAGAGGAGGCAGTGCATGACTGAGCATTTGAATGTGTGTGTCAGAATGTGTTTATGACACAATTTACAGCCATGGACAGCACTGTGTCACGTAGGTCCTCTAAATATGAGAGCCATATTAATACACGAGCATAGCAAATGTTTTAAAAGTACTTAAAACAGTGCTTTGCATATGGTAAGTGCTCAAAAAACGTTAGTTGAATATTATTACTAAGGTATACGTGCAGAACGTTTTTGAAAGCTGGACACAATCACTCTTTATCTAGACTTTAAGTGCATTCTGAATTGGCCTGCCCATCACTTCTCTGTATGAATAGAAAAAAAATATTAATTTAACTAATTTATTCATTCAACAGACATTTGGTAGGCAGTGCAGGAATACAGAGATCCATAAAACACAGACTTCTTTCAAGGCTATAAATGCTGTCGCAAGACGGAGCCTTAGGGCGCACTTTTAGCTGCTGTGACTATTTCAGGATTTACTTCTGGGAAATGCCATTATAGTTACTGCTGTATGAGAGTTTCATGTGAGGCTGGAAAAGTTTCTAGAGAGTTTCCACAGCTGAAGGTCACCAGCACAGATGGGACTGCTGTTGTCAGGAAGGTAGAAACGTCCACTCTGCTCCGCATACAATCTCCCTAATACTGAAGGCTCAACACATGAGGACGACCTTCCTGGAGAGAAGGTTATTCTTTGGAAAAGAACATTAGAGTGTCTGACAAGTAGGGTGAAATAGCACTAAATCACTAGGCAATAACACATGAGCAAGAGCTGACAGGGAGACTCAGAGAGGACATTAAGTTCAAATTTCTGGTCCTAGTCCTCTTGGGAATCTCGTTTTGCCCACCAGCCCACAGAAGAAGGGTAAATACTTAGTCTCACTGGTCTAACTCTCTACCACATTCTCTCCCTCCAACCCCTCACAACCCTCATTATGCAAGAAGCTTGGGGAATTTCAAGGGGTTGAAGATAAGAGTGTGGAGAGGAAGTCAAGCTCATAGGTCCATTCTGGTCCTGGCCTGCCTTAGTCCAATATGGCCAGATGGATTTAAGACTACAGCAGGGGTCAGCTCCTCCTCAAAGTGCAACTCTTAGAATTTGTTTCCTTTTGGCTGTTTACAAACCCTCTCACAAACCCTCTTATAACCCCTCAGGATTAAAATTCCAGAATTCCTGATTTTGTGGCTCCAGGATAGACCCTGGAGTCAGAACTATGACCATCATTAGCACTGTGGGAGAAGAGAGAGACTCTCAACCCTGGCCTAACCATCAGTGGCTTAGTAACTGACTAGTATTATTGTTGTTGTTGTTATTTGCCGTCGAGTCGGACTCGACCCCTCCTTGAGTTTCTAAGGCAGTATCACTATGGAAGTAGATTGCCCAACCTTCCTTCCAAGGAGTGGCTGGTGGGTTTGAACTATCAGCCTTCTGGTTAGCAGTCAAGCACCTTAGGCACTATGCTACCAGAGCTCCTGAGCAGTATATAACACCCTTTCTAATTATTTGATTCCAGCACACCAGTATGGGCTTTCAAGTAGAAAACCTATGATGCTATGTCTTTACTTAGGTATGTACACATGCATTTTTAGTTTTAAATATTTGAAGATGGAAGATGAACCAGTAAATAGGAATATACAATATACATCTGAAAGAAGTAAAAAAACAAAACAAAACAAAAAAACAGAAAAGGTGCATTATCTTCAAGTGATCTTCCCAGAGATCTGAGTGAGATGTCAGTTCAGCCTCCCCACCCCCCACTTTTTTTTCTAAAAAAGAAAATAGCAACTTTTACTCTTGGCATGAACCTGCCTACCATGACCAGAGAGCTGAGAAGTAAATAGGAGCCAGAGAGCAAGGAGAGACCATGCAGAGAAAGAAAGTGAAAAGAACTCAACGAAAACTTTCCCAAACTATGACTTCCAAAAACAACTTAAAACACAATACTTTTTATGCATAACAAAAATAGTTACTATTTGCTTTATTCTTTTATATTTTGTTTTATAAGAATCTATTCTTTTATTTTATCTTGTAAAAATGAAAGCAATAGACAACACTGAAGGACCCATTTTAATTGGCCTTATCATTGGTAATCCATCACACACATTTTAAGGATTTCTGATTAACCAACATATGAAACATTAGAAAGATCTGTAATTTCCTCTGAAGTTTCTTCTAATCTTTTTATAGAAAATTTATTCTTCTAAAATTCTGAAAACAACAATGTAATCTATTGAGATCCTAGAGTTTAATGCCTGGTGGTATCTTACAAGCTATTTTTAAATCAATTTCCTTGATATCTGAGAACACTTAATTGGAAATCTAAATACTGAAAAACTGACCTTTTTTTTTTATAGTACTCAAGAAACACAGTACTAATATTGCTTTCCATTAGATAGAAAGCAAACCACTCTTCTTAATTGAGATAATCTATGAGAACTGTATTTTTAGCAAATGAAAATATGCAATTGTACTTCTTCTGGCTCTTCTATAACAAAAGAGTTCATGGACATTCCAGCCAAGCTGAGTTTGTTCCTTAAATAAAGTAAGTGACTGGATGGTACCTGGCCTTACATCTTCCAAGGCCAAAGTGATAGAACAGGAAATAGCCAAAAGGAAACTATATCCACAAAATAACCTATCTTCCTCCCCTCTCATTAGTCTCAAGAGAAAAATCAGAATCAAGCAAAGTCAGAATTAGATGTCATTTCCCTTACTTGATGCAGAATTGCTGAGGCCAGCTTATGAGCATGGTGTGACAAAAGGTAATGACAGAAAGAGTATTGGATTAAGTCAAAAGACTAGGATTGGGATCTGGCTCCATCACTAGCTGCTTATGTGGTGTTGACATCACATAACTCCCTGAACCTCAGTTTCCTCACATGTGAAAAGAAGAAAACCATGCCACCCAGGGTTATTGTGAGATTCAAATCAGATGATGAGTGTGAAAAGCAATGTATAAACTGGCAAGTACTAAACAACTGCCAGTTGTTTTTTTTTCCTTTATTTTGCTTTTTTACCAGAGACTCTAGATTTCTTCCTAAAGAATAACTATGCCAGTGTGCTACGCTTGCTCATAAGCCAGGAAGATCAGTCATGACGTTAGAGGTCACAGGATCCAAGAAATTTACTCAGCAACTAACCAGCACTTTGTCAGGATATGGTCACAGACAACGTTGGTAATCCAAGCCATGAGATTTGTGTCCATCCCAACAAAGTCCACTAAACAGTAGCCTCTGAGCATTTCTAAATCTAATTATTAGAAATTTGGAAGAACAAAATAACAATTGCACATGAACCTTTGGGAGTCTGGTTGGCTTAGCAGAGGCTGCAAGCCACAGTTTGACTGTAAACATCTCTCCTTACAGTATCACATCCTCCAATTCACACTCATATCCAGTAAAGAAAGTAAGTTGCTGGCAATAAGAAAGAATAGAGATTCTATGTCCGTTTCAGAAAGGCATGGATTTCCATGATGTAAAATTAGATCAAGTCAACATCATTTTTATAAAAACAATGAAGTCACCCTTCTCCAGGGGAAAAAACTTAAATACACATAGCAGTACATGGAAAGATATCTGCCCTATACTTAACAACTTATCCTTTGTGTTTTTCCAAGGTTTTCTTGGAAATTAACTTATTCTCAAAAACTGCTAAAAGAAGAGAGGAAGGAAAGACAAGCAAATGCAGAGAGAAATGAACATAGACACAGAGAAAAAGAATGGGCTGTGGGTTCAGATGAATAAGGAAAAGATAATGATTATTTTGAGCTTTTAAGATAGGTAGGAACTGTATTTTGTAAAAGGGGAAAAGTCTAGTCAGAAAAGTGCAATAATGTCTGTGATTAAAGGCTCAGAGATAAGATCAAATTTGTAAACAGTAAGGGGAAAGATCCAGCCAAGGTCCTGCCCAGGGAGGGATGTATGGGCTTCAAAGTAGAAAAAGACAGAACACAGTTAAGGTTAGATTGAGAAGGAACTTAACATCCACATTGAGAAGATTGGGCAATGAAGTAAGGATGAGTTTTTGAACTAAGAAATGGCATCATTAAAAGTCTGCTATAAACCCTAAAAAATAATGTAGAATTTGCAAAACACTACATAATGTGTATGATTTGGAGGACACTGTGCTGAGTGAAATAAGTCAATCACAGAAAGACAAAATTGTATTAGTTCACTATTGTAAAAAGTCAAGGGAAAGGTTTATATAAGGAAGGAAACTTTCTTTGTTGGTTACCAGGGAGTGGGAAAGGGAGGGAACACTGTAGATGGGTAGAGAAAAGTACTGATTTGAGTGAAGGGAAGGGCAGTGTACCAAAAGTGAGTGATCAAAACAGTGGCAAAAACTGGAAGAAAAAGCCACAGAGAGGTACCTAAGAGGTACAGACAATAAAGATAAACGCTTTCACGTATACAATACTGTATCATCAGTGATAACAAACATTAATCTACAAGTAAATAGATGGGTAGACAGGTTGAATGAACAGGTATGTCTAGGGGAAAGGGAATATAACTATGACCATATATAAGTTGGCAGGGGATATTTCTACATATGTATTTGTATGTGTTGTAAGAATGTCCAAATATATAATAGAGCTAACAAGGGGCGATGTTATGATAACTTCTTGGCCACAGCCAAGCACCCTGAGGAAGCAAGGAGTTAGACTGTGGGCTTGGGGCCATGGTCACAGGGGATATCAAGCTCAATTGGCATATCACACTACACAAAAACACTGTTCTATATCTACTTTGGTGAGTAGTAATTGGGGTCCTAAAGGCTTGCAAGCAGCTGTCTAGATGCAACAATGGGTCTCTTTTCATCCAGAGCAAAGAGGAATGAAGAAAACCAAAGATGCATGGAAACAAATAGAGCAAGGGACTAGTAGATCATGCGATCCTCAGCCTATATGACCATGAGACCAGAACTAGATGGTGCTCAGCTACCACTTTCAACCACTCAGAAGGGGATCAGTGCAGGAGATCCTGGATAGAATGGAAGAACAATGTGGAACAAAATTCAAAATCACACACACACACACACACACACACACACAAACAGGTTTGCTGATCTGATAGAGCCTGGTGAGAACCCCAAGACTATGGCCCTGCGGTGTAGTGAATTACATAGTATAGCTTTTCTAGCAACAGTCTTTGTAAGTCCCACTGGATTACTGTGAGTAGCTGCTTTTAAACTCCTGATTGTTAAAGTCATCCACCTGTGGTATTTCTGTTGCAGCAGCATGATGTAATCTTCTGGGAAAGTTCACTCTTTCTCAGGTGTATAGAACTCTGATGTTGGGATTGGTTAGTTAAGTCACTCTGCCAGGCTTAAAAAGAGGCTCTAGAGGCAGAGTAGAATTCTCACTGCTGGCTGAGAGAGATGCGCAACTGAGAAATAGCAGCAGTAGAACCAAGAGGTACAGGACAGAGCAACAGGCTTATCTGGCCCATAAAGAGAGAGGCCAGGCCGAGAGACCAAGGTCCAGAGAGGCGTGTCTAAGGGCACAGCAGAAGGGAGACTGTTCTGATCAAAGAAATGTATTCTGAGCATGTTCTTGAGCTCGAATTGTAGCCTGTTGCTTCCCTAATAAGCCCCATAATCTGTGAGCTCTGTGTGGTCACTGCAGCAAATTATCAAACCCAGCAGAGAGGTGGTGGGTGCCGTGGGAGGGATGGTTGATGTCAAGGTTGGTAAGAGGGCTGGAGGGTGGCAGCATATCTGGCATCATAGGAAGAGGCCTTGGGCTGCTGATGGTGATTCTGTCTTCCTCTTGTGTAATCAGAGGAGGTTAAAAAATGTCACCTCCCTGCCCCTTCACCAGGCCCCTAGTTACAGTGAGTTCAGGTCTGGAACTGAACCCACTCCTATGACTTCCAGCCAAACGGAAAGACATAGAGGGTGAACATTTACATCAGGTAGATACACTCCTTAAAGTGATCAATCATGGGAGAACAGAAGGGCAGTGTTTGCTCAGGGAGATAGCTCGGTGGGGGTGGGGGGCAGGAATATATAGGAAAGAAGGACACAGGGAAGTGGTAACTACAGGGAGGAAGCGGGAAGAGAGCTGTTAAATTGTGGGGAATTGCAGTCAAATCATGAAACAAAATGTGTGTGAACTTCTGTATGGAAAGTTCTGTAAACTTTCACCCAAATCACAATTTAAAAAAAAAAAAAAAAGACTGCTATAAGGAGATCATTCGACAGTAAATATTCCCAGCTTCTATTATGATTCTCACCTTTTTGCCAATAACTCCCAAACCTAACCCTACCATTTTGAATCATTACCTATTCCACATCTTCATTTAAATATCCTGCCATCACCCCATAGGAACTCAGTTCTATCTATATGTAAATAAACTCATCATCTTGTCCTCAGAATTATTTCCCATAGCTTCGTAACTTTCCCATACCTCATCCTTCCTTATCTTCTCTTTCTTTTCTTCTTTTTTTTCATCTTCCACCCTAAACACATGCAATCACCAATTCCAACTGAGTTCTCCTTCACAGAGTCATAAGAATTTGTTGGGCTATCTCCACAAACAATCTCTTATTTCAGGCTCTTGTTATGCAGAGTAGCATATAGCAACTGTCTTCTAATTGATATTTCTTTTGCCAGTCTTTTTTAAGTGTAACCCATGCTCCCCACAATAACTCTTTGCACATATTTTCGAATACTTGACCATCCTTTGTGCCTCTATGTCTTGACAGAGGTTCTACTCTGCCCGGAATTGCCTCTTACCCCTGTCATACTTGGGAGCCCCTAACTTTCATTCAAGACCCAACTCAAATTCAAGCTACCTTCTCCAGGTATTTACTTACTCTCTCATCCATATGTCAGAGCTCTTGATAAATACCTTTACTACAGCAGATATCTTACACTCTGATTGTAGTGTGGTACTCGTACTCTTCCCTATCAGACTCTACATTTCTACAATGTGTCATGCTTATGTTTGTATCCCAGTATACAGCACAAAACCCAGTCCAGAGAAGAAATACATATTTTAGACTTTGTGGGCCATATAGCTTCTGCTGCAATTACTCTACTCTGCTGTTGTAGCACAACAGCAGTCGCAGCCAATACATAGCAGTGTTCCAGTAAAGCTTTATTTACAAAAATAAGTGGAAGGTCAGATTTGGCTCATTCCAGTTCTAGAAGCTCAATAAATGTTTATCAAATTAAATTGGATCTGATAATATTAGAAACAAAAACCCAGTCCTTTCCCTCAAATGATTACTTATCTTATCGCAAAGTTGTCATCAGTAGTTGCAACCTTTAAGACATTATTTCACAGGCAAATCCACTACAATCACTCAATAACCCATTGCAGAAATGATTGCAATAGGGTAGAAAGAAAATGTGGCTCTGAGGTAATTGTATGGCTGATCTTGGGGCCAATCTCCCACCCTCAACTAGCCCCAGGCATTGGATCCTAGCCAGGTGTCACTGCCTCCAGAAAGACAACCTTTACTTTCTGAAAGGAGTAGCCACCTCAAGCTTCTATTCCATGCCTCCAATATTTACCTGGCCTTCATCTCAGGTTTCTGATGTTATCACTATAAAAAGAAAATTACTTGAAGCAGCAGGCAGATAGAAATAAGCTCCCATGCTAAAGTGGGTCACAATTTTCAACCTGAGCAGGGAAGACTTCCTCATGTTCCAGAGTGTTGTCATACAGAAGTTATTAAACACTACTTTTGAGCTGTGGTGTTGGTGAAGAATGCTGAAAGTGCGGTGGACTGATAAAATAACCAACAGGTCTGTCCTGGAGGAAGTGCAGCCAGAATGCTCCTTAGAGGTGAAGATGGCCAGACTTCATCTTACATACTTTGGTCATGTTGTCAGAAGGGACCATTCTCTGGAGAAGGATGTCATGCTTGGTAAGGTGGAGGGTTGACGAAAGAGGGGAAGGCCCTCAATGAAGTGGACTGACATAGCAGCGCTGGTGATGCGCTTGAGTGTAGTGGGAATCATGGAGCTGGCTCAGGACCAGGTGGTGTTTCATTCTGCTGTGCATAGGGTCACTATGAGTCAGAGACGACTCGATGGCACTTAACAACAACTCTAACCTAGACCTTCTTACATAAGTAACATAACAACCAGAAAAAAAAGGGGGAAGGGGTGGGGAAGAAATAAGCTGAAAAAGAGAGAAGCTTATTGAATTAAAGGTAAGAACCATGTCTTATTCACTTCTGCCTAGGCAAAATACCTGGTATATAGCAGACCAGGAAGGGTTTGGAGAATGAATGAATTTATTAAATCAAGGATCTAGATCAGCCAGGTTTGCCAAAATATACGTACATGTTTCAAAATCAGAAAGACCTGTCAGGGAGTACAACTCTGTGTTAGACTGGGTTCTCTAGAGAAGCAAAACCAGTAAAGCTTAAATAGAGAGAGAAAGAGAAATTTATCTTAGGAAAATGGCTCACACACTTATAGAAGCAGGCAAGTCCAAAGTTCTTGGATCAAACGTCAAGCTGGAGGCTTTTTCCAACTCATGTAGCTGCAGGGGCTGATGAGCTCAAGGTTGGCAGGCAGTATACTGGCTGTTGATTCCAATGAATGATGAATCCAAGATCTCCAGGCCGAATCGTGGATTGCTCACTCACAGACAGCTGTAGGCAGCACAACAGAATCCCGATCCACAGAAGAATGTCTCTTTTCCCAGTATGTCCATAAATATACTGGAAGCAGGCCACACCCCTAGGGAAACTCCCTTTCAATGGATTGGCCGCTCAAAACATATACATCTGATCCCATCATTGGAACAACCCACACCACAATTGCTTAAACCACACAGAATTGTGGTCCAGCCAAGTTGACACACAGCTCCAACTATCACAGTCCACCCCTTGTCAATTCGGCAATTGTATACATCTTCATAACCATATATAATCTCTAAATAAGGACAATTATAAAGTCATATTTGTGTCTAACATGATACGCTAACATGTGTACAACTGAAACACATTAACCATATTTACATTTCACAGTTCATAACAGAAGGAAAAAAAATATTGGATGCACATATACAATGAAGAAATATAACAATCACAGTCCTCATTTCTGCAACTGGTCACATGGTGACCCAGATCTTTATTCCTGAAGGGTCTGAGCCATTAGTAGTCATATCAGAATTGGGTTGCTGTAATTTTACTTTAATCACAGGACATGGTAGTACTAAGAGAAGTCCTAAAGAATCTCCTGTATTCCAGACATATTCTTCTTTACCTCCATTATGTAATATCAATCCAATTTCCTCTTGGTAATCAGGATCTATCACACCAGATAGTACAGTAATGCCTTTCTTTGTCTGTTGATCCAGAGGCATGGGGAAGCCAAAATGGCTGGGTGGCATTCTTCATTTCCAGTTCAATGCAATCAGTCTTGTGTCTCCAGGTGGGAGTATTCCTCCCTTTGGGACTAAGATCTCCTGATCTGCAGAGCATAGGGTAGCAAGGACAGGAAGCAAAAATTTTTTGAGTGGGTCACTAGGGGTGATAGTGAGTGGTACCACTCCTGTTTCCACCCCTTGGTTCTCAGACCCATGAATCCTAGCTATTGGAGAAACGGCACCATATATTGAGTGCTGGTTTAGAGCATATACAGCGTCCTGGAGAACACTGCCCCAACCCTTCAAGATATTGCCACCTAGATGGTGCCATAATTGTGTTTTCAGTAGGCCATTCCATCGTTCTTTCAAGCCAGCTGCTTCAGGATGATGGAGAACATGGTAAGACTAGTGAATTCCATGAACATAGGTCCACTGCCACACTTCATTTGCTGTGAAGTGAGTCCCTTGATCTGAAGAAATGCTGTGTGAGATTCTGTGATGGTGGATAAGGCATTCTGTAAATCCATGGATAGTAGTTTTGGCAGAAGCTTGTGTGCAGGGAAGGCGAATCCATATCCAGAATAAGTATCTATTCCAGTAAGAACAAAACACTGTCCTTTCCATGTGGAAGTGGTCCAGTGTAATAAACCTGCCACCAGGTTGCTGGCTGATCACCCTGAGGAATGGTTTCATATCGCGGACTCAGTGTTGGTCTCTGCTGCTGGCAGATTGGGCACTCAGCAGTGGCGGTAGCCAAAATCAGCCTTGGTAAGTGGGAGTCCATGTTGCTGAGACCATGCATAACCTCCATCCCTTCCACCATTCCTTCCACCACGGCCACTTTGTTCATGAGCCCATTGAGCAATGACAGGAGTAGCTGGGGGAAAAGGATGGCTGGTTTCCATTGAATACGTCATTCTATCCACCTGATTGTTAAAGTCCTCCTCTGCTGAGGTCACCTTTTGGTGGGCATTCACATGAGACACAAATATCTTTATTCCTTTGGCCCATTCCACATACCTCTTCCCCATACGTCCTTGTCAGCAATTTTCCAATCATGGTACTTTCAAGTCCCAGACCATCTGGCCAAGCCATTAGCCACAGACCATGAATCCATATACAATCGCACATCTGGCCATTTCTTATTCCATGCAAAGTGAACAGCCATATGCACGGCTCGAAGTTCTGTCCATTGGGAGGGTTTCCCTTCTTGACTGTTCTTCAAGGAAGTCCCAGAAAGGGGCTTCAGTGCTGCTGTTGTCCACTTTCGAGTGGTGCCTGCATACCGCTCAGAATCACCTGTAAACCACACACGAGTTTTCTCTTCTTCAGTCAACTGATCATAAAGAACTCCCCATGAGGCCATAGGTGCAGAGAGGGAGAGGGAAGGTAATGTGACTGGAGTAGAGACTATAGGAATAGGCATTTGGGCCACTTCCTCATGTAACTTACTTGTGCCTTCAGGTCCTGCTCGAGCCCGATCTCTGATACACCACTTCCATTTAATGATGGAGTGCTGCTGTGCACATTCAACTTTATGACTCTGTGGGTCAGACAACACCCAGTTCATGATGGGCATGCCTCATGGTGACTTGGTGGCCCATGGTTAGGTGTTCAGTCTCTACTAAAGCCCAGTAACAAGCCAAAAGCTACTTCTCAAAAGGACAGTAGTTATCTGAGAGGATGGCAGGGCTTTTCTCCAAAATCCCGATGGTCTGCATTGTTATTCACCAATAGGGACCTGCCAAAGGCTCCAAACAGCATCTCAATCTACTACAGACACTTCAAGCACCATTGGATCAGCTGGATCACATAGCCCAAGTGTCAGAGCAGCCTGCACAGTAGCCTGAACCTGTTGCAGAGCCTTCTGTTGTTCTGGGCCCCACTCAAAACTAGCAGCTTTCCAAGACACTTGATAAATAGGCCACAGTAACACATCCAAATGAAGGCTGTCACCTCCAAAATCCAAAGAAGCCCACTAGATGTTGTGCCTCCTTTTTAGTTGTGGGGGAAGCCAGATAAATAACGTATCCTTCACTTTAGTAGGAATATCTCGACATACCCCACACCACTGGACCCCTAGAAGTTTCATTGAGGTAGAAAGTGCCTGAATTTTTGTTGGGTTAATTTCCCACCATCTAGCACACAGATGTCTCACCAATAAGCCTAGAGTCATCGACACTTCCTCCTTATTAGGTCCAATCAGCATAATGTCATCAATATAATGGACCAGTGTGATGTCTTGTGGAAGGGAAAGGCGATCAAGATCCATATGGACTAAATTATGACATAGTGCTGGGGAGTTGATATACCCCTGAGGAAGCATTGTGAAAGTATACTGTTGGCCTTGCCAGCTGAAGGCAAACTGCTTCTGATGGTCCTTGAAATTGGTACTGAGAAAAAGGCATTGGTCAGATTAACAGCTGCATACCAAGTACCAGGAGAGGTACTCATTTGCTCAAGCAATTAAACCACATCAAGAACAGCAGCTGTAACTGGAGTCACCACCTGATTAAGTTTACGATCATCTACTGTCATTCTCCAAGATCCATCTGTTTTTCGCACAGGCTAAATAGGCTAATTAAATGGGGATGTGGTGGGAATCACCACCCCTGCATCCTTCAAGTCCTTGATGGTGGCAGTAATCTCTGCAACCCCTCCAGGGATGCAGTATTGCTTTTGGTTTACTATTTTTTTTAGGTAGAGGCAGTTCTAATGGCTTCCACTTGGCTTTTCCTACCATAATAGCCCTTATTCCACAAGTCAGGGACCCAATGTGGGAATTCTGCCAATTTCTCAGTATATCTATTCCAATTATGCATTCTGGAACTGGGGAAATCACTACAGGATGGGTTCAGGGACCCAGTGGACCCCCTGTGAGACACACCTTAGCTAAGACTCCATCAATAACTTGACCTCCATATGCCCCCTCTCTGACCAGGGGCCACAATGATGCTTTGGGTCTCCTGGAATTAGTGTCAGTTCAGAGCCAGTGTCCAGTAATCCCCGAAAAGTCTGATTATTTCCTTTTCCCCAATGAACAGTCACTCTCGTAAAAGGCCTCAGATTCCTTTGGGGAAGGCTGAGAGAAAGAGTGACATTATAAATTTTTGGCAATGTAGTGGGGTCTTTCCTCAAAGGGACTCGGCCTCCCCTTCACTCAAGGGGTTGTGGGTCTGTAAACTGACTCAAGTCTGGGAATTGATTGAGAGGCCGTGATCCTGTATTCCGGCAATTCAGTCTACGCAGCTGTTCACATGACCTAGAATTCTTCTGTCTATACAGATCAAGTAAATATTTACTAGGTTTGCCATGTATTTCACTACTAGGAACACCATGCACAAGTAGCCAATGTCATAATTCCACATGAGTCAGAGTATTCTGATTACTTTTCTGGCTCTGCTGTCCATTATGGTAACCACACCCACCTTGCCTTCATTGATTAACTGCTGCCACTTGGCACCTACTACCATGGGGTCCAATCAGCCCCATTGTAGCTAAGCGTCTTAGTTCAATTAGGGCAGTTCCCACTGTCAAATCTGGCTTACATAAAATAGCAACCACAGCAGTCTTCAAGGATGCTGAAACTCCCGTCACAAATTTATTCCTCACGATACTATCAAAAGGCATTTCTTCTGGACTCTTCATTTCTGGCTCTAGGGGTCTAATCTGATAAATCCATTCTAACAGAGCAATTTACCTAAGCCTCTGGATACCTTCTCCTACATTATACCAAGGTAGGTCTGGTACTTCAGCTTGACTTAAGGTAGGCCACCACATAATCCATGCTTCAATAAGCCAACCAAATAAACTATTAGATCCTTTCCTAATTTCTCGAGCTGAAACACTGAATGAAGAATTCATCCTTAGTGGGCCTAAATCAATAAACTCAGACTGATCCAATGTTACATTCCTTGCACCATTATCCCACACCCTCAGTAGCCATTCCCATACATATTCTCCAGGGTCTGTCTGTACATGTAAACAAAATCAAGTAGGTCTTTTTGGGTGTAACGTACCACCTCCTCAGTCACACTTTGTATTTCACCTTTTGGGGCTCGCTTGGACTTAACTTTAGTTATAGGTCTAGCAGCAAGAATGGGTGGTTGGGGCAGTTCCTGAGAACATTCAGCAATGTCTTCCATGGTCTCTGCCTCAGGCAATGACCCAGCAGGAACAGCTGGATTAATCCCAAAAAAACTGAGGTGGAGGGGATAATGGTTTTATAGTAATCTCTTCAGGTAGGAGAGATTCAATTGAATTTACAGGCTCCATATCCTTATCTTCTTGACTCTCTGCCCATATGTCCCCATTCCAGGTTTCAGGATCCCATTTTTTCCCAATCCATGCCCTCACTTTAACTTAAGACACCATTCTGGGTTGGCAATTTAATTGGCATTGTAATTCAGCCACCCTTACAATAAGACTCTGGGTTTGGTTTCCAGCCATATCAGCTCTGTTACTAGAAGAAGTAAGGCTTTGTTTCAGAGCACAGCTGGAAACTTTGAGGTATTTTATGCAGTGCTTAAGCTGTGACTCAGCAGCCCTGAACTCATCTTGCTCTTTCACCACTTCATCTAGTGTAAGTAGGACCAACCAACCAGATTCCTTATACTCCTGATGCTGACAAATTGCAGAAAAGTATCAAATATGTAATCACTCAGAGCATCACTTCTCAAAAGTGCTTGATCTATTGGTGGTGCTATTTTGCATATTAATGTTGTCACTTCAGGCCACAGATTAGCAGAGCCCTCTTTACTAAGGGAGGCAGGGTCACCAGTGCCTTTGTGATTAATCAAATTGGAGAACCAATTTAGGAAGACCATCTTTATGATTTTGTCTCTCTAGAACCACTCCTGGTACCAAATGTGTTAGACGGGTTCTCTAAAGAAGCAAAACCAGTAAAGCTTATATATATATAGAGAGAGAGAGAAAGAGAAATTTATCTTAGGAAAATGGCTCACACACTTATAGAAGCTGGCAAGTCCAAAGTTCTTGGATCAACTGTCAAGCTGGAGGCTTTTCCCAACTCATGCAGCTGCAGGAGCTGACGAGCTCAAGGTTGGCAGACTGGCTGATGACTCCAACGAATGATGAATCCAAGATCTCCAGGCCAAATGGTAGATTGTTTGCTCACGGACAGTTGTAGGCAGCATAACAGAATCCTGATCTACAGAAGAGTATCTCTTTTCCCAGGGTGTCCATAAATATACTGGAAGCAGGCCACACCCCTAGGGAAACTCCCATTCAACAGATTGGCTACTGAAAACATACACATCTGATCCCATCATGAGAACAACCCACATCACAATTGTTTAAACCACACAGAATTGTGGTCCAGCCAAGTTGACACACAGCTCCAACTACCACAGATGTTGAGCCATTTTCCTGACGTGAGTAGGGGGAAAACCTGTCCCCTTACTTTTTCCAACAGACTTACCATCTTGAGTATCTGGCCTCAGGATTTGGGTCCGGAGCTCCTCCAGATTAATTTCGAGACACCTACAGATCTCCTCACAGCTATAGGGTTCTGGGTGAAGTGCATCCTCTATGATCAACAACATTTCCTCCAGACTGACCCCTAGTTTGGCTTGTACTTCCTCCAGCTGCAGTATTTCATCCCATGGCAGGCTTTTGTACTTAGCCAGAAGCTGCAAGTTCAAACCAAGATAATGGTCAGTTTTCATTTCAAACACTGAAATGTACCATTTTAATAAGCTAAATCAAACTTTACACTGTTTTGGGTTTTTGGTTTTTTTTTTCCATTCAACCTATCCAAATTTCCCACCATCATTTGGAAATGTACACTGGGTTCAGATGTTTGGAATTAAACATGCTTATGTGACACCCACAGACTACATAGTTAAGTATTTGCCCTTCTGAAAAAATAAAAACTTACCTCCACCGATTTTTTTTTCCTTGCTTGTCACCACTTTCCCTTAGGGCTATTTCTTTGAATAATTCCCTTCTTTTATCCCTAATTCAGTTCATCCCTACTACACCCCTCTCTATAAATCCACAGAAAACTACTCACTTCTCATGTGACCTGGGTCCAGAGGTGGACTCTGCATGCCCCATCTCATTTGAGCACTTCCTGTTTACTCCATGCCTCTTTGAAAATGGCTAATGAATTTAAGTATCTGGGCATTTGGAGTAAAGTCCCAGATTTTAAATGAAAACCTCATTTGTGACCTTATGAAAAACCATTTCATTAGGTAGCTGGTAGTAGTAGAGCTGTGAGTTTCCCCACCCTCAAGAAGAGTTTCATTACCAATTGCGTCCCACTCAATATGATGGAGAGAGTCAGTACAAACCAAACCTTTGAAATCAGGTGCACTCACAGGAACCCAAATCATGAATATGTTTCTCTCATTCTCCCCAAACCACTCACTGAGCCCTGTGGAACAGCTGACAACCAGAACTCACTGCTCTCACTCTGAGGTCTATAAAAGTTATTCCCTAGGTGTCAGGACAGCAGGTGCAGATAGTACAAAGAGCAAAAAGAGGCAAGCAGGAAGAGGGAAAATTAGTCTTCAAGGAAACATGCATCTGATTTACTCTTCTATTATGCTGATGATTTGATTTTCTTTTCAACAGGAAGCAGGGTTTACCAAAAGACCACTGTACTTTACTTAGGGACACTTACTTCTGAAGAATGTTAATAACAGAAGTTCTTAAACTCACTGTTGTTGTTGTTGTTATGTGCTGTCAAGTCGGACCCGATTCATAGTGACCCCTCCTTGGGTTTCCGAGGCAGCATCATTATGGAAGTAGATTGCCCCCCCCATCTTCCTTCCAAGGAGTGGCTGATGGGTTTGAATGGCCAGCCTTCTGGTTAGCAGTCAAGTGCCTTAGCCACTATGCTACCAGAGCTCTCCTTAAACTCATTAATACTCCTTTTAAAATCCTGCCTCATACATATGAAAGGAATTAATGATTTTAAGGCAGAACTGGGATAAAAGATAATAGGATTATTTTTCCTGTTGAATTATTTCACTGAATATGGTGCCTTTTTTAAAAAAAAGCAGGGTCATGAGCTAAGACCTATCTGGTAATCTTGTTTGCTTAGCATAAAAAATAATAATAATAATAATAAAAAGCTCATTGCCACTGAGTAAATTCCAACTCATAGTGATCCTATATGACAGAGTAGAACCACCTCATAGGTTTTTCAAAGCTGTAATCTTTAAAGAAGCATACTGTCACATCTTTCTCCTGCAGAGTGGCTAGTGGGTTCACCCTGAGCAATTAACCACTGCACTACCAGAACACACCTAGAGTTTATTATGAGTGCTGGGTTCACAGAATTGGAGTCAATCTATGGCTCTTTCTTTCAATTCATTCATGTTCCATATTCCAATTTACTTTGTGTGGAAAAAGAGCTAGAGGCAAGGATATCTTAGACTGAAGCTTTCTTTTGTGTGTGTGTGTGTGTGTGTGTAATTTTTATTTATTTATTTATTTTAATTTTTTTATTCTGATTTCGGTGAAGATTTGTAGAGAAAATTCACTTTCCATACAGCAGTTCACATATACTTTGTCTCATGTCATTGACCACAGTTTACCACAATGCAACAGCTC
>NW_006921613.1:9632316-9641828 GCF_000298275.1 Orycteropus afer afer
CACCGTCTCTTTAAATATCCAAAATAGTCAAGCCACATTTTAAACCTTCAAAATGGCGGCACCCTCCGGACCAGCAAAAGTCCACAGTTCAGCCCACCTTTCTCTTCACCTTCTCCATTTGTTCCCCAGCCACAGTGCACAGTCCTCCATGCAGTCCCTGGCTAGCAGGGTGATTTTTAGGTTAATTCTTAGGTCCTACCAGTACTCCGGAATCTCCAAACTGTCTGTGCCATCAGGATCGCTCAGGATCGCTGCCAGACTGCAGCTCCATCTGTCTCCTGTTTTGGTATTTGCATGCAAATTCTTCTGCTAGTTGGGGTTTAGTCCACTTCTATATTCTTCCCTTCAAGGCTCCGGGCTCCAGGATTATCTTCTGTGTCTGTGTTAATTGATTTCCCTTTTCTTTGTTGAAGAGGGTCTGTGCAGTCTTTCTGCCTAGTCCGCCATCTTGCCAGAACCCCCGACTGAAGCTGTCTTGCAACACAGATCCAGACTATAACTGAGATAAGCAATGAAACTAACACAAATGGTGCTGTATGATTTTAAATGCACTTTTTATTTCTTTTAATCTGCAACAACTCTGTGAGATAGGTATTATTACTTACATCCAAGAAGTGAGAATAAGTGACTTGCCCAAAGTCACCTAACTAGTAGGAAACAGAATCAGAAATTGAACCAAGTCTGAAACTATATTTCTTGTTTCCCCAAGGCCACATTCTTAGTGATGTGTGGATGCTACCTATGTCACGCTACTCATAGTAGGGCAAATCACCACTCAAGTCTTAGAAATGGAGGCTAAGATTTGTGCTAGACATAAACATTCCAGTGATTTGGAAAAAAAAAAATGCCTGTACATAGGCTTATTGAGGGGTGAGAAGGTGGGTAGGCTGGAAAAGCATCAGAGAACTTTCGTAAGTGATGAGCGGTTCCTTCCTAAGAAGATTTCAATCAACAAAGATCTGTAAGTTCCTTCCCCAGTTGGCCTCATTGGCAGAAGTCACACTGCCCAGGGCCCTTGATCCCAGTAACTGAGCCAGTGATGTGGGTAGAAATTCTGCAAGGGAAGCCTTTAGCCTAGGAGGTTCAATTTTCTTTTTTCTTTTCTTATAATCCATTTATTTATTTATTTTTTAATTGTGATTTGGGTGGAAATTAACAAAGCAAATTCACTTTCCATACAGCAGTTCACATACACTTTGTTGCAAGACATTGACTACAATTTATCACAATGCAACAGTTCCCCTCCCACTTCTTCCCGATAGTTACTTCTTCCCTGTGTCCAACCTTCCATGCACTCCTGACCCCTAAGCTGTCTCCCTATGCATAAACAGTCCTTCTTTCTCCCATGATTCTTCTCTCCAAGGAGTGTATCTACCTCATGTAAATGTTCAACTCCTTTGCCTGTCTTTTGTTTGGCAGGAAGCCACAGGTGTGAGTTCAATTCCAGACCTGAAGGGCAGTTAGGGGCCATAGTCTCAGTGGTTCCACTAGGTTCTATCAGACCAGCAAATCTGGTCCCCCTTTTTTTCTTTTTGTCCCAAATGATTTCGAGTTTTGTTCCACATTGTTCTCCCTCTCTATCCAGAATCTCCTACATAGATCCCCCGAGTGGTTGACAGTGGTAGCCAGGCACCATCTAGTTCTTTTGGTCTCACAGTCGTATAGGCTGAGGATCACATGATGTACCAGCCACAAGAACTAATTGTTTTTGGTTTTCTTCATTCTTCTTTGCTCTGGATGAGGAGAGACCCATCGTTGCATCTAGATGGCTGCTTGCAAGCTTTTAAGATCCCAGTCATTACTCGCCAAAGTAGGAAGTGGAACAATGTTTTGTGTAGTTATGTTATGCCAGTTGAGCTTGATGTCCCCTGTGACTATGGTCCCAAGCCCACAGGTTCAACTACTTGGTCCCTCTGGGTAGCTGGCTGTGACCAAGAAATGACTATAACCTTTTCCCTTGTCAGCTCTATTATACACCTGGGAATTCAGATCATACAGATACACTTATAGGACCATTGTCTGCTAACCCTATACACGGTCTTGGGTACACTCCCCGCTAATAGTTCAGCCTGTCCACCCATCTGTCCACCTGTATACCTGACAATGCAGTACTGTATGTGCAAAAGGATTCATCTTTGTTGTCTGTACCTAGGAGGTTCGATTTTCAAAGGCAGCTTCTTTGTGTGCTTTTCTTCTACAGAAAAGCAGAAGTTCACAGTCACTACAGCAATACCCCAGTTTTCTATTAGCCCAAATGTCCATTTGGCCCTTATCTGGAGAGGCCACCCAGCCAATTTTGTGTATATTTCAATTAAGGATGAAATCTACCACATGCCTTCAAGTATAGCTGTAATACCCCTAAGTAGTTGAATAGCGCACTCCATTGAGGGAGTAAAATCAGAAAGCCGCTGAAATCCTTTGAAATTTGGCTCAGGAAATAGAAAGATGACTTGTAGATGAGGGAAGTGGGTGGTAAGATCGCTGTTGCTCAAAGACAGAATTTCATGACGGAATTTACTACTTGTGGCCATGGTGGCTGGCCTACTTCACATTTGAAGTAGAACTATGAGTCAAGGATAGGGGTCATTCGTCACAAGTTCCTCACTCAGTAGCAAGATGGGAAAATAAGAAAAAGCAGTTCTTTGTCAACAATCCCCATTTTCTTTTCACTACATATTAACTACTCATATCATATACCACCTGTGGGAGGCTCCAGAGGTCTGTTCTATGCTCTATAGGCTGGAAATCAGGCAATACGTGCTTTGTCCAGAGTCATCGAAAGAGGAACTTGAAAAATACTGCCAAGATTCCATCTTAGGTGGGTTTCTCCCCAAAGCAGGCCTTGAGACAAGAATTTTAGAGCAAGCAGTTTATTTGGAAGGGTGATCCCAAGAAGCACTGGTTGGAGACATGGAAAGTGAGACAGGATGAAAAGCAAGCCCATACAAGATGTACTGATGTGGGCAAATAAGGCTGGCCCCACTGGAGACCTCCAGGATCTATGTGATATAAACCTCAAATGTCTCCTACACAAGAAGCAAGAAAGATGGAACATGAATGGGATCAAGAGCACAAGACTAGATCTCATTCATCACTGCTTGATTCACAATTGGGTGAGGACTGCTCCCCAGCACCTCCAAGTTGCCCCAGATGTGGAGTAAGCACTCTCCTGTAGCCAAAAGTCCCTAATGGGAGAGTCACAGGAGCTTTCAGTAAAAGGATTTCGTACTAAGAAGTCAAGATGATATGGGACTGAGAGGAGACCAACAGTATCTGCTATCCTCCCTAATACAGGTTTTTTCCTGTCAGAGTCTACCTACCTTAACTTAAACTTCTGCATTGCCTTTCATAATATAACAAATAATGGAGAGAAAAAAAATCTCCCCACAAGCTCAGCATAAGATAAAGTTTCTAATCCTTTCTCTTAGCTACCTCTGAAAACAATTCACTCAATAAATTATTTTCCACACAATAAAAACAGCTTTGTTGTTGTTTCTGGTTACACAAATCACATGTTTACTGTAAAAACTTCAGACAATACATAAAATTTCAAAAATACAAAAACAAAAATTAAAAAAATATCTGAAATCACCCCAATGAGATAATCACCATCCACCACTTTTATAACCATTCTTCGTACATTTCTTTATGCACACCCACATGCATATAATTTGACATGAATGGGATCATGGCCATTGACACCAGAGCCCTTCCCCAGCATGCTCAGTGACTTCAGTGTCAGTGTTTCACTTACAACCATCATGAACACATTCACCACATTGACCTTCCCTAATCTTCAGCCATGCCCACCGTCTCCATATTAGTTTGCAGACCACAGAATAATCTGAAGGATTTTTCTGCACAACTGTGCAGAAGGGACCTACTATAATCCTCCTGGATTCTCAACAAGCCTCTTATTTCTAAGGCAAACCCAAGCATTGTGCTCTGGGTCCCATTCATGTCTAACTCCTCCAAGGTACAACACAAAGAGCATTGGCTGTCTAGTAAAACAAACTAACATTTACTTCAAACAAGTCACAACCTACAAGGCCTGAAATTCCCATTAAGTAAAATAGAACACTCAGGGGTTACTTCACAAGTGTTATAAACACTAAATCAGACAACAGTAAGACCATATAAGACCTTGCTGTCAAGTCGGACACGACTCATAGCGACCCCTCCTTGGGTTTCCGAGGCAGTTATCACTACAGAAGTAGATTGCCCAACCTTCCTTCCGAGGAGTGGCTGGTGAGTTTGAACCGCCAGCCTTCTGGTTAGCAGTCAAGTGCCTTAGGCACTAAGCTACCAGAGCTCCTATATAAGACCTTACCTAGCCCAAAAGAGGCATTCTGTGAAGTTCAGTTTACTTCCCAACCCACATTTCTCTGCCCCTCTAGCTTTTTCCCTCTCATCTGACACCTTCTCTGATGGCTTCAAATATGTGTTTTCTGTCTTAAAATTCCTTATTCTTAAAGCTACTTCTCTTCACTTCTTCCTTTTAACTGTTCAACAACTAGAATCAGAGGCCCATCCTCACAGCTTCCAGGCCCTCACTAACCATTGTAGCTACTGACTATGGCCTCTCAAACAAAGGTCCTTTCTTATCTCTAAAAACCACTTCCAAAGCCATGGTCTTTTCTCAGTCTGCTAGAGCCTTAAAGAATCAGTAACTCTTGTTCAATCAATTCCCACCTTGTTCAAATTCCGTTTTATTGGCTTCTGTAGCACTGAATTTTCCTATTCCCTGCCCCCATCTCTCTGGCCCTTATTCCACATGACTCTTTTTTCTTCTTTCATTATTTAATTGAAGCCACATCCCAAGCTCAGCTCTTGGATTTCTGTCTTCTCTTGACACAATCTTTCCCTCAATAACTTGAACTTAGCTCTTGGCTCCAACTGTTCACACAGAACGAATACATCTGAAGGCTAGATCCCTAGCCATGAGATAAGCTTCCAGGCTCAAATTTCTAACCACCTATAAGAAAAGTCCACAGTAATTTTCACCATTCTCCAGTCACCTCCCATTCTACTGCAGCCATCATCTACTCAGTGTGTTCATTTCAATCACGTACATTAGTATGCATTGGTTGTTTTCTTGAGTACTTTCCAGGCCATAGGCAGACAGCAGTGAAAAAAGCATTCATAGATCCTGAACACAGGGAGCTCACAATCTAGCAGGGGAGTCAAATGTTAAATAACTACACAGTAAGGTACTTTCTACAATTGTGATAAACTACTATAATGGAAAAATACAGGATGTGGTGAGAGAGGGATGTCAAGAAAAACCTCACAAAAGTAATAACATTCATTCTAAAAGGAAGACAGGAACCAAGTCACAGAGAGCCTTATACCCAACCCTTTACTAGGTCTAGTCATGGCTTCTCTCATATCAAAGCCTCCTTTCTTATCCCATTCTCACAGACACTCTAGTGTAAGACAGAAGGTTCTGCTGCCAAAATAATATTTCTAAAATATCATACTAATAATATTAATGGCATCCCACTGTGTCCAGGACCAAGCCTAGGTGATCCTTAGCATAGCTCTGAAGGCCTTGCCACAGTCTGGTTCCACTAAACACATCACCCCTTGCTCCCCAATATGTATGTTCTGCCATTCAGCTCGACTCACCATTTTCTGAATACTTCATACTAGAGTTCTGGCAGAGTTTGTTCTACCAAATCAAGAAGCTCAGTGAAACTGGCCATATCTTGGGTGTTTAGCTTTTCTCCACCCAAATTCAAGGAAACTGCCAAAACACTGAGAATAATATGCCACTTCTTCCCCCATTCTACCACCAGACAAAGAATAGATTCCATATTGACCACTAAGTGACAGGAATTTAAAAACTGGTTGAGTGATGGTCCTTGACTGGACAGGCCTATAAAGAATCACACTGCAAATTCTCCTTGAAGTGTCAAAGGACCACATGAAACTCTCTCCTTCAATGTTTCATGCTGCCACAAGGAGTTCAGGGCATGCAAAAAGCAATGGAATAATTCCTCTTCTCTTCTTTCCATAACATTTATTATTGGCATCACACATTTTATCCCTCAATATAATTAAGGGATACTCTCTTTTATAGACACAAAAAGTTCTGGAAATGTTTATGACATTAAATTTTTTTCAGAGTAGAACACAGAGAGAGAAGAAGGAATCAAATTTTGAAAAAATATAAATACATATATTAAAAATTTTGTGCCCATTAAAGATCCCTAGCCACTTTGTTAATTTAAGAATATAAAAATGTACTTTACTTAAAAGTATAATGTATGTAAAGTCATGTAATTCATAATTATAAATTTCTATTGAATGTGCTTTGAAATGTTTTTAATTTTAGTTCAAATAGCTCTACAAGACTCTGACTTTAATGAATCTTCATTATTAAGTTTTTGCCAATTTTCCTAAAACAGTAAAGCTGATGGAAAGAGAGAAAAAAGAAAGAGGAAACAAAATAGAGAAAGAAAAACAGAGAAGGAGACAAAGAGGGAAAGAAAAAGAAAACTTGAGGACAGAAGAAACTGTCAACAATAAACCAAAAGAAAAGATCAAATTGTCTTTATGAGTTTGGTGAACATCTCTGTTCTAAGTAGATACAGAACATAATCATGTTTTAAAAAGGAGCTTGGGAGAACAGGAGGAGAAGAAAAATACATAAATGTTATTAATTACACCTTTGCTTTGTGGAGCTCTGCCTGATAAGTTTCATTTTCAAAACTATCCTGAATAACCACTTCCTCCCCTGGCTTTTCATTTTTATTGTCTGAAAAAAGAAAGTCTGCCCATATTGAGATGTTTTATTACCTTTTACATGAGAGTTTATTTTCTGATTTAATGAGACCATATCTGAACAAAAATTCATTTCTTTCACATGTTGCAGAAAATGGAAGAAGGGAACCATGTTGTAAAAAAATATGCTTAGCAGAACCCCAGCTAATATTCCTAGAGAAAAACATATTCCTAAAATCAAGATCTAGGTGTATGTACAGCCCTTATTAGCAGTTTTATTTCCCTTTTGTATGGAACCTTGGATTCTAGCGATTTGCAGCAACGTAATTCAAGAAGTAATAAATTTCTCCACCTTGATAAAGTTTTTCATTTTTCCTTTTCTGTATTTAAAAACAGAGAAAAATCCTGAGTATTTAAAACAATCTTTTATCTAAGCCAATTGTGAGGAGTGTGTGACTAAAAGCATAGTTCCCATGCCAACTTCCTGACCAAAAACCAAACCAAACTCATTGTCATCAAGTCAATTCCAACTCATAGTGACCCCCACTGGGTTTCCAAGACTAAATCTTTAGGGAAGCAGACTGCCTCATCTTTCCTCCACAGAGCAGCTGGTAGTTTTGAACCACCAACCTTTTGGTTAGCAGTCAAATGCCTTAACCACTATACATCAGAGCACCTTTTCCTAACCAAAGTACCTCTAAAATGTGTAAGAAGCTAAGCAGTTCAATTCAGAAGACATCCTTAAGAGCAGTAGGTTCTGCTTAAAACCTACAGCTACTACTGTATTCTAGATATGCCCTTTTTCTAATAAACTCTTAAGAATAATCCCCTACCCAACAGCTTTCACTACTGAGGGTCAGCACAATTTTATCCCTCATTTTCTTCTTGCATTTTGGAAGAGAGTAGTCACAACATGAACACATTTTACATGTTTCACACTTGCTTTCACTCACCTACAGAACTGGTAGAAGTTACCTAATTTCGTGATAAAACTTTGAAAACAATCTGGTGTATATTTGAGGTCTCCTCATGAAGGCAACACTTACTCATCAACCTCAAGATAAAAAGTCAACAAGAGTAAGTACTCAAACAAATACCACATTAATTTGTTCCATTTCATGAAAAAGGAAGTGTCCTAAGGGAAAAAAGGTCATTTAACCCTTGAAATTGAAAATTTTACTGAACTATTTCTTCTTCATATATACACGAATCAGATAGCATAAAGAGTTAAATGTTAAGAGAATGTTAATATTAAGAAAACAAAATATTAAGGGATAGAAATGTTAAAATATTTCTTTTCCATAATTTTTAGACATTATCATAATAAATAAAATCTATATCTAAAACATTTAAAGGAGATCTGGTGGCACAGTGCCTAAGGCATTTGACTGCTAACCAGAAGCTGGCAGTTCAAACCCACCAGCCACTCCTCAGAAGGAAGGTTGGGCAACCTACTACCATAGTGATACCGCCTTGGAAATCCAAGGAGGGGTTGCTTTGAGTCAAATCTGACTCGATAGCAGTAGGTTTGGTTTGGTTTTGTAAAACATTTAAAGCATGATTTTCAAAAAAAATGCATAACCCCAAATTTTCCAGGAAAAGAAAAACAACTTTTATTTTTCTGACTCTTCACATTTCTGTTCTCCCCAGCTTCACTACTCAGGGGGTTGGTGGTGAGAGGAGAAGTTATGAGTCAGTCACAGGGATAACTGTACCTTACACATATCCATAATACCTAGCCCAGTGCTGATATACCACGGGCACTTGTAAAATTGGACCAAAGAAACAGGACAAGGCAAGTGACACAGGAAATGGTCATTCATTTATTCAACAAATGTTTGCCTTGTATCTATTTCAGATTTTTCAGATCTATCCCAGGTTTTAAGGATATAAGGTTAACAAAATAGACAAAGTCTTGGCTTGTAAGTGAACTTTAATCTGGAAGGGGAGATAGACATTAAACCAATCATTATGATAAATACCATAACTGAGAAGTACAAGTACCATAACTGTGAAATGTGAAGGGGGCCCTACCTTAGTCTAAGAATAGAGAGGTCAAGGAAGGCTTCTGGGAGGGATATTTATACTGAGACTTCAAAGAAGAAGAGGCAAAATGTTCTGGCCAGAGGGAAGAGCACATGTGAAGTCCCTAAGACATGAAGGAGCATCATGACTAGGATACAGTGGGGGTTGTTGTTGTTTTTGTTGTTACTTGCTGTTGAGTTGACTCCAACTCATGGTGACCCCATGTGTGCAGAGTAAAGCTGCTCCCTATAGTTTTCCATGCTATGACCTTTTGTAAGCAGATCACCAGAACTGTCTTCCGAGGACCCTCTGGGTGGGTTTGAATCTCCCACCTTTCAGTTAATAGTCAGAAGCTTCACTGTTTGCACCACTCAAGGATTCCACAATGGGGATAGAATGTGCTAAGAGATAAAGTAAATGATGTGCACAGACACCAGATCTTGTGTGGCTCTCCAGGCAGTGATAAAAGATTTTTACTTTATTCCAGTGAAATGGGAAGTTTCTGAAAGGTGTTAGGCAGGGGAATTACTGTCAGATTTAAATTTCTAAACAATCATTCTAACTGCTCTTTGAAGAAGTTTTAGAAGAGAGAGAAGGATGAATTTGGAATTAAGGACTAGTCTTCAGGCAAATGAAATAGTTGATATTAAAAAAAAAAAGATAGGAACAATGGGAGAATAAAAGATCTGTGAGAAAGAAAATTGAGTTCAGTTTTAAAATGCTTAGTTTGAGAGGAGCTCTGGTAGCGTAGTGCCTAAGGC
>NW_006921613.1:9641928-9645984 GCF_000298275.1 Orycteropus afer afer
GCTCTGGTAGCGTAGTGCCTAAGGCACTTGACTGCTAACCAGAAGCCTGGTGGTTCAAACCCACCAGCCACTCCTCAGAAGGAAGGTTGGGCAATTGCCTCGGAAAGCCAAGGAGGAGTCGCTATGAGTCGCGTCCGAGTCGATGGCAGATAACAACAACAATAACAAGCTGTGAAGAGAATGAGAAAAATAGAAACAAAACAGTAGTTGAAAAGATATGAGGTCTAAGGAAGAATTATTTTTAAATGCAAAATACTAGAAATGTAAGGTCTGATGGAAAGGATGCAGATCATACTAGAGATGGAGAAGAGAGAAATGGAGTAAGTTCCCTGCTACCAAAAATGGAAGAGTTGGCCTTTGATAGGTACAGTGCAGTAAACAGTTTGGTATGGCCTTCTAGCCATGTCTTTATGACTCCCACCGGATGACTGGGTAGGATCATGCAAATGTGAGATGCTTATGCCCACCAAGGGAATTAGATAGCTTGCTAATAGTGTAAATAAGGTACATGGCCCCCTTGCGGAGATGGGAACCCTAACATGGCATTGGTCAGTTTTGCCCTCCCACTAGGCTTGAAATGAGCCATCCTAGAAGCAGAAAAGGGAGATCTTCACTAATATCAAGAAAGAAAAGCCAGGAGTGGAGCATGTCCTTTGGATTCAAGATCCCTGGGCTGAAACTCCTTGATCCAGGAGACAGAGAGCCTTCATACCAGAGATGGCAAGAGACAACAAGAAGTAGAGGCAGAGAAACTGTGGCAGCAGAGGCAACAGATCCAAGAGACCAGCACAAGACAGAGCAGTAGACTTCCGGGCCCACAGAGTGAGAAAGCTGCATGCTTTCGGGTAGAATCTTACCGGCAGAGTGAGGTGCTCTGGGCATTGATTGGCAGAGATAAAAGAGCTTTGTAACATTTGTCTGAGCAAGGGAGAGGGCAAGGGCCTGCAGAGCGAAGAGGCTGAGGGCCACAGAGAGGCATGCCTGCAGGTACTGCTAAGAGAAGAGCTGTCCTGATCTAAGAACTTTATCCTGAGTCATTTCTGATTCTGCATTATAACCTGTTACCTCCCTAATAAACCCCATAATTGTGAGTATTGTCTGTGAGTTGTGCGTGGCCATCTCAATGAATTATCAAACCTAGCAGAGAAGTAACAAGTGTCACAAGAGGAATGGTTGGTGTCAGAAAAAAAAAAAAAGGAGGATGGAGGCATGCCTGACCTCCACCTCATAGGAATCAGCCTTGGGCTGTTGATGTTGATCTTGACCCTCCTCCCCACATTGCAAAGTTAGAGGTGGCAGATGAGGACACCCTCATGCCAGTTTTATAATAGGAGTTACGCAGATGTGTGGAGATGTGTAGATATGCAGATATGGAAAAGATGTGGGGGATGCACAGATGTGGAGAGATGTGCAGATATGGTGGCAGGAAGCCAAAGCCTGTATGATATAATTTACAATATGAAATACAGGATAAGATTACTTTTGAAAGTTAGTCAGACTGAGCTGACTAATGGGGGTTTAAGGGGACTGAAGAAGGTATAAAATTGTCACTGGGGAGAAAACAGATTTCAGGCTGCATCTAGAGCTTGGTGAAGGTTGGTGATCATGAATCTTGGGTGATATCCATAAGCTCAGTTGAGAGGAGGTAAAAGAAAAAGCAGAGGAAAGAATAGTGGGGCTCCTGATCCAGAACCCACTTTCCAGTCCCAAGCTTCAGTTCTCCCATACTTTTTAGTTATACCATCTGCCAGTCTAAATTATAATATTTCATTTTTGTGTCACTTTTTAAAGCTCCTGATCACATGATGTTTTGTTTTCTTTAACCATTTCATATTTCATATCCCTCAGACTTTAACTCGCTACTCTCAACTTCTATGTCCTGGACCCTTTTGAATATCTTTATGCAGCTAGACATACAACACCTATTCAATAAATACTTCCTAAGCAGATCTAAGGTTTGAGTAGGAAGGTTCTTTCAAATTGTGGAAAAGAAAACAACCAAGACTGCCTTCTGGTTTGTTTCCCTACTACACATGTAGAAGTTTAGTATGGGTAAACTTGCGGGTACAGGGGGTTACACTAAGCTTGTATTTTTGTAGTGACCAGTGATAACTGAGTGCCAACATGGTGCACCTGAAAGAGCTAGGTGATGAGGCTGCCATCACTCTTAAAGAGGAAAACAGACCAGCTGTGGTCACTTCCCACCAATTGCCCCAAACTCCTATGTTTCTCCATCCATAGACCCTCCCCATGGCCAATGTTGCACAGATACAAGCTGTCCTCTTCTCTCCAGCTGCCACTCTACAAGACTCAACTGTGCACTTCATGTTGTTGTTGTTGTTGTTTGCCATCGAGTTGGCCCCGACTCATAGCGACCCCTCCTTGGGTTTCCGAGGCAGTATCACTACGGAAGTAGGAATGCCCAACCTTCCTTCCGAGGAGTGGCTGGTGGGTTTGAACCGCCAGCCTTCTGGTTAGCAGTCAAGTGCCTTAGCCACTATGCTACCAGAGCTCCTTGTGCACTTCATAGAATTCCCAAATAGTTAGAGTTAAGAGCACATACTTATTGGTTTATCTTCTGAATTTGGAATCAGATTGCTCAGTACCCAAAGACTTTCAGTTAGAATATTGCTATTGTTAGAATGTTGCCCTAAAATTTGGAGAGAAAAAAAAGTAATAGAGAACACAAAGAGTAAGGGCAAGAAAAAAGGCCAGCTTCAAGTTTCACCTTTGTTTTCCAAGTTCATACCTTTGCAGCCAGCCGACACTCCATCACTCTGATATTGAAGTGAGAAGTTGCTGCTTTATTCATTTCCACACAACTGTTGGCAATCACAAACACTGCTCCACTTGGGAGTTTCACATCAGTTGCCCTCAGAGGACTAAATTCTATCAACTTGGCCTAATGGAAAAAGAATGACAGATGAGTTATAAATTATTAGAATGCAGAAAATGCTTAAGCATGTTTGCATTTATTTACCTTAACAGAGTCCTTTTACAAAAACGCAATCATTCATTCATTCAAATATTATTTATTGACTCCCAGGCATGGTACTAGATACTTGGGATGTAACAGTGAACAAGACGACATCCCTGACCTCACCAAACCTATAATCTAGAAACATATTTTTACACAAATAACACACATGATACACCTTTTTTCTTCTGCCAACCATATTCTACCCACAAAGTATTTTCATAAGCATGCTATGATAATTTTTATAGCAACATATAAAAAAATTATCATAGTATGCTTACAAAAATACCTTGGGGGAAGGCATAGTTGGCAAAAAATGTATAATGCACATATTACTTGCATAAAAATGTGGTAAAAATACAGTCAAGTAGACAGACAAAAAATCTCCAGATTCTAAGTGTTACAATGATAGCAAAGCATGGGGTGACATATATACAAGCAGTTGAAGCTCCTGACCAGATATAACCTAGTGTAAACTCCTTTGAAAAGGAGAAATAAAAATTGAGCCCAAAAAGATGAAAGACTGTAGAGCAGACCACCAAAAAAGGTGTCAGGAAGAGAGATGAGAATACATAAGTCCAGAGATGAAAAATAATGTGGCATATTGTATTAGTTAAGGTTCTCCAGAGACATAGAACCAATAAGATACAGAGAGATTGATAGATAAATAGATATGCATGTATATGTATATACACACACACTTATGTGTTATATATAAGTGTGTGTGTGTGTGTGTATATGGTTGTTGTTATGTGCCATCAAGTTGGACCCG
Organism: Orycteropus afer afer; assembly: GCF_000298275.1. Taxonomy (NCBI): domain Eukaryota; kingdom Metazoa; phylum Chordata; class Mammalia; order Tubulidentata; family Orycteropodidae; genus Orycteropus; species Orycteropus afer. The sequence continues at coordinate 9,645,678 of NW_006921613.1, forward strand.
ACTCATAGCGACCCCTCCTTGGGTTTCCGAGGCAGTATCACTACAGAAGTAGATTGTTCCATCTTCCTTCCGAGGAGTGGCTAGTGGGTTTGAACCGCCAGCCTTCTGGTTAGCAGTCAAGTGCCTTAGCCACTATGCTACCAGAGATCCTGTGTGTGTGTGTGTGTGTATATAAAATTATAGGTGTATATATGTGTGTGTGAGTGTATGTGTATATACATATCCACACATACACATATTGTCCTATTGGTTCTATTTCTCTGGAGAACCCGGGTAAGTATTGTATTACATATATATATATATAATA
>NW_006921613.1:9646264-9658456 GCF_000298275.1 Orycteropus afer afer
ACACACACACACAAGGGGCTCTGGTGGCATAGTCCCTAAGGCATCTGACTGCTAACCCAAAGGCTGGCAGTTCAAACCCACCAGCCACTCCTCACAAGGAAGGCTGAGCAATCTACTTCTATAGTGACACCACCTCGGAAACCCAAGGAGGGGTTACTATGAGTCAGATCTGATTCAATGGCAGTGCGTTGCATTGCGTTTATTTTATACACACACACATACATATATGTATATATGTGTATACCAGTTTCCCCTGATATTCAGAAGTAGAGTATTCCTATGAAATATTTCGCAAGCCAAAAAAGGCATAACGTGAAGAAGCAAGTACCATTAATTTAAATGGGAAGAATTGTTGAGCCTTCCCAGACCCCAAAAATAGCCTACCATATAATACAAATAACCCATAAAACCTAAATAACCAAATAACCCATAAAACCTAAAATAACACTAACACACTGTGTTCACACTTTTTTTTCCCTTTTTTCATAAAAGCAAAAATCTTCTCATTTCTTTCAGGTAGCAAAAACAGGTACTAACGTAGGTCTTTTATAAAAAGCGAAGTGGCAAAAAGCAAACTTTCGAATGGGGGGCGCACAGAGATACCTGTATGTAAATATATATGTGTGTATGCATTTGTGTGTGTGTGTGTGTGTGTGTGCATACATATATATAAAACCAAACTCACTGCCTTTGAGTTCAATCCGACTCATAAGGACCCCTCCTTGGGTTTCCAAGGCGGTATCACTACGGAAGGAGACTGCCCAATCTTCCTCCTGAGGACTGGCTGGTGGTTGTATATACATATATACAGACACATACATACATACATACAAGGAGCTCTGGTGGTGTAGTGGTTAAGATATTTGACTGCTAGCCAAAAAGGTCTGTGGTTCAACCCACCAGCTTCTCCACGGAAGATGAGACAGTTGCTTCTGCAAAGATTTACAGCCTTGGAAACCCGTGGGGTCGCTATGAGTCAGAAATGACTTGATCGCAGTGAGTCTGGTTATATATATATATATATATATATAACTGATATTGCAGCCTTGAGTCCAAAGTCAATACAGCAGGCCAGCCGGCTGAAAACTTGCACAGGATTTCCCTTTTTTTTTAAAATTGTGATTTGGATGACAGTTTACAGAGCAAATTCCTTTTCCATACAGCTGTTCATACACAATTTTGTTTCATGACATTGACTGCAATTCCCCACAATGTAACAACTCTCTTCACACTTCCTCCCCATAGTTACCTCTTCACTGTGTCCTTTCCTCCCATTCACTCCCACCCACTAAGCTATCTCCCTGTGCCCAATTGATGGCTCCAAGGAGTGTATCTACCTGATGTAAATGGTCACCCCATAGGCCTGTCTACAGTTTGTCTAGAAGCCACGGGAGTGAGTTCAGTTCCAGACCTGAAGGGTAAAAAGAGACCATAGTCTCAGGAGTCTCACCACACTCTATCAGACCAGCAAATCTGGCCTTTTTTTGTTTGTTTTGTTTTGCTTTATGATTTTGAGTCTTATTCCACATTGTTTTCTCACTCTATCCAGGATCTCCTGCATTGATCTCCCCTCTGAGTGGTTGAAAGTGGTAGCTGGGCACCATCTAGTTTTTCTGGTCTCATGGTCATAAAGGCTAAGGATTGCATGGTCTACTAGTCCCTTGGACTAATTATTTCCATGTATCTTTAGTTTACTCTGTTCTTCTTTGCTCTGGACAAGGAGAGACCCATCATTGCATCTAGATGGCTACTGGCCAGCTTTTAAGACTCCAGTCACTATTCACCAAAGTAGGATGTAGAACAATGTTTTTGTGCAGTAAGGTATGCCAATTGAGCTTGATGTCCATGAGACCATGGCCCTGAGCCCACAGGTCCAACTATTTGTTCCCTCAGGGTAGCTGGCTATGGCCTAGAAGCCACCACAACCCTGTCCCTTGTCAACTCTACTATACACCCATACATTCTTACATTCTTACAGCACATACAAATACGCATGTAGAAACATCATCTGCTGACCCTATACATGGTCAAAGGCACACTCTCCCCTGCCTAGACATGCTTGATCACTCAGGCTGCTCACCCATCTATCCACACACAGATCAATGCTTGCCATCACTGACAACACAGTATTGTACATGCAAAAAATTCATCTTTGTTGTTTGTACCTCCCATATACCTCTCTATGTCATCTTCTTCATCAGTCACACAGGATGTCTATGTTAAAGTCTTGAGGCACAATTCCTTCTTCTCCAGGAAGCCTCAGTTTTGCTTTTAAGGTCTTCAACTAATTAGATGAGGCCCACCACATTATCAATATCCTTTACTTAAAAATCAACCTGATTTCAAATATCAATCATATCTAAATTCATATCAACCTCCAGAGTAGCATTTAAACAAACAATTGGGCACCAATTTGACTAGCCAATTTGAAACATGTGTGTTAATAGAGCTTTGGTTAGTGAAATTTAGTTTGATGGGTGAGGGGTAGCTAAAGGTTATAGTAAAGGGATAAAGTAGGGGTCAGATTGTAAAGCCCGAAGAATTCAGATTTTGCTCAGACTCTATAGCTTAATGTACATTCGTATCTGGACACTTGCCATTATGTCTGCTTGTCAGATCCCATCCAAAACACCCACAGTATTATCTTAGCATGAAACCAAATTTCCTCATACCTCATGTCTTTGGCTTAGGGAATCAATAATAAGTATTCCTTCTTTTTTTTTTTTACTTTTACTTTGGTGAAAACACACACAACAAGACATTCACCAACATAACAACTTACACTTACAGCTCAGGGACATTGATGACATATTTCATATTGTGCCACCATTAATAATAAATATTCTTAAGAGAAGGAATCCAGGTGATCTTGTAAAATAGCCAAGCCTGTCAGAATCTGATGAAAAACTCTGAAAAAGTTTTTTTTAAGATGTCTGTTTCTATTTTGGAAGTGGGCGGCTCATAGGCAACAACCGAAACTTCTGCTCTGCCTAAGGGAATTGATAGCCAAGGGGAAGTGGTATCCAGCTAAGGAATTTATTCCTGGCTTACTGTCAACATTCTCTTTCCCACCACTGAAGCCCCAAAATATGTTTACAGAGAAAAATGATACCAAAGACTAAATTATAAAAAGAGAGGTTGTGAATATATGTGGTAAGAGAACTAACATTTGGGTTTAAAACCAACAAGAGATTATGAAATGTCATGAGATGAAGTGATTTGGAATGGGAGTATGAAAGGAGGTCCCTCAGAGAGAGGAACTGTGAAATCTCATTCTAACAATGAAGAGAACAGAAGAGGAGAAATAAAAAAAGCAGACACATGAGAAAAATAGACTGAAGTGTGATTCTGGAAGCTGAAGGGAACCAGCAACAACATGAAAGATGGTTGGTGAATTGGTGGTTGCCTTGAATTACAAACAGTTGGGAAATATCCTACAATGCAACCTACGAGATATGCTGGTAGCGTAGTGCCTAAGGCACTTGACTGCTAACCAGAAGGCTGGTGGTTCAAACCCATCAGCCACTCCTCGGAAGGAAAGTTGGGCAATCTACTTCCGTAGCGATACCGCCTCGGAAACCCAAGGAGGGGTCACTATGAGTCGGGTCTGACTCGATGGCACATAACAACAACAACAACAGGGAAAAATACCCAAACCTAGTAGAATAGGCTTTCCATAATCAAGCACAGTGGGGAACTCAAGGCCTTCCTCTCCATGTGAATTTTCCCTATTGATATTTCCAAACAGCTCAATGTCACTTACAGTTCCTTCTTCTGCAAGAAATGATATGGACTGGTCCATGCCTCCTCCTTCAGTGCCAATATAACGCTCACTCTTAGCACAGATTTCTGCAAGTTCCACCTGGAAAACAAAAAGTACTTTGCACTGTGAGTACAGTCATAATCTATTTCTGTCCATTTATTACACCAGAAATGACAATTCCAGTGCCAACTCTGATCAATTGATATCAACTATATGGAGCATTGTGTTAGCAAGGATTCCACAAGTATAGTTGAGGCCAAGAGGAAAACATGCCAAGATTGATTAACAATGGCTGTCATGGGTATGGAATGAGATACTGGCAGAGTTTGACATGTACTTTCCTTCTCTGGTTTCCTCATCTTTCTATATGTCCCATCCCCCTCTGGACTGTTAACACTAAAAATCTCATATGGGCACTCATTCATTTCTGCCTCAGCTGCCTTTGTCTCTCCATAGCCAAAGTGGGGGTCATTAACTTTATTTTCCAGTCCCAAAGTAATGCTGTTTCTCTGCCACTTTCATTAAAGGTATGAATCAAAACTAGTGTCATCACATCAGATACATCTTCCAACACCTGCGATGAAGATGCCCAACTGATGAAAACAGTTTTAATCCAAATGAAAACAAAATTAAAGATAGAAGGAAACAATAAGAATATACTTTATTATCAGTTATAGTGTTCAATGCTACCCTGTCACTTCCAAAATATCATTTTTATCTGTTTAAAAGTCTGCAGTGGCTCCCTACTGATTAATGAAATAAATTTAAACTCTTAACTTGACATTTCAAATCCCTCCGGAATCTGGACCAAGTCACATATGAAATCTTATCATCTACCCCTCTTTCCAGTCATGTTTGTCTGCTTAGCCATCTCAGACAAGTCTATGCAACCTGAAACTAGTTTCTGTCCTCTCTCCTATATAAATCCTATTGCCATTAAATACCCAACTCATTGGCCACCAATTATGGGAAAGTCATGGGGCTGGTCACTCAGATCTTCCCCCTTCATAGAACTTTCCTCAAATATACTTCCTACTATGGCATACCTTTTCTCTGAACTCATATAATACTTAAGCATTCAGCTGAGATCTGAAAGCTTGGCAGTTTGCAACCACCCAGCAGCTCCATAGGAGAAAAACTTGGCAATTTGTTCCTATAAAGATTATAGCTTAGAAAACCTTATGGGGCAGTTCTACTCTGTTACATGAAGTCACTATGAGTTAAAATGGACTTGAAAGTACCTAACACAACATTCACCCACCCCAGTAGCCACTCATTCATTCATTCATTTTTCCTCTCAGACTTGATTTCTCATCTTATTTCTCACCGGTTTACTAGAAGATGTTCCTAGAGTGACCATTCTGAAACACTGAAAGAATCATCTCTTACCTTCTTGGTTGCCACTGAAAAAGTATTAGCCACCAAGCTCTCACACATCTCAGTCTTCAAGTGCAACTTTATTTCCTTCTCTCTCAATACTTCTCTCTTTAGCATCAACAACTATCTCCAGCACCCCCTACTAATCACCAGGATTAACTCAAGCATCACCTCCCCTAGAACCCACACTACCACCCAAATACACACATACATAATCCCTCTTCTCCATTCTCATATTATGCTTTATAAAATTCTATTATCATTTACAACACTGTGCTTTTGATTGTGAGTTTCTTGTCTCTTTACTCACCAGTCCATGAGAGCCCATGAAACACCTATGTTAGCTGAATCACATCGTGTTTTATATTATCCTTTAATCATGTCATGGTTCAATCACAACTGTTTTGCACACAAAACTGTCAGTTCTGTGAGCAATGGATCAAACACTGGGTTTCTTTTGTGTCTCCTTCCTTACACAATGCACATAATAAATATAAAACCTTGCTGCTTTCACTTTCTGAGAATAGTTGACAATACCATCTGAAAAATTCTCTAAATGTATTTTTTTCAGTCACGAGGTTTACTAGCATTAACTATACCTTGTAACATGAAGTAAACTTGGAATTTTGACGTAATGGGCATTGGGCATGGCCTGTTAAATACACAGAGGCAGTGATCTGTCCATAATAGGCACATTAAAAATAAATTACTAACAACAGGTCAAAATACTTGGATGTGAAAATGTAGAGAAACAATGTACCCAAGTGAAGCAGTGCACAAAGAATTCACTGAAGAATGATAGGACTTAGGTTTCCTCCTAACCGTGACCCTGTTGTTGTTGTTGTTGTTGTTATGTGCGGTCGAGTCGGACCCGACTCATAGCGACCCCTCCTTGGGTTTCGGAGGCAGTATCACTACGGAAATAGATTGCCCCATCTTCCTTCCAAGGTGTGGCTGGTGGGTTTGAACCGCCCTGGACCAGTGTGAATAACCACCAACAATAGCAGTAATGACCACATTAACGCGTACCAAGTATATGGTAAGTATCTGATATTATGTCTTCCATAAGCATTTTCTCTTTTAAACTTCCAAATGACCTTCTGTTTATCCCAATTATAGCTCTGGTGCCACAGTGGTTAAAGCGCTCGATGGCTAACCAAAAGGTCAGTGGTTTGAACCCACCAACCACTCCACAGAAGCAAGATGAGGCAATCTGCTTCTGTAAAGATTTACAGCCTTGGAAATTCCAAGGAGCAGTTCTACTCTGACCTATAAGGTCGCTATGAATGGGAACAGACATGATGGCAGTGGGTCTGGGGTTTTTATTTCTCTTTTTTTTTTTTTTTTGGTTTTAGTCCAATTACACAGATGAGAAAAATGGGGCTTAGAAACTTATAACTGGAAGAGGAGGAGGCAAGATTTTAACCATGTCTGTTTAATTCTAAAGCCTGTGTTCTTTTCAGACTGGACTTTAATTACTCACCTCAAAATGGAGTTAATATTGCCTGCTGGGGAACTCTGGTGGCATAGTGCCTAAGGCATTTGACTGCTAACCAGAAGGCTGGTGATTCAAACCCATCAGCCACTCCTTGGGCAATCTACTTCCATAGAGATACTGCCTCGGAAATCCAAGGCAGGGTCGCTATGAGTTACAATCGACTCAACAGCAGTGAGTGTGGTTTGGTTTTGGTATTTCTTCACTACTTCACAGGGATTTAAAGGGCAGACAAGTTCAATAAAATCTAAGTGTTCTCCTGAAAAAGATACTAAAGCTTTAAGAAGTTAATGCTTATTAATTTTTTTAAGTCTCTTGATGTGTACAAAAATAGGATGTTAGTTTTTCCAGATCATCTAACTGGATAGAACTCAGTGGCCCCAGAAGACCCCAGAATCTCTGTGCCAAGGACAGTTCACCTTCAGGACAATGGACATACTTCTTCCTCTCATATTAAATTCTGACACATCAATCCCATGGCTAAACATACAACACCCAACAGGCCTAAATGCAGGAAAAAAAAAAAATGAAGATAAGGAAGTCAAACAATTAAAGAAAGTATGACTCATTTTATAGTCCCTCAGACTGTGGAATTCAGTAGCAAATATAATAGAAAAAATTCAGTAGCAGAAGGCCCCAAGACTTAATTCAAACCCTAATTTTCCCACCCACTAGCTGTATGACTTTTGATAAATTGTTGAACTTTCCTGAGTTTCATTTCTTCATATAATGTTAATAATAACAATAGTCAGAACTAGTATTTATTGAACACTGTGTGTATGTATCATTCTAATTGCTTCACATTAATTATTTACATAATGACCTTATGAGATATGTATCTCCCCATTTTACAGATGAGGAAACCAGTGAATGTAGCTGAGACCAAGCTAGTAATTAGTGGAGCTGAAATTCAAACTCAAATTATTTCACTCCAGAGCCCATATTCTTAATCACCATGCTAAATTACATTCCACTCATGTTATAAAGAAAAGTACCCACTTCCCTAGCTATGAGATTATTGTGAAGAGCCAATGAATTAAATTAAAACACCTCATAACCTCTAAAACACTATATAACTGTTAATCTTATTATTTTTACACCATGAATAATCATTTTATTTACACAAGAAAGTAGCTAAATCCCAAGCCAAATCTAAAAACAAGTTATAACTATTCTGGAATACAAGGCCTTTTTAAAAAGAAGTCAGGGAATTAAAGAACAAAAGATTCTAGACATAGATCTTAACAATAAAAAAACAAACAACCCAATCACAGAGTACGCAAAGGACCTGAACAGACATTTCACTAAAAAAGATATACCAACAGCCAACAAGCACATGTAAAGATGCTCAGCATCATTAGCCATAAAGGAGATCAAAACCACAATGACTGGTTAAGGATAGAGTTGTATAGTCAATTAAAGTAATTGCTGTAATAAGTTGTACCTCAAAAAGTTGAATTGGCAAAAGTTGTGTGATAGATATATTTATAACAATGGGGAGGGCAGAGTAGCTGCTCAGGCTACTTATGTATAATCAAAAACCTCATGGGATTTGGTTCCTCAGTTCAGAGGTTTAAGGTCATGTTTCATGGGGCATCCCAGTTAACTGGCCTAATATTGTGTCTGTTGTTGTTGTTATTGTTGTTATGTGCTGTCAAGTTGGACCTGTGTTTAGTGTTTCTGTTTTACTTCCTAGTTTGATGCATAGTCCCCGGGGTATTAACAGTTTGCAAGCAGACATCCAGGGTACAATTGGTCTCTACTCACCTGAAGCAACAAAAGAAGAAGGAGAGTCAGGAATAGGAAGAAAATATTAGTGTATGGCTAATTGCCTCCATGAACAACTGCCTCCTTTGCCAAGAGAACAGAAAAACTGGATAGTGCTTGGCTACTATTACTGAACATTTTGATCAAAGACTCTATAGAAGAATCCTGATCAAAAAGGGAAAAATGTGTAACAAAATATCAAATTCTCATGGACTCCATACTTTCTGGAATCATGGAGGCAGGATGAACCCTCAAAACTATTGCCCTGAGATAATCTTTAAACCTTAAACCAGACTTCCAGCAAGATGGCAGATTAGGCAGACAAGCTACCCATACCTTCTACAACAAAGACACGAGAAACCAAATGAACCAGATTTGATGATAATCTTGGAACCTTGAGATTTAAAGGAAAAGATAAAGAAGTAAATTGAATACCAATAAGCAGAAACTGAACAAAAACAGCAAACAATGAGACAAACAATGTGGTGAACTGTCAACTGGCAAGACACAGCTCAGCCACTTTGAATTTTTGCAAGCAGTTTTCTGATCAGGACAAGGACCTGATAATCAGCTCCATTCCCCAAGACTGCACCAGAGCCCACACTAGTGCCTGGCAACCAGAAAGTTGTGAACTTCCCCTTATTCATGATACCCTCCTGCTGAGCAGAAGTGTGGCCACCCCCGCCCCACCCAACTGGTGGCCAGTGACACTACCTCCATGTCTCCCTTGCCTACCTGAGGTTGAAGGAGCACCCTTGTAGATCGGGCACTGGGTGCACACCACGCCTGTGTTTGCAGGCCCACACTCCCTGCCTCCTCCAGGCAGTAGAATGCGCCATCCCAAACTGGGCACCCTGCCACCAGCCACCCGCTAGGCCTGCAGAAGAATGATCCAAGACGGGGCACCCTGCCCCCAACAACTTCCTAAGCCAGCAAAAGCACCATCAGAGAACCCACACCCTGCCTCCCACCACCTCCTTGACTGGCAGGTGGGCTTGTCCAGAAGCCCCACTCCCCCAGTATTCTCTTTTTTTTTTCTTTTTTGTCCACCTCATTTTCTTTCCTTCTCTTATGTGTGTTTTTTTCTTTTCCTTGTTTTCTTTCCTATGTTTCTCTTTCTTTCTTTTCTTCTTTTTCTCTTTTCTTCCTTTCCTTACTTTTTTTTTCTTTTTCTGCCATTTTTGTTTCTCTTTTATTTTTTCCTCCCCTTTTTATTTGTTTGTTTTTTCTCTTCCTTTATCTTTTCCTGGGAGACAGCAACCACATCCACACCACCCAGGCATACTTGGTGCAGCCCCACCTACTGAGCAAGTGCCACCACCCACTCCTACATTACCTGATCAATGACAGAGGGTGGATGTTCTGATTACCTAGTACCACTCTGACAGGAATAGATGACAAATGGGATAGGCTTAACAAACAGGAGTTTATTCTTACAATTTGGAGGCTTTAAGTCTAAGTTCAAAGTACCAGGCTCTAGGGACTGGGTGAAAGCCCCTCAACCTTCGGGTCCAGCTCTGCCTCCTGCCCCCGGCCCACTGAAGCTAGAGGCATTTCCTCACTCAGACAGCTGCTGGCTGCTGAGGCTGAGAAACCCAAGGTTGACGAGAAAAAAGGCAGAGTCCTGATATTACCAAAACACATGGCAGGACATTAACTTAAGTCCATTGTAAGTCCCAAGGTCGGCAGAGCATAGCAGGTTGCTGAGCAACAACATGGCTACATGCAGGATCCAAGCGTGCCATAGGCTAGAGACCACTGCCAAAGTTGCTTCTTATATATAGGAAGCAGACCACATCCCAAAGGCAGCTACTCAGCTGCTTGTGGTAGATCCCACCATGGAGTTGATTGCCTGTCTCATCATGGGGAATAACTACCACCAGCTGCCCAGCCACTCAATCAGGCCCAGCCAAGTTGACACACAAACATAACTACCACAGTGGACAATGCCAGCCCAGTGTGCCCTCAACTGCTCTACATGAACAGTGAACACAGAACTGTGCACATATTCCCATCTTCTATCACACCCATCAGGAAATAGATGGTAAACCCCTAAGTGTTGCCAAGCTAGTGAGCAAAGTAGCACACCCACGTTGTTCACTCAGCTATATCAAAATAAAATAAAGCAAAAAATCCTAGGCAAAACACACCAACATAAAATCATCAATTAAATACAAATGTAATAAAATCACAATGTCTCAGAGACAAAAGACAACCTCAGTTTACACATGGATATATACCAAGTAGTAGGATTCCTGGATCGCATGGTATTTCTATTTCCAATTATTTAAGGAAGTGTCATATTGCTTTCCACAATAATTGTACCTTTTGACAGTCCCACCAGCAGTGTACGAGGGGTTGCAGTCACTCCATACCCTCACCAGCATTTGTTGTTTTCTTGTTGAACTTTGCTATTATTGCTGGAGTGAGATGATATCTCATTGCTTTGATTTGCATCTCTCTAATGGTTAATGGTTAATGGGGAGCTCTGGTAGCATAGTGGCTAAGACACTTGCCTGCTAACCAGACGGCTGGCGGTTCAAACCCACCAGCCACTCCTCAGAAGGAAGGTTGGGTAATCCTACTTCTGTAGTGATACTGCCTCGGAAACCCAAGGAGGGGTCACTATGAGTCGGGGCCAACTCGACGGCACACAACAACAACAATGGTTAATGAGGAGCTCTGGTAGCACAGTGCCTAAGGCACTTGACTGCTAACCAGAAGGCTGATGGTTCAAACCCACCAGCCACTCCTCGGAAGAAGGATGCGGCAATCTACTTCTGTAGTGATACTGCCTCGGCAACCCAAGGAGGGGTCGCTATGAGTCCGGTCTGACTCGATGGCACATAACAACAACAACAACAACTCCTAACCAGAAGACTTGTGGTTCAAACCGACCAGCTACTCTTCGGAGGGAAGACTGGGCAATCTACTTCCATAAAGATACCACCTTGGAAACCCAAGGAGGGGTCGCTATGAGTCGGAACTGACTTGCTAGCAGGGAGTTTGGTTTAATGGTTAATGATTATGAGCATTTCTTCATATATTTGTTGGCCACCTGGATGTCATCTTTGGTAAAGTGTCTGTTCATATCTTTTGTCCATGTTTTAACTGCATTATTTGTCTTTTTGCTGTTAAGGTATTGAAGTTTTATATAAATTTTAGCAATCAGTCTTTTGTCTCTATGTCATTGCCATTTTTTTTTCCCCAATCTGTGGGTTCTCTTTTTACTCTTTTGGTGAAATCTTTGAATGCACTTAAGTGTTTAATTTTTAAGAGATCCTAGTCATCTAGCTTGTTTTCTGCTGTGTGTCCATTTTCAGTTATATTTGATAGTATATTTATGCCATGATTAAGGATCCTAAGTTTGTCCCTATTTTTCCTCTGATAATCTTTAGATATTTAGGTTTTACATTTAGGTCTTTGATCCATCTTGAGTTCATTTTTATATACAACATAAGATATGGATCCTTTTCTTTTTTTCTGCAACTAGATATCCAGTTTTGCCAACACCGTTTGTTAAAGAGACTATCTCTTCCCCATTTAATGAGTTTGAGCCCTTTGTCAAAGATTAGCTGTCCACAGTGGATGGAATTATTTCTGAGTTCTCAATTCTGTCCCATTGGTCTATGTATTTGTTGTAGCAGTACCAGGCTTACTGGTATGATAGAGACCATTTGTTGTCGTTGTTGTTGTTATGTGCCATCGAGTTGGACCTGACTCATAGTGACCCCTCCTTAGGTTTCCGAGGCAGTATCACTATGGAAGTAGATTGCCCCATCCTCCTTCC
>NW_006921613.1:9659046-9665034 GCF_000298275.1 Orycteropus afer afer
GGGTTTGAACCGCCAGCCTTCTGGTTAGCAGTCAAATGCCTTAGGCACTATGCCACCAGAACTCCCAAAAACAAGTAATAGTTTAGCTTAACTAGTAAAGAATGTCTGCCTTGAGCATTTTGCTCTTTCAAGATCTATCTACATAGGATCGAATAGACAACAACTCTAAAGATTACATGGGAAAATAATTTAGAGAGCAGTGAATTTATGCTAATGAGGAAGAAACAACTCATAAAAGGAGAGTGAGAATGATTGCATAGTTCAAAGAATGTAATCAATGTCACTAACTTGCACATGTAAAAATTGTTGAATTGGTGCATGTTCTGCAGTGTATTTTCTCAATAACAACAAGAAAATTAATTGTTTAAACACACATGCAATGAGATACCTACTTTGTTCCCACTAGGATGGCTAAGATTAAAAAAACAGAAAAAAAAAATGTTAGTGACAATGTGGAGAAACTGGAACACTTATCCATTGCTGGTAGGAATACAAAATGGTACAGCTGCTACGGGAAACAGTTTAGCTGTCCCTGAAAAAGTTAAATATGGAACTACCATATGACACAGCAATTTCACTCCTATGTATAATCTAAGACAGTTAAAAGCAGTGACACAAACAGACACATGTACACCAATGTTCACTGTAGCACTTTTCAAAATAGCAAAAAAACAAACAACTTAAATGCCCATCAACAGATGAATGGATAAACAAAATGTAGTACATACATACAACGGCCATAAAGAGAAAGAACTCCTGATATATGTCTCAACATGGATGGACCTTGAAAACAATACGCTGAGTGAAATAAGTCAATAACAAAAGGACAAATACTGTATGATCTCACTTAAATAAAATAACAAGAATAGGTAATGTATAGCAATAAATTTATTACTGGTTATCAGGGGTGGGAGGGATGGGGAAAGAGGAGTCACTGTTTACGAAGCAATGATTTTATTTATAGTAAGAAATTTGGCAACAATTACAGATGATAGTAGCACAACATGATTAATATAAGTAATATCACTAAATTGTACCTTAAAAATGTTAAATTGGCAATGTGTTACACATTTTTATAGCAATTTTTAAAAAGGGGAGAAAAGATTCTCAATACCCTAGGACTGCCAATTCAGTAATAGGGAATAAAGGACTTTGAGGCAAACAGGAGAGTGTGTGCCTCAACTAAAGCATTTCATTCTGACTTTCTGCCACAAAACAAAGCCTGTCTACAGTGAAACATTTAAATGCAGGCCTACCAGCTTGTTTCCCCTCTGGTCCTAGCCCTTCACTCCTAGATTTCTCTCCTTTCATCACCTTTCTAAAACTGAAAATACCAAATCTTAAAAGGTTATGAGATAAGAAGAAACTAAAAACAAGTAAGAAAACAAAAAACTCAAGTCCTGTTCAAGGAAAAATGTATATAGTTCTGACAATAAGCAAATATAAGAGCAGGGTCCATAGCATAAGGCAGAGATGGCATGACCTGAAATCACTAAAGCAGAGTCCTCAACAGCACTGCGATGTAAGTGGAAGCAAAGAATGCCAATCAATTTGGGTGAAGTAAGGAAGATATGTGAGCCAGTCCATCCCTTTTCTGTCTTTTGGGACACTGCAAATAGCATAAAATGTTCTCCAAGAGACACAATTATTCAGAATGACTTGCAAAGGAACTAAATCAATACTCAAAAGCTATTGAATTATGTAAAATCACAAAAAACTTCATGAGGATGTTGTTGTTGTTGTTATGTGCCGTCGAGTCAGCCCTGACTCATAGCGACCCCCTCCTTGGGTTTCCTAGGCAGTATCACTATGGAAGTAGGATTGCCCAACCTTCCTTCCGAGGAGTGGCTGGTGGGTTTGAACCGCCAGCCTTCTGGTTAGCAGTCAAGTGCCTTAGCCACTACGATACCAGGAGCTATCAAATTACGTGCATCAAACTGTTTCACTGAAAAAGTAAAAAGAGAACACACAACCTGTGGAAAAAAAAAAACTGGCAACAACATATTTGACAAAGGGCTAATTTCTAAAATTATCATCTCACCCTAGCACTAGGAGCTCTGGTAGCATAGTGCCTAAGGCATTTGACTGCTAACCAGAAGGCTGCTGGTTCAAACTCACCACAGCCACTCCTCAGAAGGAAGACTAGTCAATCTACTTCTGTAGTGATACCGCCTTGGAAACCCAAGGAGGGGTCACTATGAGTCGTGATCCACTAGAAGGCAGTGAGGATAGAAAGCCTAACTATTCAGAACACAAAACCCTAACCAAGACACCATCATTCAGCTATTGTCGGCTAGCCTAAGCACAAGTCAAGAGGAAGAAAAGAAACAAATAGCCAGTTCTTTCACTCAACAGGCATTTAAATAGTACTCTAAAGATAACAAGGCAGCTGCCTTTAAGGAGCACACAATACTATTTCTGACTTCAGGTGTATAAATTTTTCAAAAAAGAAAATGTAAAACCAGTCTGTCAGAAAGGTTCTGTTTCCCCTCCACGATCTGCTCTCCACCCATCTCCCTCCTGCTCTCTGCCCCAGGAAGCTGTCCTATATGAACTCCAACTGAGGCTCTTGTGCACCCAGCGCTTCCCACTGGGTTCAGCCAATTCTGGACACTGGTAGGAAATGGAAGTGGAGTTGAGTGAGGTCAGGTCTCTCCCTGCCAAGGTGATTTCAAGCCCAAGGGTGTTAATAATCAGCCACAACTAGTCCAGTGTTACCCCTATACCCATATCTTTGTAAATCATCCCTAGAAGTAAATTGTCCCTAAATTATTGGCTGTGCCATCTGTTTTCTGTTATGACTCTGCCTGATATATCTAGAGAAAGCAAAACTGTTAAGTGGCTCCCTGACTTCTTTACCTCAAATATTTTCTCCTTTGGCAATCCTTCTCTAATGTAACTTTTAAAATGCCTGGGTTCTTACCTGGGGCTATTTGCAAATTCTTCCCCAAATTGCAAACCTATTAGGTAGAGCCCAGCCAAGAAGAGAAATTCTTCATGAAGTAGAACCAAGTAAGTATTTTAACACTGACACAGACTTGGTTTGTTTTGTAACATGGCTGATGCCCAAGCTTTAACATTAGAGTGTTCTAAGAGAAAAAAGTTGTTGTTGTTGTTGTTATTATGTGCCATCGAGTCGGACCCGACTCTTGCGACCCCTCCTTGGGTTTCCATGGTAGTCTCACTATGGAAGTAGACTGCCTCATCTTCCTTCCGAGGAGTGGAAAAAGAAGTTCCCAAAATCCCATTGCCCATTAAGTAAATTTCTACTCATAGAACAGAACAGAACTGACCGGTAAGGTTTCCAAGGCTATAAATCTTTATGGAAGCAGACTGCCTAATGTTTCTCCCAACAGAGCAGCTGGTGTGTTTGAACCACTGACCTTTTAGTTAGCAGCTGAATGCTTTAACCACTGTGCCATCATAGCTGCTTGAAGGAGAACAAAAAAAAAACCCAAACTCACTGTCACAAAGGCAATTCTGATTCACAGTGACCCCCATTGGGTTTCAAAGGCTATAAATCTTTACAGAAGCAAACTCCCTCATCTTTCTTCCATGGAACAGCTGGTAGGTTTGAATCACCAACCTTCTGGTTAGCAGCCAAATGCCTTAACTACTATATCACCAGAGTTCCTTGAAGAAGAGGGAGGCTATTTCTTCTTCATAGCTCTAACTCAGAGCTGTGATTCAAAGAGATTAGTAACTTTTGCATTTTTCTTCAAGAAAAATTGTGTGAGGACACTGACATCCAATACCCAAAATGAGCACAGCAGATACAACTAACCTAGATAATTCAGGATAAAAAATTCCAGTAAGCAATACAGGAAAGACAGAAGAAAGAGTTCAAGTTTTAAAAAGATCAGAGACTAGAAAGAAACAACTGTGAGGAAAGGATTCTCAAAAGTAAATCTGGAGGGGAGGAAACACTGCAAAAATTATAAAATAAAAAAAAAAAAAAGTACATCTGAACCATCAAAGAATGTATAGTAATATATTGTAAGCACTCATGCATGTGTATCACAAAAGAACAAAACCAAACTCCACTGTCTACATTAAACAAAACATAATCTAATGAACTAGAGAAGGAGCTCTGGTGGCGTAGTGCCTAAGGCATTTGACTGCTAACCAGAGGCTGCTGGTTCAAACCCACCAGCCACTCCTCAGAAAGAAGACTAGGCAATCTACTTCCATAGAGACACTGCCTCAGAAACCCAAGTAGGGGTCGCTATGAGTCAGGATCTACTTGATGGCAGTGAGTTTGGTTTTTTAGGTTAATGAACTAGAGAAGGCTGGTAGTTGGCTCTAAAAATAACTGAGGCACTCAGGCCAAAAGCACACTCTTGGGATCAGCCCTCTCCAAACTCAGTAAGAGAGAGACAGAGCTCAATTCCCTAACCTACCTGACCTACAATCTGAGTCATAGAGGGACTAAGAATACTGAGACAAGGCCTTCAGTAATGCAATATTTTGTGTGAAACTATTTGGAACTCTAAGCTCATGAATGAGACAGACTGACACAGTGGTGCAACGATGGGCCCAAGCATAGCAAAGATTATGAGGATAGTGTAGGGACAGGCAGTGTTTCGTTCTGTTGCACATAGGGTTGCTGTGAGTCAGAATGAACTCAATGGCACCTAACAACAAGCCCACAGTGAAATGTCTATGGCAGGTTTCCACAATCACCGCCAGTATGATGAGGAGGAACATTTTTTTATTCATAATAACATGCAAGCTTTTCCATTTCTCCAGATGATCCTGGATGCATAAGTGAAGGCAGCCTGAAGTGTAGCTAAAATACTCAAATATTAACATGAATCTAACAGGGAATAATGACTGCAAAGGGAGTAAAGAGTGCAGTACAGTCTTTGCTACTCCAAGAGTGCTCCTCAGACAAACAGCATTGGTGTCACTTGGAAACTTGTTAAAAACATAGAATCTCTGGTCCCACCCAAGACCTACTGAACCAGAATCTGTAGTTTAACAAGATCCCCAAGTGAATTGTATACACATTACATTTTAATGTACTCCTTTAAATGATTCCCTAAACTGTGAGGCTTTCTTAACAAATTAAGTAGACAGGGAAGAATTATAAGTGAAGGAAGCTAACAAATATCAAAGGCCAGATATTATGCAAGATATTTTATATATACTATCTTATTTAATCTCTAAAACAACCCTAAAATGTCAGAACTAAAATCACTATTTCATAGAGAAGGAAATTACAGCTCAGATGATCAAGAATCTAACCTAAGTCTATACAGCTAAGATTCAAGGCCATATTGACCTAGCTCCCAAACCCACCAGGCTACCTGTCCTTCTGCCTCAGGAAATGGAAACTGGCTATGCCCAGACACTGGGCCCTAGTAAGCAGATGGAGCATAATGTATGCATACACAGACAGAACCTCCTTTTAATTAGAATGAACGATGAAGTTAATCATGGGCTTTTGGGAAGCTGATATTTCTGAGTAAGCATAATTTTACTTCCTTTTCTCTTCAACTGAGGGGAAAAAAAAAATCCACCTAGCTGGATATTTGAGGGTTAGAGAGTTTTCTCAAGATCCATCTCCAACCACAATCCCTGAACACATTTCTCTCCGAAACAGTCCAATGCTCCACATCTTTCTACAACCCAGCATGATCTCAAAATAAGGCTGACAACTTAGTATGATTTCTGAAACCCAGTAATAAAAATAGCAGCGAACACACTGAATCAGACTGTTCTAAATACTTTAATATACTATCTAATTTAATCCTCAAGTCTATGAGGGAAGTTTTATTACTAAATACATTGTATAATGAAGAAACTTGAACACAGAGAAGTTCCATAAATTGCCTAAGCTAGTTAATTGTCAAGTCAGAACTCAAATTCAGAGTCTTGGTTCTATGCTTTTAACCATGATGTTGTTGTTACATGTTGTCGAGTCGGACCCGACTCATAGCGACCCCTCCTTGGGTTTCCGAGGCAGTATCACTACGGAAGTAGATT
>NW_006921613.1:9665134-9666761 GCF_000298275.1 Orycteropus afer afer
CAACCTTCCTTCTGAGGAGTGGCTGGTGGGTTTGAACCGCCAGCCTTCTGGTTAGCAGTCAAGTGCCTTAGGCACTACGCTACCAGAGCTCCCTTTAACCATGATACTACACTTTATTCCCAAGAGAGGCAGAGTTTTTAGGGATAGATCAGAAACCTCAAATTCAGGAGGCCTAAAAAGCTTTCCCTGCACACTTTATCTTTCTTTTATGGGCCAAATTCTGAAGACAAAAAAAAAAGAAGAAGAAATAAAGAAAAAGCAAGCACATACCAAGGTAACTATTACTGGGAAAGGGATTGGAAGAAAGACAAAAGCCAAAAAATGTTGTTGCGGCAAGACAGCAGGAGGTAGAAGCCTGGCCAGATTGATGGAATCAGACAAGAATATGACCTAAATCACTGCTACCAAATACCAAAGTGGCCTCCAACGCCTGTGGTAAAGGCTAGTGTCTCTCCCTTGGCTGGTAGAGTGCTTATTTGGGCTCTGTCTTTCCAAAAATGTTCAATAATGATGATAATAATGAATGGGCAGCAGGCCTGCCATCTCCGTGGTTTGGCAAGTGTATACTGGAACTATATATACGTCCCCTCCCATGGTCACAGGGATCCTCTCACTCCCCCAGGGAAGGTTCTTCCTACAGTGTTTGGAGCAACTTAGTCCTGACCCACCCTGGAGGTCTAAGCTGCAGGAACTCCCATCATAAATCAATCTGGACTCTCAGGGAGAAGGTAAAGAGGAAGCTATTATATAATTAATTATCATTATTCTTCCCAGCATAATAATAACTGTTAGAGTTAACACTGTTAATTTTCCTAATTTGAATCTGATTGTGCAGAAATGTACTCAAACTAAGGACAAAAAAAAAAAACTCCATGAATCACTATCTAAATCAACCAAAATCCATAACTCAGTGTAAATGTTTGCCTAGGGAAAAGAGTTCTATATGTATACAATAGTCAATTCACAAAGACTATGACATAAAGTGGGAAGACATAATAATAACTGTTAGAGTTAACACTGTTAATTTTCCTAATTTGAATCTGATTGTGCAGAAATGTACTCAAACTAAGGACAAAAAAAAAAAACTCCATGAATCACTATCTAAATCAACCAAAATCCATAACTCAGTGTAAATGTTTGCCTAGGGAAAAGAGTTCTATATGTATACAATAGTCAATTCACAAAGACATAAAGTGGGAAGACTTTTAGAGTCAGGAAATGATAAAGGGTGTAAAAAGCATTGTCACAATTAACTTAAATTGACTTTACCAAATTCTGCTCAAATGTTATGCCAAAGACATCTACTAAAGGTCACTATAAGAAATAGTCATGTGAACATGACTTTTGTATTTGTTTTCAGACTGTTGCAGAGGTCATTTCCATTATGTTTTGTGTGCTCTAGAAAATCATGTAAGAAACATTTTCTAGAATTTAGTCCTCCTTTCTCCCCCAGGGAAAAGACTATCTTTTCTGAAGATTTGGAATGATTTTTTAATTCTAATCATGAGACCTTTATAGCTTACTATATTTCCTTTTGGGAGCTCTGGTAGCATAGTGCCTAAGGCACTTGACTGCTAACCAGAAGGCTGGCGGTTCAAACCCACCAGCCACTCCTCAGAAGGAAGGT
>NW_006921613.1:9667376-9669298 GCF_000298275.1 Orycteropus afer afer
ATATATATAAGGGGAGCTCTGGTAGCTTAGTGCCTAAGGCACTTGACTGCTAACCAGAAGGCTGGTGGTTCAAACCCACCAGCCCCTCCTCGGAAGGAGGATGGGGCAATCTACTTCCGTAGTGATACTGCCTCGGAAACCCAAGGATGGGTCACTATGAGTCGGGTCCGACTCGACGGCAAATAACAACAACAACAACATATATATGAGAAAACCAGAGATTTTAGTAAAAAGGGTAAATTTTGATTAAATATAAGAAAAATATTTGCAATGACTAAACTAGTTCAACACTGAAGAGGCATAATTCATGAAG
Organism: Orycteropus afer afer; assembly: GCF_000298275.1. Lineage (NCBI taxonomy): Eukaryota > Metazoa > Chordata > Mammalia > Tubulidentata > Orycteropodidae > Orycteropus > Orycteropus afer. The sequence continues at coordinate 9,667,690 of NW_006921613.1, forward strand.
CAGTGAGATCACTGGGGATAGTCAAGCAGAGGCTGGGAATTTATCTACCATTAACGTTGAAGAATTCTGTTCAGGTTGAGAGGTGACTAGAATAAGTATGGACATAGAGAGAAATCTCTGACATCTGCGATTTAGAGATAGACTTCTGTGGAAACTATAGGAGAACTCTTCACCCTCCCCAAAATTAGAAATTATATTACGTTCAACAAAATGAAGATGAAAGTAGAAGTGCTAGAAGCCCTTGAGACAAAAGGGTGGATGCATCTCTACTCTGACTCAGGGAATTTGCACTTCATTCAAAGGAAGTTTCCAGGGAAGAGAGATTCCTAGCTCTATCTTGGTAGGAGAGAAAACAAAGAACTTTGTGAAACAGTAGGAATTTCCATTTTTCCCCATCTCCCAAAATGTGGATCCTCAGGCACACCTGTAATCCTCTATGTCTTTATGAGGATCCTTCAAGCACATGCTGAACTGTGGCTACCAGGAAAGATTACTTTCACCCGCCATGCAATTTACCAGGTTCTCTCACTGCACTACATAATATATCCTACTTAATGGATGCATAGGACTCTGCAGTGTTTTGCCCCATTGAGCATGGGGTAGCTATGAGTCAGGGGCCAACCTGATGGCAGCTAGCAACAACAGAGACATTCATTTTATCTTTTACACAGCATTTTTGAACAATTATGCAGAGCTCTATATCACACACTGTAGGAGAACCAAAAGAAGTGCTGAGACTCAATATCCATGCTCCATGAAGTTACCATCTTAATATAGATCATAGCCCAGAGACAGTCTAAGCCAAAAAACAGAAAAACTGACCAAGAAATCTTGTTCTTCGGCAAAGAAATGTCTGATTGCAATCTATTTCTCTAGACTTTCATTCATTGTTCAGTATCTGTATCAAAAATTATAAATATTGTTTTCAAAAGAGGATGAAAATTAAAATAAAAGCAATATTGTAAATAATGTTGCCTAACCACACTCCTGGATGTAAATCTAGAAATGCTAAACAATGATTTAGCAAACTACTGGCAGAAGGTTTCAAGGAAGGGCAAATAATTACTAATGGAACAAGAACTAAGCCATACCAGGAGATATGCTCAACTGGTAAGGCAAATTGTTATAAAAACACATTCACTATACACACTGCAACACATGGGACAAGGGACTCCAACACTGTCCAAAAAGAGGTGATAGGAGAGAAGGGGAGAAAAAGTTGGTGATCATTTCCAGAAGGCACCAGAGAGCATAGGGACCCTGGCTGATTTCCAAGGTAAACAGATTACAGGCTCTCTGCCATTGGACCAAAGAGCAGTCTGCAACAACCACTGTTCTTACCCATCTGGGCCTTGGGCTGCAGCTCTGTTCACTATTCCTCTTCACCTCATAATTTTTCCATTCCACCCTCATTTGGAATGATATATTACTTTTCTTTATAGTTGAAGTTTTAGCTCTACAACGCATTCTGGAATACTCTGTGTTTTATGAAAACATATGACACAATAACTGTTCCAGATTGAGTTCTGTCCCCAAAAACTATGTGTTGTAAATCCTACTATACCTGCAGCTATGGCTAAGGCACTTGACTGCTAACCAGAAGGCTGGC
>NW_006921613.1:9685504-9687083 GCF_000298275.1 Orycteropus afer afer
GCCAGCCTTCTGGTTAGCAGTCAAGTGCCTTAGACACTATGCTACCAGAGTTCCCTACACATATATACATACATACATACACACACACATATATTTGTTTGTTTAATGTTGATCTCCCTCACTAATCTAAGCTCCATGAGGGCAGGGAATATATCTGTGTGTTCACCTCTTTATCTCTAATACTTAATCTATTTGGTGATAAATAGATGCTGAATAAATTAATGAAAAAATGAACACAAGGTGTCAACTTCTTGTTCTCCTATAAATCCACCATATTCTGAGACAAAAATATGAACCTAATAAATGAATATGTACAAAATAAAAATCCTAGAACTCTTGACTGCTCAGTCATTGCATGTCATGAGCACATCTTGAAAAGAGAAATGTCACCATCTCTCTTTTGATTCCTTTAGAGTTTTATAATAGACAGCCTGATCTCATCCATCTTTACATTTCTGTGTTGTGGGCTGAAATAACAGAAAAAATATAGTCAAGAGATAAACCAAATAACTCATTACAGGTAATGGTTTCTAACCTTTTCTTTGATAACATTGTGAAAGAGGTAATGATTTCAGTTCTTTCCATTTCCTATACCTATTTCATAAGCCATGAGGCAATTATTATCAAAATTTCTACAATGTGAATGTAATGAAGAAGAAACTAAAGACCTAACAAACTCTACAAAAACAGAACTAATTGGTTATCAAATGAAAATGACACCACTGGAAGAAAAAGGGAGTGAGTGACGAAACCACCCAATATGCTCCCAAACAGAAAACTGTTCAGTATGTTACTGGAAACTCTCCAAACTCAAAAATCAAACTCACTACCATCTAGTCAATTCCAACTCATAGTGACCCCCATTGGGTTTCCAAGGCTGTAAATCTTTACAGAAGTACATTGCCCCATCTTCCATCCACGCAGCAGCTAGTGGGTTTGAACCGCTGACCTTCTGGTTATTCACTACCCCACCAGAGCTCCTTATGGGAAACTCTATGCTGTCATTATTAAAGGGACTACAGTTTTTCCTTCTTGAACTGAAATCTGTGGGACAAAAGATCTTTACTCTGTTCTAATACATCTCCTCCACACTGGTTTGTTTTTAGCTTATCATAATTTTAAAAAATCTATGAGTGATACTTTCCAAAATATTGTTAAGCAACCAATTTGTTGATCATGAAATCTATTTAATTGTTCTAAAAAAAGCTTTTCCTCAATCTGTAGATTCAATGCAATTCCAAACCAAATTCCATCAACATTCTTTTTCCTTTTATTTTTTAATTACAATTTTTATTTTAAGAGCTTGTTTTACATTCAACATCACATGTACATTTAGTTTCATTCCCCATTCACCATGTCCAACCCTAACCCAGTCTCCTCCCTCCCTAACCTGCAACCCTCCCCCTGTGCCCCTCATAATTATGCACTCCTGTTTGTCCTGCATGTCCTCAGTTTGAATGTTGATCCTCTGGTGTCCCACAGTCTATTGCTCTAAGGGATGTATTACCATTGAGTGTGTGGGTGCGACATCCTGGGTTGAGTGGTCTGTGTGTATATCTTGTTAACTATTGGGCTGAAA
>NW_006921613.1:9687408-9692327 GCF_000298275.1 Orycteropus afer afer
CATTCTTCTTCACTTCCAATGCTAGGAGACCATTAGCTGCATCCTAGATGGCTGCTTGAAAGCTTTTAAGACCCCAGTCACTACTCACCAATGTAGGATGTAGAGCAATGCTTTTATGTATTTTATTGTGCCAATTAAGTCTGGTGTACTCCAGTACTATGGTCCTGAGGTAGTAGATCTATTGGATCTCTCTCCCATAGTGTTGGGATGTCTGTGAGGGATTACTCTGTGTCTGTCTTCTATTGTTTCTATAAGGACTGCAGGTAGTTTGTATCATTGGTGTCTGTACAAGCAGAATCTGTCCTTGGTCTAGAGTATACCTCTATTCACTGATCCCTGTCTGATCATCTCAGGTGTTTATTTGTTTATCTGTATAGCCTAGTGTTTGGTGTTAATGGCGATGTGGTATTGTGGACACATTGGTTGGTTTTAGCATCTGTCATCTATCTCTTATGTGCACAGTTCAGTGTCCTCTCATTTCCCAATGTTATCATGGTGGTCATATATCCTTCCCGTTTATCCCTCCCCCTATCCATGTCAGCATGTAAGCCCCAACTAGCCCTAAATTAATCCCTCCCATTTTCTCCCCATCCTGGTAACCTACTAGGTGAGTTCCCTTTCCCAAGCAAACCCTTCTCTGTCTTTTTACAGTAATGGGCTCATACAGTACTTGTCCTTCTGCGATTGACTTATTTCACTCAACATAATGTCCTCCAGGTTCATCCACATTGCAAGATGATTCACGTATCCCTCATTGTTCTTTAATGTGGCACCGTATTCCATTGTGTAGATATACCATAATTTGGTTATCCACTCATCTGTTCCATCAACCTTCTTTAAGAACATGAAAAAACTACTCACTAATTTTATATGGAAAGGAAAGGGAGCTTGGATAAGCAAAAACACAACTAAAGAACAACAAGGTAGGCGGTCTCATACTCCCAGATCTCAAAACCTACTATATAGCCACAGTAGTCCAAACAGCCTGGCATTGGTACAATGATAGACATATAGACCATTTGAACAGTACTGAAAATCAGAAACAGATCCATTACCTTTGGACAGCTAATCTATGACAAAGGGTCAAAACCCATTCAATGGGGAAGAGATAGTCTCTTTCACAAATGGTGCTGGCAAAACTGGATATCCATTTGCAGAAAAATGAAACAAGATCCATACCTCACACCATACCCAAAAACTAACTCAAGATGGATCAAAGACTTAAATGTGAAACCCAAACTATAAAGTTCATCAGAGATTAAACAGGGGAAAACTTAGGGGCCCCAATTTATGGCACAAATAGACTATCAAGCATAAGCCAAAATGTACAAACAGCACAAAATAAACTAGATGACTGGGCCCTTCTAAAAATTAAATTCTTATGTGCATCAAAAGACTTCTCCCAAAGAGTAAAAAGAGAACCTACAGATTGAGAAAAAGTATCTGGCAATGATATATCCAACAAGGGACTTACCTCTTAAATTTACAGAAAACTTCAACACCTCAACATCAGAAAAACAAACAATCCAATTTAAAAATGAGCAGAAGACATGAACAGACACTTTACCACAGAAGATACTCAGGCAGCCATCAAACATGAAGAAATGCTTGTGATTATTAGCCAAACCAAAAAAAAAAAGAAATTCCACTGCCATGGAGTCTGATCCAACTCATAGCGACCCCTCCTTGGGTTTCAGAGGCAGTACCACTAGGGAAGTAGATTGCCCAACTTTCCTTCCGAGGAGTGGCTGGTGGGTTTGAACCACCAGCCTTCTGGTTAGCCATCAAATGCCTTAGGCACTACACCACCAGAGCTCCTCATTAGCCATTAGAAAGATGCAAATCAAAACAACAATGAGATATCATCTCATCCCAGCAATAATAGCAAAGTTGAACAAGCCAGAACACAATGATTGCTGGCAAGTGTGTGGAAAGATTGGAACTCTTATACACTGTAGGTGGGACTGTAAAATGGTAAAACCACTGTGGAAAATGGATGGAGTTTCCTTAAAAAGCTGGAAATAGAAATATCATTTGATCCACCAATCCCAGTACTAGGAATATACCCAAAAAAGGTGATATCTTGAACACAAATAGATACATGCACACCAATGTTCATTGCAGCACCTATTTACAATAGCAAAGAGAGTGAAGCTTCCAGACTAAAATAGACTAGGAAAGAAAGCCTGGTGATCTACTTCCAAAAATCAGCCAATGAAAACCCTATGAGTCACATGGTCCAATTCCCAACTGATCATGGAGATGGCACAGGACACAGGGCAGCATTTTGTTCTGTAGTACATGAGCTCAACATGAGCTGATGGCTGACTTGGTGGGTGGTAGCAACAACAAATAAGCTTTTTTAAAAGGAAGTAATCAAATGGAATGAAAGGTAATCAAATGGAGTGCATTGCAAGTAAAATGTTAAGTATTGTTTTGTGAAACTTAGTATGTGTGCACATATGTATGTGTACAGTCATGCATCATATAATGTCCACTAGGATGTCTAATAACATACACATCCATGGTTCCACAAGGTTATACTGTTGTTGTGAGGTGCCTTTGAGTCAGTTTCTACTTACAGCAAACTTATGTCAACAGAATGAAACACTGCCAGACCCTGCATTATACACACAATCACCACTAAGTTTGAGCCCACTGTTGCAGTCACTGTGTCAATCCTTCTTGTTAAGAGTCTTCCTCTTTTTTGCTGACCCTCTATGTTACCAGGTGTGATGTCCTACCTCCAGGGACTGGACCCTCCTGATAACATGCCCAAAGCACATAAGATGAAGTCTCATCATTCTCACTTCTAAGGAGCATTCTGGCTGTACTTTTTCCAATACAGATTTGTTTGTTATTATGGCAGTCCATAGTATATTCAATATTTTTCACCAACAACATAATTCAAATGCATCAATTCTTCTTCAGTCTTCCTTACTCATTGTCCAGCTTTCAAAGGCATAAGAGGCAACTGAAAATACCATGGCTTGGGTCAGGCACATCACAGTCTTCAAAGTGACATCTTTGCTCTTTAACACTTTAAAGAGGTCTTGTACAGAAAGTTTGCCCAATGTAATATGTCATGTGATTTCTTCACTGCTCCTTCCATGGGTGTTCATTGTAGATCCAAGGAAAATGATATCCTTAACAACTTCAATCTTTTCTCCATCATGATGTTGCTAATTGGTCCAGTTGTGAGGATTTTGTTTTCTTTATGATAAGGCTTAATCCATACTGAAAGCTGCAGTCTTAATCTTCATCCATTAGTGCTTCAAGTTTCCTTCACTTTCAACAAGCAAAGTTGAATTCTGCATATCGAAGGTTGCTCATGAGTCTTCCTCCAACACTGATGCTGTGTTCTTCTTCATATAGCCCAGGGTCTTAGGTTATTTCCTCAGCATATAGATTAAATAAGCATGGTCAAAGGATACAACACTCTCTTTATTTTAAACCTTTTCTTATTTTAAACTACACAGTATCTCCTTGTTCTGTTCAACTGACTGCCTCTTGGTCTATGTACAGGTTCCTCATGAGTACAATAAAGTTTTCTGGACTTCCCATTCTTCAAAATGTTATTCATAATTTTTTAGAATCCATAAAGTCAAATGCCTGTGCATAGTTAATAAAACACAAGTTGTTCTGGTTACCTAGTATCACTTGGACAGGAATATACCACAAATGGGATGCTTGAACAAACAGGAGTTTATTCTCTTACAGTTCAGGAGGCTAAAAGTCTGAGTTTAAAGTACCAGGCTCTAGGGGCTGTGTGAAAGCCCCTCAACCTTGGGCTTCAGCTCTGCCTCTTGCTCCCAGTTCACTGAATCTAGAGGCATCTCTTCACTCAGCCAGCTACTGGCTGCTGAGGCTAACAAGCCTAAGGTCAACAAATAAAATGGCACAGTCCCAGCATTACCAAACAACATGGCAAGCCATTGATTCAAGTCCCTTTAAAGTCCCAGGACCAGCAGAGCATGTCAGGCTGCTGAACAACGACTTGGCTACATGCAGGGTTCAAGCATGCCATAAGCTAGAGACCATTCCCAAAGCTATTTCTTACATACGGGGAGCAGACCACATCCCTAAAGCAGCTAAGCTGCTTGTGGTAGGTCCCACCATGGAGCTGATTGCCAGTCTCATCATGGGGAATAACTACTACCAGCTGCCCAGCCACTCAACCAGGCCCAGCCAAGTTGAGACACAAACTTTACCACACAAGTAAACATCTTTCTGGGAGCTCTGGTAGTTTAGTGCCTAAGACACTTGACTGCTAACCAGAAGGCTGGCAGTTCAAACCCACCAGTCACTCCTCGGAAGTAAGGTTGGGCAATCTACTTCCATAGTGATATTGCCTCGGAAACCCAAGGAGGGGTCGCTATGAGTTGGGTCCAACTCAACAGCACATAACAACAACAACAAACATCTTTCTGGTATTCTCTGCTTTCAGCCAAGATCCATCCTACATCAGCAATGATATCCCTCCATGTCCTCTTCTGAATTCAGCTTAAATTTCTAGCAGTTATCTGTCAATATACTGTTTTATTATACATGTCAATACACAGGAGAAAGGGGATAAATAGCCAGGAACCCGGACAGAGGAGCAGTCAGCCCCAGGGTAACAGGTGAGGAGAGACAACTCAGGGACGCCCGAAGTAGCAAGTGGGAAGAGCAGGAGAAAGGGGATTAAAAGCCAGGAAGCCAGAGAGAAGAGTAGTCAGCCAAAGGGATTAGGTGAGGAGAGGCAACTCAGGCCCGCCCAGAGTGGCAGGCCGGAAGAGCAGGAGAAAGGGGATAAAAAGCCAGGAACCCGGATAGAAGAGCAGTCAGCCCCAGGGTTACAGGTGAGGAGAGACAACTCAGGGACACCTAAAGTAGCAAGCGGGAAGAGCAGGAGAAAGGGGATTAAAAGCCAGGAAGCC
>NW_006921613.1:9695692-9708652 GCF_000298275.1 Orycteropus afer afer
CCTTCAACAAGATGGATTGACACAGTGGCTGCAATGATGGGCTCAAGTATAGCAGGGATTGTGGGGCTGGCGCGGGATCGGGCAGTGTTTCGTTCTGCAGTGCATGGGGTCGCTATGAGTTGGAAACGACTCAACGGCACCTAACAACAACAATACTGTTTTTGAATTATCTTCAGCAAATTTCACTTGTGTGTAGTATTACTGATGTTGTTTGATAATTTCCACATTCTGTTGGGTCACCTTTCTTTGGAATGGGCACAAATATGGATCTTTTCCAGTTGGTTGGTCAGGTAGTTGTCTTCCAAGTTTCACAGACTTAGCACTTTCAGCATTGCATTCGTTTGTTGAAACATTTCAACTGGTATCCCATCAGTTCCTAGAGCCTTGTTTTTCATCAATTCTTTAAGAGCAGCTTGTATTTCTTCCTTCAGTGATGCTTGCTCATATGCTCCTTCCTGAAATGGCTGAATGTTGACCAATTCTTTCTGGTACAGTGATTTTGTATGCCTTCCATCTTCTTTCGATGCTTCCTGTATCATTCAATATTTTTCCCATACAATCCTTCAAAACTGCAACTCAAAGCTGTTGAGTTCTTCAGTTCTTTCAGCTTGAGAAATGCCAACCATATTTTTCCCGGTTGGTTTTCTAACTCCAGGTCTTTGCACATTTCATTATAATACTTTACTTTGTCTTCTCATGCTGCCCTCTGGAATCTTCTTGTCATCTCTTTTACTTCATCATTTCTTCCATTCACTTTAACTACTGCATGTTCAAGAGGACATGTCAGAGCTGTTTCTGATGCCCATTTTTGTCTTTTCTTTCTTTCAGTGACTTTTTGCTTTTTTCATGTATGATGTCCTTGATGTCATCCTACAACTCCTCTAGTGTTTGGTAATTAGTGTTCAATGTTTCAAATCTATTCTTGATATGGTCTCTAAATTCAGGTAGAATATACTCAAGGTCATAATTTAGCTCTCATGGACCTGTTTTAATTTTCTTCATATTCAACTTGAATAAGCAATTGATGGTCTATTTCACAATCAGCCTCTAGCTTTTTTCTGACTGATAATATCAAGCTTTTCCACCTTCTCTTTCCACAGATGTAGTCAATTTTGATTCCTGCGTATTTCAGCTGGCAAGGTGCATCTATTGCACTGTCAGTCATATATAGGACATATATAACCTATAAAACATATGTTTTAATAGTCATAATAAATGCCTATGTTACTTGGTTATCTGTGTTCTATACTATACTTTCTATCTAAAAAAGTTTACCATATAATAGTGTATGCTTCGACTCATAGGCAGCAGCATTCAATCTCATATATTAAGTGTCTTGAGTGTTGTATTGTTATCTCTCTGTTTAATTGTCTTTAGAAAATATTACCATGAAATGCATCATGGCTCCAAAACACAGAAAACCCAGTGCTAGTGAAAGCAGCAAGCAAATGATAAAGGAGCAGTATCAATTTTGAAGTGAGACAAAAGGTTATGAAACAACATGAAGGTGGAAAATCAGTGAATGCTATTGCTCACAGTTTAGGCATGTTACACTTGACAATCACTAAGATCCTCAAAAATAAAGAAAAAATTATCTGAGCGGTTACAGGATCAACACCACTGAAAGCTACAAGGCTAATAAAAATGCAAGAGGGACCTATATCAGATATGGAGAAATTGCTAGTGATATATGGGACCAAATGCAAATCCCTCCCAGCAGGTTGAGGATCACTAGTAAAGCATGAAGCTTGTTCGAGATATAATGAGAAGACCACACAATGTCCAAATCACATAATGTCCTATTTCACAGAAAGTATTGTGGACGTTAAGCAATGCATGACTGTATATTCCATTGCAATATAAAACTTTTTTTTTTTACATGAGTCATGGTTTAAAAAGTTTGAGAAATTTTAACTTAGAATACTTTACTCATAGTAGGGGAAACTATAGATAATTTATAAGTTAATGTTTATCAACTGAATCCAGTTTGACTTCTTTTATTAAATATTAACCAATGGCTCGGTGTTTCATTCTGCTATGCATGGGGTCGCTATAAGTCGGAAACGACTCAACGGCACATAACAACAACAACAATGGCTCACAAGCTGCATAGAAAATGTGGTACCTCACACTTTCAACTTGAAATTATGTTGTGACTCTCCAGTCCTTTTCAGTGAGGTGGAAAGTCTAAGCCCTTCAGAGTCAGGTGGAAGCAGCCCTGTCTTCAGTCACAGGAACATGTGTCTCAAGATCCTATCAGCTGAAGGATTCTGCCCAGCTTCTCTTTACACTTTCTTTATCAGAAAAAAGCCTTTCTCCATTTACCCCATCTGATTTGAAAAAAAAAAAAAAAAATTCAAACTCACTGCCATCGAGTCAACTCCAACTCCTAGCGACCCCCTTTGGGTTCCGAGGTGGTAAATCTTTATGGAAGTAGATTGCCCAGTCTTCCTTCTGTGGAGTGGCTGGTGGGTTTCAATCACCAACCTTCTGGTTAGCAGTCAAATGCTTTAGGCACTACACCAACAGAGCTCCTTATCTTCTTTTTTTTTTCTGGTCACTCCTTCCAGCCCCTCCAAATATGACTGAATCCTAATTCTTTCTTTTCGCTCTTAGCTCACCTCTTTCCAACTCTCCTCATCCTTCTTCCTCAAAGGTCTCAGCTATTCTCTGAGTCCCTTGATATTAGAAGATTATTTATAAAACTTACAGTGACCAACTCTTACTGAGATGTGTGTCTAGCTACTCCTCTATCTTCACCATTTTCTGAGGAAACTTCCCCCTTTCCACTTCCTCTGACTCCCCTCCCCAACTATCACAGAACTATAGTAATGTAGCTCCTTACTGCCAGATTGATAGTCTGTAATCATGCACGCACACACATACACACACACACACAAATACCCAACCCACTCACCTCACCACAAGTCATAGATTCAGGGGTGGGTATCTGACTAGGATCTGCTTTCTTTCTAGACTGCCTTCTCCAGAAGCACATTCCCTATGGGGAAAGAGAGAGTTAGTCTTTTTATGAGTATCTGGATTTGTCACATCTTCTCTGCTGACACAAGCCAGCCCAGAAGCAGCATTACCTAGCTGACCAGCAGCTGAGAGCAGATGTATAAATGAGCCTAGCCAAGACCAGTAGAAGCATGCCAAGTGGAACCTAATCCAAATGGTTGTATGAAGCTACTACATTTGGGAAGAATTTGTCACTCAGCAAAATCTAAATGATATACCCACCTTTGCATTCCAATTCACATCCCTTTATATTTATAGCAAATATTCCTTTTTTGTTCAAACTAACTTGAATGGACTCCTTTCCCTTGCAAACAAGAGTCTTAGTAACTCAAATGTACATTTGAAAATACATTAACATCACAGAAGCCCAAAGACTATAAAAAATCCATAACAAGTCCAATTTTAAACATTCTGTCCACTGACTTCATAGAAATATATGGAATTATTTATACAGGTGCATTTTACCATCTTCTGGGCTCCATGATCATCTCCTCTCTAGTTTATCAATCTTTTGTCTATATGTGCTGCCAAAATAAGTACCTTGCTTTTTCCTAAGAACAGATTTATAATCTGATCCTTGCTTATTTCTTCCACCACTGACTCCTGCCATTTTTATCACCATATTCCATGCTCCTGCCATAGTGAACTAATTTCATTTTTTTTAATTGGCCATGTCTCCTTTGCCTCTGTCTTTGCAATCGCTGTTTCACCCATTTTAAAACAGCTACATAATGTTATCTCCTGTCTCCAAGGAAGAGAAAATTAGGAAACAGAAAATAAACTAAGAGAGCATAAGGGCATAAGGTTTTATTAAAAAAAAAAAAAAACTCACTGCTGTTGAGTCGATTCAACTTACAGTGGCCTCTCCTTGGGTTTCCGAGGCGATATGTCTACAGAAGTAGATTGCCCAGTGTTCCTTCTAAGGAGTGGCTGGTGGGGTTGAACCACCAGCCTTCTGGTTAGTAGTCAAATGTCTTAGGCACTATGCCACCAGAGCTCCTACTAAAGAAAAATAACATTAGGTATAAAAGAGAGGTTTACACATTATCAGAAGAGGTTTGCACCTTTACAAACAGCTCTATTTTTGGTACCAATTACGTGTTATGGTTGTCTATTCTGCCCTTTTTTTTTCTTTTACAAACCTCCCTATATAATCACTCTTTCTGTGAATGCAAGAGGCAGAGGATACAATTAAGACAGTTCAAGTGTAAGGTTCAAGAAGAACCATATTTACTAGCACCACTACTCTAAATTCAGGTGATTGAATTTATGGGACACACTTTGATATTGTATATCATAGACAATGCCTACTAGAACTGAAAGGAAATTAGCACCTGGCATAAATGGCTGGAACTATGGATGACAGTCATATTTTCAATTATCAATGTGGCACAGACTTCAACCAATCAGAATGGACCTCAACCATAGAGAAGAAGGGAGAGATACTGGTTGGTATAGGTGAAATATCAGCTCTGCCTGGAACATAATAGATCCTCAGTAAATGTGGATAAATGAATAAATCTTTTGGATTAGATCTAATTGTGAAACTGATAGAATCTCAAGCAATTATACTAAATAAAAGTCCAAATAATTATCTATGTTATCACCATTAAATTATCTTATTGCAATAAAGACCACATTTGTTCTTCATAATTTAGTCAGGCATTAGGAAGATCCTGAGGATCCAAAGATTAAAAATGGGGCAATGTCTGTGCTTGAAGACATCATAATAGTCTATATATTTACAATACAAGTGAGAAGTAATTTTAGTGAAGTTAGAATATATTGAGATCCTATAGGTCAGGGAAGGAGCACTGGTGGTGCTGTGGTTAAAGCATAGGTGCCAACCAAAAGTCAATTTCAACCCATGAGCCACTCTATTGTAGTAAGTTGAGGCAGTCTGCTTCTGTAAAGATTACAGCCTTCAAAACCCTATGGAGCAGTTCTACTCTGTCCTATACTCACTGCTATTGAGTCTGGTCCTACTCATTATATATGACAGACAAGGCCTATTAGAACTGAAAGGAAATTAGCACCTGGCATAAATGGCTGGAACTATGGATGACAGTCATATTATTAATTATGAATGTGCTACAGACTCCAACCAATCAGAATGGAAATTAACCATAGAGAAGAAGTGAGAAATATTGGTTGGTATAGGTGAAATATCAGCTCTGACCCCCCCTTGGGTTTCCAAGGCTATATCACTACAGAAGTAGATTATCCAGTCTTCCTTCCGAGGAGTGGCTGGTGGATTGAACCGCCAGGCTTCTGGTTAGCAGTCAAATGCCTTATAGGGTCACTAAAAGTTGGAATTGACTCACTAGCAGTGCATTTGGTTTTTTGGTTTATAGGTCAGGGAGATTTAATTAAGGAGAATTTTTCCATTAAACCATCCCACAACTACAGACTTCACACCACAGTCCCAGTCTGTCATGTCACAAAAACACACCAGTTGTCAAGGATGGTACTGAGTGAGCCAACACAAGTGGATGGCTGAGTGCCCAATAATACAACTACCCATTCATCTCCTATAGATGAGCCATCAACTTCGTAAGCAAAGGACAACACTGTTCATCTTCTCATTCCTTTAATGTCACTAACTAGATGACTAAACCCAAACTCATTGCCACCAAGTCAATACTGACTCATGGAGATCCTTTTAGGACAGAGTAGAACTGCTCCATAGGGTTTCCAAGGCTGTAACTCTTTACAGAAACAGATTGCCTCATTTTTCTTCCACAGAGCAGCTTGTAGATTTGAACCACTGAACTTTTGGTTAGCAGCCAAATGCTTTAACCACTACACCACCTAGAGAACACTAAAAGATCAAATGATTGTCCAGATTTCTATCAACACTACCCACCTGAGAAAGAAAAAGGTTAACACACATAAGAAAGCAAGCACATGACAGGCAGCCATCTGCCCATGGCAGGCCAGACACTTAAGTCCACCTGTTCTATGTAGAAACTGTGGCTTAAGCCTGATATTTATCTAGACAGACTGCAGTATCATTTTTACTTTTATATATACTACTGAGTTATATATACTACTGATCAACCTTTTAAATCAAACATAAAGTTTTAAAGAATTTAACTTGTGTAGCATAAACCCCTTAAAAGATCCTAATGATTAGAGACACAGAGACATGTAAATATTTGCTAGTGAAACCAAATTTGTGTTGCTTGGTATTTTCTTTGGAGTCTGCCCATGTCATTACACTGAAATGTGATATATACAAACCCCAAGTGACTGCAAGTGAAATAATGTGACCCTATATACACAGTGACAGTTTAAAATTACATTTGCTTTGGTTATTTTTATGATAGACATTGCAAACAGTTTATTACAAGCTTAGTACATTTTGTTTCCTAAACAAAACAATGAAGAACATAAAAATGCTTAAAAAGTAGTGCAACAATGAAGAATTTTAATTCCTTAACCAAGTGGAGAATTTGTGACTTTTTAAAAGTCATTAATATTTTCATTCATTCAATAAATATGCATTGAATGTTGTATTTCTTATTAAAACACAAAATAGAACACTGAGTATGTTATAGTATCTGTTTCTACTTTTAATGAATTTTTTCATGAGCATTTATTATCCTAAGTATTGGTCTTTTAAAAGGAACCCTGGTGACAACAGTGGGCAATGTGCTCAGTTGTTAACCAAAAGGGAATAGATACACTAAGGCATTCTTTTGGATAGGCAGTAGATCTCTACTCATTTCTATGTATTAGAAAGTATAAATGTTTAATAGAACAAACAGAAATTGTGATGTGATTCACTGAGAAGGAAAACATCCCCTATTTAGCATTCCAGGAGGGGAAATAGTTAACTTCAATCTAATAATGAGGCAACAATCTGACAATTCCAAACTGAAGAAATCTGACCCCCTCAAAAAAAAAAAAAAATTATCCTGGACTCTTAAAAA
The DNA here is from genome assembly GCF_000298275.1 of Orycteropus afer afer. NCBI lineage: Eukaryota > Metazoa > Chordata > Mammalia > Tubulidentata > Orycteropodidae > Orycteropus > Orycteropus afer. The sequence continues at coordinate 9,702,649 of NW_006921613.1, forward strand.
TGCCTGTATCATGAAAGATGAAAAAGGCTGAGGAATGATTCTAGAATAAAGGACACCAAAGAAACATGACAACTAAATGCTGACTGATCCTTGAATAAATTCTGATCAGGTTAAAAAAAAAAGGAGGGGGAGGGGAGTGCACTAAAAATACAGGAAAAAAGCTATAAAGAACATTACTATTGGGGTAATTGGGAAATTTAAATATTACTACTGTATACTAGATAGGAGCTCTGGTAATGCACTGGTTAAAGCATTTGGCAGCTAACCACAAGGTCTGTGGTTCAAACCCACCAGCCACTCCATGGGAGAACTATGAGGCAGTCTCCTTCTGTAAAGATATACAGACTAGGAGACCCTATGGGGCTGTTATACTCTGTCCTACTTGGTCGCATTGAGTCAGAATTGGCTCAATGGCAGTAGGTTTGGTTTTGGTATGTTAGATAATAGTATTGTATCAATGTTAAATTTTTTCGAATGTCATAGTTGTATTATAGTTATGTTAAAAGGTGTCTTCATGATATTTCCAATCACCTCGTATGCATGTGAGAGCTGGACAATGAATAAGGAAGACCGAAGAAGAGTTCATGCTTTTGAGTTGTGGTGCTGGCAAAGAATGCTGGAAGTACCATGGACTGCTAAAAGAAATAACAGATCTGTCCTGGAGAAAGTGCAGCCAGAATGCTCCTTGGAAGCAAGAATGGCCAGACTTCACCTCACCTATTTTGGTCATGTTGTAAGAAGGGACCATTCCCTGGAGAAGGATGTCATGCTTGGTAGGGTGGAGGGTCAACGAAAGAGGGGGAGGCCTTCAACGAGATGGATTGACACGGTGGCTGCGATGATGGGCTCAAGTATAGCAGGGATTGTGGGGCTGGCGCGGGATCAGGCAAGTGTTTCATTCTGCAGTAAATGGGGTCGCTATGAGTCGGAAACGACTCAACGGCACTTAACAACAACAACAAAAGGTGTCTTGCTCTTAGAAGATGGATCCTAATGTATTTAGAAGTGACATATGCAATTAAATGATTCAGAAAAAAATATAGAAAAAGAAAAAACGCAAATATGGCAAATATTTACATCTAGGTGAATGATAAGTGCAAGTTTGTTGCAATATTCGTGTAGTTCTTCTGTAGGTCTGAATTGTTTTCATAATAAAAAGCTGGGAAAAAAATTTAAAGTGCTACATTAACAACCCATTTAATGAAATACATATACAAATATAAATATAATATTTCACATTATATATATTTATATTACACTTGTTAACAAGTAGCAATGCATCATACCTCACATTGTCACTCAAAAAAATTGAAGCAAATCATTAATGAGAATTTCAAAATATGACAGCATTAAAAAGATCCCAACTGTTAGGATTAAAAATCAGTAATAAAAAAGTGCAAAATATATTAAGAAAACTATTTTACATTATCACAGGTTTCTGTAAGTTATTTCTTAAGGAAACTTACACACAAAATAATTTTCTGATAAACTGTTTGCTTTATCACCAAAATTTTTTTTCCTAACCTTTAGCGATCTTAATTGCAGGAGTAAAATATTTTTAACATCTGACAACAATTAAAATGAAGTCATGAAAATAAACAAATGCAGCACAAATTATAAAAGATTAAAAGGAAGATTTTCATCTCTTTACAGTGTGCAAGAGAGTCTCAATTGGTTGAAACTTTACATACATTTTACATGCCAATAACACAATTTTATCTAAAGAAGCATTAATCAGATATTCTCTGAATGCCTTTGAAACTACAGGAATCATGACCAATTTTACCTTCCCTCTAACTTACTTAAATTGTAGGAGATTATGGGCTTTGATGACCACACATAAACTTCCACAGGGTTCTGCTTCCACTTGACTTAAATAAACACAGTCAAAATTAACTACTACTGTTAATAGCCTGGAATGTCTTCTTACTTGGGATGTTACCCAATATCTTTGAAACAATTGTATTATATTTGAATGCTTAAAAAGAATTAAATCAACATAATGGTCAAAGAGTAACCTGGGTGGCACTTACTAAAATCTATCATTTGTAAATGATGCCAAAAAAGTCAATCTCCTTGATGTTGTCCTTAGTAAATCCAGTTTAAAGCTAACACAAAGCAGGGCAATGGGGTGTTAATGGCACAACCTGAGTTTCTAAAAGATGGATTTTAAGAACTTTCCCTTTTCTTTATGAGAAATGAAACGGGATCTAGACTCCTACTCCCACTATTGCTCCCAAGAAGTTAAGATGTTCCATGGGAAATAGTTTAATTACAGTGTAAATTATTTTAACATGTTGAATTACCAACCTGACAGTGTGAATAGTCTACATATGTGAAAAGAAACTTTTGCAAATGTTAACTTTGCCACTCAGACACCCAGAAACAAATCCCTTCCTGTTCCCAAAAAGTTTTATTTTTCAAATAAGATTTATGTTAGTCATTTAATTAGGGTCTCTTATAATAATGGGGAGCTCTGGTGGCATAGTGCCTAAGACATTTGACTGCTAACCAGAAGGCTGGTGGTTCAAACCCACCGGCCACTCCTTGGAAGGAAGACTGGGCAATCTACTCACGCAGAGATACCGCCTTGGAAACACAAGGAGGGGTTGTTATGAGTCAAATCCACTCAACAGCAGAGTTTGTTAGGTTTTTTTTTTTTTTTGGTTTATAATAATGAAGTGATAACTATAGAAATATGATTAAGTAGTATAATAAGGATAAAAAACAAATTAATTATACCACATCAACAGCAGAGTAGAATTTGATCATAAAAAATTAAGTAACTTGAGGTAATCCAAGGCAATACCTAACCCCTCTGGTGGCATAATCCCTAAGGCATTTGACTGCTCACCAGAAGGCTGGTGGTTCAAACCCACCAGCCACTTCTTGGAAGGAAGACTGGGCGATCTACTTCTATAGAGATACTACCTGGGAAACCCAAAGAGGGGTCGCTATGAGTTGGATCTGACTTGACGGCAGTGAGGTTTTTTTTTTTTTGGTTTGGTTTGGTAATCAGTTTCAAAGGCCTAGACTTTCTTTCTTAAGCCTGCTCTTTAGTTAGTTTTCCCTGAATGTTAATGCTGTAGCCTAATACCGAGCCTCTATGATTCCCTAAACAGAGGGAGGGAAATGATATTCTTGTCCCCTGTGTTCAGCTCTAGCTAGAAGTCCCATGGGAACTAAGAAAGGAGATGTGAGGAGGCAAACAACTTAGAAATACACCAGAAGATGTCAACCTAGAAACATAGACGGTGGCCCTAAGGCTGCCATTCTCACTGCCCCTCTTTTCCCTACCCTCAGACATCCCACAGGCGATCTGCACAGGCCAACAGAGAAGTTCACCTATTATGCTTTGGAATATTCCACTCTACCCTGACTCTCTGCCCTACAATAGGTCATCCCCTCAAGGAGAAAACTTTGCAAGCCTGAAAGTTGGGTCTTATCCAAAAAGAATCAGTACAAATAACTAACAGTTAAATGTTGAACAACACACTTCTACTGAAATATAGCTGCCTACATCCTTACGTTATTAACTATCCACAATAACACTAAATTTTACCAATAATTGGTGATTATTTTCATTGGCATCTTTTCCCTTGCACACTTCTCTTACTTTAATTCTTTGTACTAATCAAGTAACCTAAATTATACTATTCTCCAAGTCATTCTCCATTATCATCTTATCACCGGCTTAATTCTCTTTCTAGAAATTAAGCCTGTGTGAAGTTATCTTGCCCATTTATTTGTTCTCTGATTTGTCTCTATAATCTAGACTATAAGCCCCTTATCTGCCTTACTGCTCTAGCTGCAATTCTAGAACAGTGCCTGCTCCAATAAACTTGGCTGAATAAGCAATGAAAAGTAAAGTTCTTCTTACTGTCCCAATACATTTGGGGCTCATGGTACCTACCCCTAAATATCAGGATAAGAAGGAAAATAAAAGGATCCTAGTGAAAATAACCGAGTCATTTCCAGTGACGCAAAATGATTCACCCACAGAGAAACCCACCTTTTGTTAACTGGAACAAGAATTATTGATTGCTGCTCTTCTTTGTACTACTATTATTATTATTATATGGTAATGATTATCACCACTTATTATTCATTAGGCACTATATTTTATACACATTAATCCTCACAATAACCTTACTGAGAAGTATTACCATCCCAATTTTATAGACAAACAAAAAGGTTCAGAGAGATTAAGTAATGTGCCCAAAGAACACAACTCTTAAGAGAATGAGTCAGGATTACAAGAGTCCATACTCTCCCCACCATACCACGTTGTAGGCCACTGAGCTGAAATTTTCTTCTTTCATTTCCATCCCCCAGTCATTACGATCAGGGCAAATTACTTTCCTATCTCATGATCCTTTGAAATCCTGCTATTAAAATTAAGAAATTAGATCCATTCATCCAAATTCTAAACAATCTCCAATAATACTTCTAAAGCATATAACATATTAGTAACCAAGGAAAATTTAATTTGTAAAATACTTCTTTTCCTTGGTCATTCATTTTAGGACTATCTGGTTAAAATATTATTAAATTATTTTTATATGCTTATATAATTCATTGCCTACTGACTTCATAAATATATTATTTTTCCAGTCCATTCCTATTTTCATCTAGAATGTGATCCATCTCTGCCTTTTATAATCATCAAAGTCCTTAAAATAATTGAGTTAGAAAAAGTCATTATATACTTGCTAAAAAAGCTTCCCAACTCTGAAAAAGAGGATTTATAATTTCTCAATGTGCTTTTAAGAGAATAAGCTACTAAAATGTTAACAGGAAAAAATACTCAAGAGAAAATAAAAAATTATGTCTATAAAGACTAACCCTAAAATTTAAATTTGAGAATCAGGAAATCTTGATAAATAAGATTTTCTTATGAGTTTTTATTAGATTTTTCAAAGATTAGTGAAATTAAACACATCATTTCAAGGAGAGGGAGTATTTGCATAGGAGGTCGTTGCACTTAGTTTTTTAATGTCAGGAAATAAGCTGCACATCTTTGAAATGCTTCAAAATGATTTATGGTGTCTCCAAATCTGTACTGAGAGCCTAATTTCACTCTCAGCCTTTACTCTCATTTTTTGCTGTTTTCTTTTTCTTTCCCTTTTTTTATTTTTTCATTAATTTTAATTGAAACTAAGAGCACTCTAATAAAAGTGAAAATGTGTGATTAATCCAAGTGTTCAGTTGCCCCAGTACCTCCATCTAGTGGACACTGAGGTTATACAGTTTATTTATCAAATAAATTTCTGATTTCCTAGTTTATAGAGCAAAATAATTGTGGGCAAGATAAATAGAAGAAAGGAAGCAAACATTTTCCTGGGAATTGAAGTGTCAATCAACAACATCAGGAGAATCATGTTGCATTATTACACTGTGATTACCTAAAACCACAGTGCTCCAGTGTTCCTAAAGTTTGGATACAGCTTCTCCACGAGTTTTTGGAGTCTTTAAATAATAATGATTACCTGTTGCTAATATCTAGAATCTTGAAAAATCCATTAAAGATTTAAATATCATTTAAGCATGTGTTTAATAATTATTATACAATTCTTCAAAAAATTATAATCGTAAGAATTGCTCTACCTCTTAGATTACAGAATCTTAGTGCTAGGAGAAACCTTAAAGATATAATGTCTAAAATTACTTCCTCATTTACTAATGAGTAAACTGAGACCCAGAGACGTCCCCTTAATTATGTAACTAGAGAGCAGCAAAACCAAAATTAAGACCTAAGTCTATTTTTTGGTTCAATACTCTCATGCTAAAAATAAATGCAAGTTGAACCTGTGGGCTTGGGAACATAGTCGCAGAGGACATCAAGCTCAATTGGCATAACATACTATACAAAACACTGTTCTACCTCCTACTTTGGTGAGTAGTGACTAGGATCTTAAAAGCTAGCAAGCTGCCATCTAGATGCAACAATGGGTCTCTCCTTGTCTAGAGCAAAGAAGAATGAAGAAAACCAAAATTCATGGAA
>NW_006921613.1:9709072-9736803 GCF_000298275.1 Orycteropus afer afer
TGTGGTAAACTGTGGTCAATGTCATGAGACAAAGTGTATGTGAACTGCTGTATGGAAAGTGAATTTGCTCTGTAAATCTTCACCCAAATCACAATAAAAAAATAAATGCATTCTCCTAGAGAAGGTGTTGCTTCTTTAAGAGCAAAGTATTCATTTTATATTTTTCTTTAATTCCAATTAAAGCACCAATTATAATTCCAGTTATAGTACTAATAATAGCAGACAATGTAGTTGTTTTACAGATGATTGCAGTGATGATAATTCACAAAGTTAGTCTAGTATAGTTAAATGCCTAACATGCTGGGCATTATAAAGACACTGAATAGAAAGTGACACAAATGTCTCTTTCTTCAGAGAGAAAAGTTTTTAAGGTTAAAGTTTTCAGAAAATGAAAACTCCTACAACTGGACCAATAAACAATATCATGAGCATCAGTCAAAAAATCAAATGAAAGCAGCAGTCAAAAAATCAAATGAAATATTGCACTAGGGGCAAGATCTGCTTAAAAAGGCCTTTTGAAGTATTTGAAACTAAAGACGTCACTTTGACAACTAAGGTGTGCCTAACACAACCTATGGTTTTTTCAATTTTATCTGAAAATAGACAATGAAAAAAGAAGACTGAAGAAGAATTAATGCATTCTAAAGAACAAACAAATTTGTCTTGGAGGAAGTACAGCCAGGATGCTCCTTAGAAGCAACGATGCCAAGACTTTTTCTCACTTACTTGATATGTCATCAGGAGGGACCAATCACTGGAGAAAGACACAACACTTAATAAAGGAGAGGGTCAATGAAAAAGAAGGTGACAAACTACAAAGCACTACTTCAAGAAACCATAAGAGATCTACATAAATGGATGAATATACCATGCTAATAGATAGGAAGACTGAACATTGTGAAAATGTCAGTTCTACCCAAAGCAATCTATACATTCAATGCAATCTGAATCCAGATCCCATCAACATTCTTTAAGGATATGGAAAAACCAATCACTAACTTTATATAGAAAGGAAAGAGACCTTGGATAAGCAAAGTACTAATGAAGAAGAAGAACAAAGTAGGAGGTCTCACACTCAAAGGTCTCAAAACCTACTATACAGCCACAGTATTGCCTCGAATTGATATGACGACAGACACACAGACTGGTGGAATAGAATTGAGAACCCAGAAATAGATCCATAGACCTATGGTCAGCTGATTTTTGACAAAGGGCTGAAATCTATTATATGAGGAAGAAATTGTCTCTTTAAAAAATAATGCTGGCAAAATTGGATATCCATTTGTAGAAAAATGAAACAAGATCCGTACCTTACACCACATACACAAACTAACTCCAGATGGATCAAAGACTTAAATGTGAAACCTAAAACTATATATAAAGTTCCTCAAGGGAAAAACAGGGGCAAATTCAGAAGCCCTCATTTATGGTGCAAATAGATTGTCAAGGATAACCCAAAATGCACAAACAGCAGAAGATAAAGTAAATGAATGGGACCTTCTAAAAATTAAATGTTTATGTACTTTCAAAGACTTCTCCAAATGAGTAAAAAGAGAACCTACAGACTGGGAAAAAATATTTGGCAACAACATATCTGAGAAAGGACTTATCTTTCAATTTATAGAAAACTCCAACATGTCAACAACAAAAAGACAATCCAATTTAAAAATGGGCAGATGACATGAATAAACACTTCACCAAAGAAGATACTCAGGCAGCCAACAAACACATGAAGAAATGTTCACAGTCATTAGCCATTAAAACCAAACCAAACTCACTGCTGTCGAGTCAATTCTGACTCATAGTGACCCCTCCTTGGGTTTCCAAGGCAGTATCTCTATGGAAGTAGATTGCCCAATCTTCCTTCTGAGGAGTAGCTGGTGGGTTAGAACCACCAGCCTTCTGGTTAGCAATCAAATGTCTTATGTACTACACTACCAGAGCTCCCAAAAGATGCAAATCAAAACAACGAGATACCATCTTACAACAAGACAGAAAATAACAAATGCTGCCAGGGATGTGGAGAGATTGGACTCTTGTACACTGATGGTGGGACTGCAAAATGATGCAACCACTATGGAAAGCAGTATGGCAATTCCTTAAAAAGTTGGAATTAGAAATACCATTTGATCCAGCAATCCCATTACTAGGTATATACCCTAAAGAAGTGAGAGCCAGAACAAGAACAGACATATGCATACCTATGTTCATCACAGCACTATTTATAATAGGAAAAAGATGGAAACAACCTAGGTGCCTGTTCTAGTTACCTAGTGCCACTCTGACAGGAATATATCACAAATGGGATGGCCTTAACAAACAGGAGTTTATTCTCTTACAGTTTGGGAGGCTAGAAAGCCCCTCCACCTTGGCCTTCAGCTCTGCCTCTTGCTCCTGGCCCACTGAAGCTCAGGCAGCTACTGGCTGCTGAGGCTGACAAGCCCAAGGTCAACAAATAAAATGGCACAGTCCTAATGTTACCAAACCACACAGCCGGGCATTAACTCAAGTCCATTGGAAGTCCCAAGGGCGACAGAGAATGGAAAGCTGCTGAACAACATCACAGCTAAATGCAGGGATAAAGCGTGCCATAAGCTAGAGACCATTCCCCAAGGGTTCTCCTTATACACTGGTAGCAGACCACAGCCCCAAGGCAGCTGCTACTCAGTTGCTCACAGTACATTCCACCATGGAGTTGATTACCAGTCTCATCATGGGGAATACTACATCCAGCTTCCCAGCCACTAAACAAGGCCAACCAAGTTGACAAACAAAGTTAACTACCACAGTGCCATCAACAGAAGAATGGATAAACAAACTATGGTACATACACACAGTGGAATACTATGCAACACTAAAGAATAATGTAGACTCTCCAAAACACTGCAAAACATGGATGAACTTGGAGAACATTATGCTGAGTGAAATGAGTCAATCACAGAGGGACAAATACTGTATTAGTTCATTATTATAAAAAGACAATGAAAGCTTTATATATGGAAGGAAACTTCCTTTGTTGGTTACCAGGGGTAGGAGGGGAGGGGAAGGAACACTGAAAAATAAATAAACAAATAAATAAATTTAAAAAGAAAAAGGAGACCCTCAATGAGATGGACAGACACAGTGGCTGCAACAATGGGCTCAAATCCAGTAACAATTATGAGGGTGGCACACAACTGGGCAACATTTCATTCTGTTGTACATAAGGTTGCTATGAGTAGGAGCCAACTGGATAGCACCTACCAACAACTATTTGCCAAACTGGCTGTACCTCTTTTATTCTTAATGATTTTACATGCCCTCAAGATTCAAAAGTCATCTCCTTATTCCATTACCAGTAGTGGCTTACCCAAACCACTGAATGAGCCTGAGCACACACACACACACACACACACATTGACTATACCCTCCAAATACATTGTTTGGTATTTTAGACCTTAAAATGGAGTGGGCAGCATTCACATGATAAAAAAGTGAAATCCACCATATCTCTTTCATACAATATGGAGGCCCAAGTAAACAATCTATAGTTAGGCTCTAAGAAGTCTCTGAGAAGCAAGACTGTAGTCTAGGAAGCTGGCAGTCATACCATACTTTTCGAAGTTGAATGGCCTGGCATATAGATCATTGTAAAATCCTTTGCAAATTTCCAAATGCTAAATAGATTCGAAATTGCATTATTCATGATTCAAAAGTGTCTCTCTCACTGTACAAATGCGATTAGGACAATATTCCTGCTTACAACACAAATCAGTCACAACTTCAGTTCCTCAGAGCTTCTAAAGATACAAGGTCAAACATGTGGCAAACCAGAGAGCCCTGGGGTTCATTTAATGGAGCAGGTGGCTTATTCCTGAAAAATCCTAAATAAATCCTGACTCTATCCATCTATTTTGTTTCTAAATACTTTACTTCACAATGGACTAAACGAGGGGTATATGGTATTTTCAACTCAAGGAAGATAAAACTTGAATGAATGTTTAATGACCTCATCCTATATGTTTGCCTAAATAATATAACTAAGGTGACTTTTATTTCAGAATCATTCGTTTAAAAGAAATCAAGTAGCAAATTGTTTGAGGGAGGGTGATTATTTGCAACATATAATAGATTAATAGTTAATATATAAAGAGTTCTTATAAAGGAGTAAAAAGATGATGAATGAACACTTCAGGAAAAAAAAAATGAGCTGAACAAATATACCAAACCCAGAGCCATCAAGTTGATTCTGACTCATAGTGACACATTAAAAAAAAAAAAAAAAAACCTCACTGCCATCAAGTCAATGACAACTTATAGCAACCTGCTTCGGGTTTCTGAGGTAGTAAATCTTTACAGAAGTAGATTGCCCAGTCTTCCTTTGCAGAGTAGCCAGTGGGTTTAAACCGCCAACATTCTGGTTAGCGGTCAGATGCCTTACTGCCTCATAGAGTTTCCAAGCCTGTAAATCTTAACAGAGGCAGACTGCCTCACCTCTCTCCCAAGGAATGGCTGTGGAGTTCCAACCGCCAACCTTTTGATTAGTAGCTGAATGCCTTAACCACTGCACCACCAGAGCACCTGAATAAACATACAGCCATGATTTAAAAAAAAAAAAAAACCTACTGGAGACCAATTAAAGACATGGAAAAGGTGTTTAAACTGTCTGATAATCAAAGAAATGCCTGTTAAAGCATTTACTAGATCGGGAAAGATTAAAAAGATTGATGGAGGGTTGGTAAAAGTGTGGGGATCAGACACTCCCTTGTACTGCTGCTGAATATTAGTTCATAAAATCTTTCTAGGTGGTAATTTGACAATATATTTCAGAGTTAAATGAGAATATCCTTTGGTGCAATATTTCATGCCCTGGGATTTACGCTAAGGAAAGAATTTTTTAAAGTGTAAAAATAATTGTATACAAGAATATTCAGCAATTTTTCAGTGGAAAAACTGGAAACAAGCTAAATTTCTATTTTAAAAGTCTAAGAAATTTTTATAAAGATTTATAAATCTAATATATCCTTATAAAGAAATGTTATGCAATATTAAAACTTAATGATATACACAACACTGGACATAAAAAAAATGTCCAATAATAGGGTCCAAATGAATTACAGAATGCCGTATAATAGAAAGTGGAACTGGAGAGGCATAGTGTTTAAAGCATTCAGCTGCTAATCTGAAGGTCAGTGGCTTGAACCCACCAGCTACTCCGCAGGGGAGGGATGAGGCAATCTGCTTCCATAAAGATTTACAGCCTTGGAAATCCTATGGGGGCAGTTCTACCTTGTCCTAAAGGATAGCTATGGGTCAGAATCAACTTGATGGTAGCGGGGTTGTTTTTTACATAATAGAAAACAAGGCAACCATTTGAAAGAATCCAGTAAATGTTTATGTACTAATATGGGATGATGCTCAAGTTATATTTTTAAGTGAAAAAGCAAAACACAGAAGGAAAAAAAATCTATGTAATGCTACTACGTATATCACAAAAAGGGGAAACATATATATTACATTGGATAGAACATTTCTGAAAGGACTCATAAAAAATCTCCAACCACTGTTTAAAGTCCTGGGGTTGAAAGAAGTGTACACTTTTACTGAACTATAAGACACAAAGCAAAATGTTGTTGTTGTTGTTGTTATGTGCCGTCGAGTCGGCCCCGACTCATAGCGACCCCTCCTTGGGTTTCCGAGGCAGTATCACTACGGAAGTAGGATTGCCCAACCTTCCTTCCGAGGAGTGGCTAGTGGGTTTGAACCGCCAGCCGTCTGGTTAGCAGGCAAGTGTCTTAGCCACTATGGTGTAAAGCATAAAAATACAGTTCAATAAATTAACACAAGGGAGCATCCATGTAGCCACAATTATGATCAAGAAACAGGACAAAGCCCAGCACTCCAGAAGGCCTTTCATGTTCCTACCTAATCATTTTCCTTCCTTCTTCCCCATATAGTGGTTTCCTATAGCCATTATACTGAATTCCATTTCTAGTTTGCTAAGAGTTTTTATCATGAATATATGTAGGCAGCATAGTGCTTAAGGCACTTGACTGCTAACCAGAAGGCTGGTAGTTCAAACCCACCAGCCACTCCTCGGAAGGAAGATTGGGCAATCTATTTCCGTAGTGATACTGCCATGGAAATCCAAGAAGGGGTCTCTATGAGTCGGTCCGACTCGATGGCAAACAACAACAACAACAACATGTTAACTTTTATCAAATGCTTCCTTTCATGTATAAAAATGACCATGAATTTTATTCTGCTAATGTGGTAAATTACATTGATTGGTTTTCAAATGTTATCCTATTATATTACTATATTAAATCAGCTAATAGTTTGTTTTGAATTTTTTGGCTCTAGAGAGATTGACCTGTAATTTTCTCTTCTTGTAATGTTCTTGTCAGGTATGTATCAAGGTGTCACATTTAGTTTTGCATCAAGGTTATGCTGGCCCCTTAAAAGAAGGTGAGAAGTGTTCTCTCTTTTCATATTCTTTGGAAGAATCTTTGTAGGTGACTTTTGATTGACATTTCTATTTTTACACCCAGTTCCCCCAACTAAACTGTAAACTCCTTTAGCCCAAGGCCTATATCTAAGGTTTTCTTTTGTATCCTAAGCATTCAACCTTTGCTTTAGATGTTGCTGAATTTCAAAAAATAATTGTTTATTGTCTTGACAAGTACAAAATCTGCCAACCTACAAAAAAAATTCAATTAACAGTATTAAGCATATACATGAAAATTTCAAATTCACTTCCATATTTTAAAAGACATCAGAAGGATCACAGAATGTTAGGGCTGCACATCATCTCCAGTGTGTTCCTTACGTTTGTAATGCTGATTACATTATACTATGGATAACAGCACCACTGAGTAAAAGTACATCTATTTTAGATCACACAGTTCTGAGATGGAGACCAGACCACTCCATTCAGAAATTATTTGTCTTTGGGCACAACATATAAATTATCTGAGCCTCATTATTTTGTACTCTAAAACTCAAATAATAATAAAACATGCTTTACAAAGCTATCATGAGGATTAAAGATGCTGTGTCTAAAACATCTATATGTTTAATTGAAGCAAACAAATCCATTGTCATTGAGACAATTCTGACTCATGTCAACCTCACATGTTTCAGAATAGAACTGTTCCATGGGGTTTTCAATGGCTATAATCTTACGGAAGTAGACTGCCAAGCCTTTCTTCTGTGGCACCACTGTGTGGATTTGAACTGCCAACCTTTTGGTTAGTAGCAAATCATCTGTACCTCTCAGAGGCCTTGGTGCTTCAGAATAGTTATTTTTAAAAGATAATAATAAAAAAAAAAGATTTATTTTACTCTCGTATAAATACAAACATACAACTTCAAAGTCAAATGTTTCAGCAGTATCTTCCAAATTTTTGTGTCTCCCAAACTGCAATACATTGCCTTAAACAGTCTCCATTATTTAACCTTTTCCCTTTGAGTCATTTTCTTCTCCACACAATACCATCTGCATCCTTTCTGTTCCCATGGCTACCAATACACTTACAAAACTTCATATGTTTGCAAAAACTTTCCTGACTACTGATGTGTTTTTCTATTTTGCCTATTTTTGCTAAGCTCTTTCCCTAAACATGCTTCCAAAATTTCCCACCTACAAAGAAGGTCAGAAAATTAGAAGCGTGCAGTCAATTCAACTGATTCTTTATCCCTGAGAATTTAAGAGAAAATTTTACTCTCGTTTCTTAAAGAAACTGAGGCATAGGGAGCTTATTACCAGTTACAGAGCAAACTGGTCACAAAAGTGGACAAGATCTAGAGAGTCTTTCATTGTCCTCTTCATCAATTATGGGCCTGTGGGTCAGCATAGGTAACTCCTGACCAAGATGCCGATCATCACCTCTAGGAAACATAAATACCATAGAAATAGATGACAAACATCTCTGGATTTGTTAGAAAGATTATTTATCTTTATATTTTCAACTTTTAGTAATTATTTTCTGCATGCAATAAATGTAGTAGATAAGGGCTATGCATATATATGGTGTACTTAATACTACCTGTGTTGTTCAGTTAATTCTCTAAATATTGGAAAAAATTAACTTATTTGAGGGTACAAGCCAAACTTTGGAGGCCTCAAAACACAGTAACCTAATAATGATAAAGACCTAAAGATCACAACAAAGTTCAAAACACAACCTCTAAGTGTGCAGTCATACATATTTGAAGCAATAGTGATTTCATTTGAAACCACTTGGAAACTGTGATCCATACTCCTCCAATCTGCAATCCCTATTTAGTCTTGTTTGCCTTGGTTTATGTTGAAGGTAAACATGTATTGAGCCTAGGAAAGGAAATGGAAAAAATTCAGAAGTGACCTAAACAACCTCTGCAAAGCAGTCTTCTGATCTACAATCAAATAACTTAGTCACATCATCCGAGGGAATCCAAATTACTCAAAATCATTAAACAAATGATTCAGTGTCCATTCCTACTCCTACAAATGAATACAATCAGAAGGACAAATGCCATCCCACGTAACTGAAACTTTATTCTTTTGTGTTGTTCTTTTTCATTGATAAAACTATGCAAATGGCTTTGTAATAACATGTTGTTGTTGTTGTTATGTGCCATCGAGTCGGCCCCTGACTCATAGCGACCCCTCCTTGGGTTTCCGAGGCAGTATCACTACGAAAGTAGGATTGTCCAACCTTCCTTCCGAGGAGTGGCTGGTGGGTTTGAACCACCAGCCTTCTGGTTAGCAGTCAAGTGCTTAGGTCATATTAAAATATTTAAGTTTCAAACATGTTTAAACACAGGCCACGCAGAGCTAGTACGAAGCCTTCCTGGTTTTTGTACCAGTGAGCACATGGCTTCAATCCATGTTCAACACTTAATTAAGAGACTCTTTTCAGAGATTGCATTTCCCATCTTCTTAGAGGTCATGCTGCTGCAGTTCATTAACAGTCAACATCTGACTGAATGTCTTAAAATACTATTTTCTTTAACCATTATATGGATGAAGTTTTTGTTACTGTAAGCAAACTGAAGTAATGTCTTTGTATGGACTTCTAAACATAATAATTAGTGACAGTGCAAATTGGTTTCTGATTTTCTTTATACCATAGAGCAAAATGCTATTAAAACACACAAATCACAGTTTAAAATTTTGTGTAATTATGAGAATCTTTTCATTTTATAATGTAGACTGTGACTTTACTTTTCAAGCACAAGGTCTCCTTCTGAAGGCCATGAAATATTTAATCTAAATGTAGCTATATGCAAAGAAAAATACAGTCTTACACTTTCTCAAGGAAACCACCCTTATAAACTTAGGAAAGTGAAAACGTGGGCATGTTTGGCACAGAACTTTGAACATTCCACTTACTCTGCTTCTGAACCTCAAAGTTCCCCTGCACGGTATAGATTTTAAAGTTCAAAAACACTGTCTGAAAAGAGTATCAACCCATGCCCACACATCTAATTTGATCCTGAAATTCAGTTAACTAAATCTGTTGAGGGATATAAACAACTAGAAAACATCCCTGTAGTCAAATAAATTTTAAAAAAGAATTTCATGAGGCTGCATAAGAATCTCTAAGCCTCAGCTGACACATATTTGTAAGTCTGGCTCAGAGAATTGCTATAATATACTTATGGGTTCACTCTGCCTGAAATGCCCTTTGGCTCCTCCCAGTACTTTGTGTCAAGACAGTCTTCCTTTCCTTTAAAATTTTCTTAGAACTCACCACTTACTTGAAAGCTCTCTTTTAACTTCACTAAGGACCTGTTCTTTCAAGCCTATTCCTCTTGCTCATATAAAACAATTTACCCCTTGTATAATTAATAAGTCTTTTGTTAGTATTCACTATGTGCATTTAAGATCCATAAGGGTATTAACCACTTTCTTTCTTTTTTTTTTTTTTTTATGGTCTCTTCCCTTGCTAGTATTGGGTACCGTATAGTACTCTCAGCTGAAAGAACTATATCAATGCAAGTCACATCTTGCTTTTCCCTGCTCTCAGCCCTACTAAGGCTTTCTATTACACTGAGAACAAAATCTACACAACGTAGCTTCTGACCACCTCTCTCAGCTCGCCTCCCACTACTGTGCCTGTAGCTCACTGCATCTCAGTTACACCAGACTCTGCTATTCCTGGAAAATGCCAAACATGCTTCCATCTTAGCTTTTGCACTTGCTGCTCCCTCTGCTCATGACATCCTGGATATGCATACAGTTCAATCACTCAGGTCTGTGTTCAAATGCTCCCACCTTAGAGGACTTTTTCTAAAATAGCAGGTTCCCCTTATTATAGCCAATTTTTCTTCACAGGCCTCACCCCTATTGTATTATATATTATTTGTATAGCTGTTCATTCTCTATCTCCCCACCACCAGCAGCAGCATATAAGTTCCATGAAAGTAGGGGTTTAATTAATTTTGTCCACAGTTGTATCACTGACACCTAGAACAGTGTCTGGCCTTAGGCGTTCAATAATTATTCTTTGAACAGTTGAATAAATGTTCTTGAATTAGTGCTTCCAAGACTTGAAATAGGAGATTTATACTGTGGCTGAAAAGCTTTTGTTTGTGGGGCATTGAGTTTATGCTAATGGTGGTGGAATATTTTGGAAAAGGACAGCAAAAATGAGGGCATAACATGAAAAATGTCATCAATGTCCCTGAGCTATAAATGTGGAAGTGTTATGTTGGTAAATGTCTTGTTGAATATGTTTTCACCACAATAAAAGGGGGGGGGGAGCCTGTCTTCTCTGGGGAGCATCCCTCACAAGCTCAGTGCTGTTCCAAGCTTCCTAATAAGGAACCAGATTCTTGCTACCTAAATATGAGCTCTCCAGATTCCTCAGTGAACTGCCACTTGCAAGGAGATGTTTTATGCTCAATCATACTCTGTGCCACTCAGAGTCACAGAATTATGGTTATTTGTTTTGTTTTTAATTGTGATTTGGGTGAAAGTTTATAGAGCAAATTCGTTTTCCATTCAAGAGTTCATATACGTTTTGTTTCATGGCATTGATTGCAATCCCCATAATATAACAGCTTTCTTCACTTTCTCCCCATGGTTACCTTTTCCCTGTGTCTTTCTTTCCTATGTATTCCTGATCTCTGCGCTCTCTCTCTTAAATACTGCCCTTCTGATCTCCCATGGTAATGTTCTAAGGACTGTACCTACCAAATATTCACCTTATATACCTATCTATTGTTTGGCTGGAAGCCACTGGAGTGAGTTCAATTCCAGGCCCAAAGCGTGACTAGGGGCCATAGTTTCAGAGGTTTTATCAGTCTCTACTAAACCAGTAACCCTGCTCTTTTTTATGATTTTGAGTTTTGTTCCACATTTTTCTCCCACTCTATCCAGGATCTCCTACACTGACCCCTTTCCGAGGGGAAGACGTTGTAGCTAGGCACCATCCAGTTCTTCTGGCCTCACAGTCATGTAGGCTGAGGTTCATAAGATCCACTAGTCCCTTGGGCTAATTGTTTCCAACAGTCTTTGGTTTTCTTCATTCTTATTTGCTCCAGACCAGGAGACGGCATCTTAGATGGCCACCTGCAAGCTTTTAAGACCCCAGTCACTACTCACCAAAGTAGGATGTAGAACAATGTTTCCGTGTAGTATGTTATGCCAGTAGAGCTTGTTGTCCCGTGACCATGGTCCCTGGCTCATGGATACAACATCTCATTTTATTAAGGTGGTTGGCTGTGGCTAATAAATTATCATAGCTTTGCCCCCTGTTAGTTCTATTATACATATGGACATTCTTATAGTACATACAATCATGTATGTAGACTACTCTCTGCCAAACTCATATATCGTCATGGGTATATTCCCTTTGGCCTAGAAATACATGATCATTCAGCCTGTTCACTATGTATCCACCCATAGATTAATATTTGTTACTACTGATAATACAGTATTGTGTATGTGAAAGTGTTTATCCTTGTTCTCTATACCTCTTGTGCACCTCTTTGTGTCTTCCTTTTCCTTAGTGTTATTGTGTTGGTCACTTGCTTTTGGTATATTACCTTTCCTTTCACCCAAATCAATACTTATCTCTTATCTATTTAACATTTTTTTTGTGTTTTTACAAAGACATCTACACACAGAATGCTCCCTTTTCCCACTACTCCACCCTTCCTATTAGTCATTCAACTTTCATAAACGAACGTATAGGGAGTTTCTCCTCTTTAGGCTTCAATATGAAGGATGCAGCTCAGCCTATTATTATACTTTTATACTACTTCCCCTGAATCCTCTCAAGTAGGCCATCTGAATATCACTTGCTCTGTCCACTATCTCATGAACTCAAAATCTATACCCCCACAGAAGGAGGAATCTGTGCATAAAAGCTAGCCTACCACCCAAAACTAGCTTTTAGCGCTGTCTTCTGTTTCCCAACAAAGCCTCAGTGCCATAATGGTTACAGCATTTGACTACTAACCACGAGTTTGGCAGTTTGAACCGACCAGCTGCTCCACAGGAGAAAGATGAGGCAGTCTGCTTAGGTAAAGACTTACAGCCTTGGAAACCCTATGGGGAAGTTCTGCTCTCTCCTACAGGGTCACTGTGAGTTGAAATTGACTGGACAGCAGTACCTTTGGTTTTGGGTTTTCTGTTTCCTAAGCTCTGGTAGCATAGTGGCTAAAGCACTTGACTGCTAACCAGAAGGCTGGCGGTTCAAACCCACCAGCCACTCCTCGGAAGGAAGGTTGGGCAATCCTACTTCCGTAGTGATACTGCCTCGGAAACCCAAGGAGGGGTCGCTATGAGTCGGGGCCGACTCGACGGCACATAACAACAACAACAAAGCCAATCAGCTGTCTCTAAGATCCTCAAGAGGCACTTGGTCCTTTCTTCTTGGCCTCCAAGTACAACTCTAGGAATAGACAGAAACTTAAAACAAATATAGAATAACCAGAATCCTGAGCTAACAAAGTACTAGCATACCCAGCAAAACACTTCACCAACTAATTTTGCCTGGTGGAACAACTCTTGGTTTTAGATACTCAAATTTCTGAGATTGTATATATCTCTCAATATACTTTTTGGCTACTACTTATACATGAAAAATATATATATATATTTACATCCCAAAGCTTTAATACAATATTTAAACAAAATAGTATGCAGAATAGTGGGACACCATGTATCAGCAGAGAGGATATACAGCACGTTACTGCATCTTAAGCAACTGTTTACTATCATCCACATTGTCTGATGTTCTAGAAGACTACTGTAAGCATTTTCCATCCTATTTTCATGTTATTTATATATGAGAATTTTGACTGTATTTTCTTAGCATTATAGAAACTAGTGAGAGAGTGTGAGCTAATGTGTAATGCATTACAATCTTTCCTACTTAAAATAATAAGAAATAGGCCTTTGTTTAAGGTTTTTGTGCAGAACATCTTATTTGGGGGATGGAAGATGTCTTTACTTTATTGGATTCTTTCACCCAAAACCCTTCAACAAGCCTCTCCCTAAGCCTTCCAGAATTGGTCATGTTCTAGCAGCTAATGTGTTCTCAATCCCTAGCCTTGACTCACTGAATCCTTTTTTGCCTCTTCATCCTTCAGTCCACAGTTCCACCAACTGCAGTCATTTGGGTCATCTACTGCCTCTCTTACCTTTCATTCCATTCACTCCTTCTCTCTATCCTTTTCTTTATTTTCATCTGATTTCTTCTTTCACCAAAGGGATATATACCTACACTCTAAAGGGGCCAAATGGAACTAAAAGATTTATAACAACAAGAAGCAGTACTAGCCCAGACCCCCTAATCCTTACTCCAATATAGTGTGTGCCTAGAGACAAATATTTTTTATTCTTATTTCTTGCTTTTAGGTTACCACAAATTACAAAACAATCCAAGCAAAATGTTATCTCCTGGCTATTCCACTTTAGACTTTATCTATTGCCTTCCTATTATAGTGAATGAAGAGTTTAGCTGTCTTATACATCTTTCCCAATCTTCCTAAATAAAAGTAGGCCAAAAATTGATTAAATCCATATTCAATATGCTCATTATTAAAATTTGTTCATTTTTTAGCCAAATAATGCAAAATGATTGATTTCTTTTCGATACAAATTTTTTTGTTTTCCCTATATTTAATAATTGCCTCATTTCTTCATTTGCTTAGTTTTATTTGAATATCTGGCTAAGCCTTCCCATACCCTACAACAGCTCTATAAAATCCTTCTCAATCCCTTTTTTCACTGGTCATACAGGTCATAGTTATCAGTTCCTTCTTTTTTCTGATAGATTTATCACTTCCATTCCCCGCCCCACCCCAAATCTGGTTCTAACCTGTACTGATTATTTTCTAGGCTGTTAAATGGGTATTGCGCTAGGATCTCCTTTCACTAATATCCTATAAATACCTCATTCCTCTCTCCTGTTTGGTTTTCTGACATTTCCTGTGTCCTAGTCATCTCCTGTCTTGCTTTACTCCTGAATTTTGGTGAATTATAACCTTGAGGATACATAGGAAGTGAGTCATTTTAGGCTTTGCATGTTTGAAAATGTCTTTATTCTATCTTCATACTTGATTAATGCAGATATCTACAGCTAAAATTCATCATATTTTGAAGACATTACTCTCTTGCCTTATAGCTTCCAATGCTGTTTTTTGATAATTGCTTTTCATTCCTGATTCTTTTATTGTGATCTCTTCCCCTTGTTTTCTCACCTTCTCAATCACCTTTTAGAGTCTTTTCTGTAACAGTCAAGTTTTGAACTGCCTAGATGATAGGCTTTGGTTTGGGTCTTTCTTTATTTATAATGTTGAGTACCCAGTGAATCCTTTCAATCTGAGCAGTCACATTTTTAATTTGGAAAAAATATTCTTTCTAAAAAATAATTTTCTAACCACTTTTTCTGTTTCTCCTTTTTAACTTGATATTGGATCACTGATATTGATCCATAAATGTTCCTATCTTTCTCTTATGGTCCAATTCTTTTTTTTTTCCCAATTCTTTTACTGAATTTTTGTTTCAGCTATCATATTTTAATACCTAAAAGTACTTGCCTTTTATCTGTTCCTTTGTTAAAAAATAAATACATAAATAACAGTCTATTCTTCTTTAAAGGATATATATTTTCTTTTATCTCTCTGAGGACATTATGGCTTCTTTGAAGTATTCTTCTGCTCCCTGCATTGTCTTTGTTTCTTCTGTGTTCCTTTTTTCTCTTTGTTTCTTTGTTTTTGTTTGTTTGCTTGATCTCTCTGCTTCATAGTGGAGGCTTTCTTTCAAAACCTGATTATCCTTTGATGTCCTATCATATCACTAAAATGCTGATTAGAAGCTTTGCAAATGGGCTTTTAAAAGATTCAGAGAGTAGCTGAAAATTTTGGGGGAAAAAGGGTCACCAAATATCAGTATCTGTAGGTCTTTAGTCTGGGATGGTTCAGTTCCCCTGAGAATGATCCTCCAAGATTCCTGGAGGGCTGTTCAGTGGGGAGTCTGCCATGTTCAGGCACTGGACAGAGGAGGGGAGCTGGGAATTTCACTGTTCAGGTGCAGAGTGTCCTTGAGTCCTCCAGTTCTCAATTCCATTTGTTATCCTACCTCTTTCAGTGTTCAAGTGTTCAAGTCCACCTTGTTTTTCCAGAGACTTCTGCAAATTTCTTTTTGGTGGGGGGCAAATGGTTCCCTGCTTGAGCCAGGTAAATATGGCATCTGAGTGTCTAATTGCTCTTCATAAAGACTTACAGATAAATTCTACATCACTCTGCCTTCTTGGTACCAAGTGCCTCTAATTCCTGTTGTTGTTGTTGTTGTTATGTGCCGTCGAGTCGGCCCCGACTCATAGCGACCCCTCCTTGGGTTTCCGAGGCAGTATCACTACGGAAGTAGGATTGCCCAACCTTCCTTCCGAGGAGTGGCTGGTGGGTTTGAACCGCCAGCCTTCTGGTTAGCAGTCAAGTGCTTTTAGCCACTATGCTACCAGAGCTCCCTGAGCCCGTCCAAATAACCATGGGATGTGTCAGCTTGCTTTCCATCTGCATCGCCCTGCAGAGGCACTTGGCTCTGACCTCTCCCCATTCTGCTAAGTCATGCTGTATTCTGCCCTCCACTTTCCATCTTTGTATCTTGTGGTTTGGGGTTATTTATGTCCCCTTGATTCATCAGAGACGGAGTTTGTGCTTTCTCTTCTTGTTTTCCCTATTGTTCAAGGATGATTTTTGAGAAAGAAGGCTGAACAGAAGGCATAGAAAGAAAGAGTAGATATGTCTTTATTCCGGCATCTTAAAACCAGAAGTTGCTAGCCTTCTTTTTTACTCATATCACATACTCTTCAATCAGTCACATTCTTATTCCTAATTCCCGGCTTCCAGAATTTCTGGGTGACTAGCCATCTTGTTTTGCTGATTTCAGACATGCAACATTTAGTTTATTAATGACTTAACAAGTTCCACATGTACTTATCATAGCTCATTTGTAGTACTAGTTTCTACAGCTAAAACGAGGTATACTTAATATACCTATAATTGGGAGGGGATTAGTCACCACCCTCTTGTGGGACTAAGTTTTCTTATCAAATGTACTAGGTATTTTTTGCTTACTCTCTGCTCCACCATTTTCACACTTCTCTATATTCTAGGAGGCTATCCTCTATTGACTACTCTGCTCATCCAACCCCACTCATTTCCATCCTCACTCCCTTTCACTCTTCCCCTGCCTTGCTGCATTTCTGGTGATCTTACTCTAAAGCCACAGTTTCTGAAGTATAACGACATTTAACTTCATTATTCCTAGTTGGTTCCCTTGACCCTGCACACACCTCTATAAATAGTTTATTAAAACATCTTCAATTTTATTCTAGGTCCCATTTGTTTCTTACCAGGGCAATGAATGACTTATCAATAAAAAGAAGATTTTGAACTAGTTCATCTTGAAAGTCCCTTGGGTTCTTAAGTGCTAAAATTTCTCTAAGAGTCACATGTATAGGTAGCATTTAATTAGAGTCTGAGTAAATTAGGGGTTTCCTTTTAGTCCAGGAGTCTCCAAATCATTATACTCCATCCTAGAAAATATAAGCATTGTCATCACAACTTAGATTTGGAGGGAATGCCAGGATATACATATTCTTCCTTTTAAGCTCTAGGCATTGGCATTAGACAGTTCTGATAAAAGTACATTTGCATTTTTTACAAATATGTATATCTTGGATATACAAATATGTATATTGGTAGCACAGTGCCTAAAGCATTTGACTACTAA
Source organism: Orycteropus afer afer (assembly GCF_000298275.1). Taxonomy (NCBI): domain Eukaryota; kingdom Metazoa; phylum Chordata; class Mammalia; order Tubulidentata; family Orycteropodidae; genus Orycteropus; species Orycteropus afer. The sequence goes on from NW_006921613.1 coordinate 9,726,288, forward strand.
GCAGAAGGTTGGCAGTTCAAAGCACCAGATGCTCCAAGGAAGGAAGATGGGCAATCTACTTCCATAAAGATTTACCACCTCAGACACCCAATGGAGTCGCTATGAGTTGGAATTGACTCAATGGCAGTGAGTTTGGCTTTGAATTTGGTTTCCCCTGCTAATCTAAGTTGTGATGATGATGCTTATATTTTGCAAACACCTTCAGCATTAATTATAAAAGTTCAAATGTTTCTTTCTATTTTTTTCTTCTTTTCCCATAGATACTTATACCATCAAAGGGCCTTAAAAAATAAATAAATAGATTCACCAATCTTCCTACTAAAAAAGAAATTAATTCATTGACATCACACCCCTCCAGCCACCAGATTATCTCTTTTCCATGCATAGCCAGATTTTTTGTATCAACTGGCCTTTTCCACTTTCTTGTCTCCAGAGACCCTTTAGCCCATTCCTATCTCGAACTGTCATTACCAAAATTATTCAACTTCCTTATCGCTAAATCGAAGTCCTATCTTAGCTAACCAGAAGGCTGGAGGTTCAAACCCACCAGCCACTCCTTGGAAGGAAGATGGGGCAATCTACTTCCATAGTGATACTGCCTCAGAAACCCAAGGAGGGGTCGCTATGAGTCAGGTCCGACTCAACGGCATGTAACAACAACAACATCTTAGTTAACATCTCAGCAGCATTTGCTGTCACTGCTAACTCCTCTCATAAAACATTCTCATCCTTGTCTTTGTTGTCTTACCTTTCTGGTTTTCCTACTACCTATCTGACTACTACTGAGCCTCTCCAGTGGATGTCTCCTCCTCTGCCCATCCCTCAAGTGTTCTTGTTTGTCAAAGCCCTGTCCTAGTCTTCCTTATCTTTCTGCCTGCACTCCAACTCTGGGTGTTCTCAGCACTCCTATGAATTCAAAAACCATTTATATACTAGTGATTCTCAAATCAATCATAATTCCAGATCTCTCTCCTGACCTTCAGAGGCATTTATCTATAACTAAACACTAGATAACTCCAGAAGTATGTCCACAAATTGTTCACATTCAACATTTCACTTCCTCTCAAACCTATTTTTTTCCATCTATCTTCCTCATTCTTTGAACCACACACACAAAGCCAGAGACCTGGATTAATCCTTGACTTTGCTGCCCCATCCACACAGCCAGTCAATGGCCAAGTTCTATTGATTCTATCTGAGATATAACTTGAATTTATCATACATTGCCCTTCTTCCTCACTGCCACTCTTCCAGACCACAAAATCTCCTACTGCTAATATTATTGCCCTCAAATCCAGAATTTATAATACAGCCAGGTGATATTCCTAAATTGCAGATATCATCATGCCACTTCCTTCCTAAAATCCTGCAATGGCTTCATATTACTATGAGGATGAAGCTTAAATTCCTCAACATACTTTACAAGGCCCAGCATCTGTTTTCCTATCTTGACTTCTGTATGCTCCAGCCACATTGAGTTCCTATTGTTTTACTTTTTTTTATTGTGGGCACTTGACTGCTAACCAGAAGGCTGGCAGTTCAAACCCACCAGCCACTCCTCGGAAGGAAGATGGGGCAATCTACTTCCGCAGTGATACTGCCTCGGAAACCCAAGGAGGGGTCGCTATGAGTCGGGTCCAACTTGATGGCACATAACAACAACAACAACATATATGTAACAAATCATTTGCCATTTCAACATTCTTCATGTATACAATCCAGTCACATTGGTTATATTCATCATGTTGTTCTACCATTACGATTATCCATTCCCAAATTTTCCCATCAACTTTAATCAAAGCTCAGCATCTTCTAAGTAGTGATTCTCTTTTTTTCTCTTCCTGCCATCCACCCCTGGTAACCACTTATAATCTTTGGTCTCTATGTACTGCCTATCTTAGATATTTCACATAAATGGAATCATACAATATCTGTTCCTTTGTGACTGGCTTTATTCACTCAGCATAATGTTTTTGAGGTCCATCCATGTTGTAGCATGTATCAGCACTTCGTTTATCATTATGGCTGAGTAATACTGAATCACATATATGTACTATATTTATCTTTCTAGATTTTTCCACATGATGCTCCCTCCACTTGATACATGCTTATCAAGTATTATCAATATTATCATGCTATAAGTGCTGCTTAACTAACATCTACAAATCCTTAAATCCTTGGTGTCTCAGCTTAGATGTCTTATGATCTCTAAATCTTGGTTAGATCTGCTCCCACAACACACTACTTACCCACTTATCAACATTATAGTTGCCTATTTACCACTTGTCTTTACAGATGGGGTTGCCACAAGTCAGAATCAACTCAGGGGCTATAGCTTCTTATTTCCCAGTCAGATCACATTATATTTCCAATACTTACAACATTGCTTGGTAAAAAGTTACCACTAAATAAATAATGGTTGAGAGATGAACAAATGAACAAACAACAAATAAATGAACAAACCATCAGATTAAAAGTAGGACCAGGGGAAACACATGTGACATATGGACTTCCTTTCCTCTTCTTTTTCTCCTCTCAAAAAAAAAGTAATAATAAGCTACCCTTTCCCCCATATAACTCATTGCTCACAAAGGGTAATTCATGTGCACTTACATATGACAGCTAAAGAGAAGAACTCTGAGTCCTTGCTTTCCCCTGCATCTATCCCTTTCCTTCCACATATAAAATTTTGAAATTGACTATTTAAACCAACTTAAAAGAAATTAATCAAGTGGCTGACTTTCTCTAATCTGCCTGATGCCCAGTCCATGTTTCCAAACCATCTGTAAACTTGGTAGTGTATGTACATGGGGTAAAAAGAACCAGCAACAACATCCATTTAAACCAAAACTCTAAAGCATTAATTAAAGCTATGCACACCTGCTGTGAACTGCAAAATCAGAGATTTATATGAATTTATAGTGGCTTCTGACCTCCTGTAGGAATTATGTTTGCTCTGAATAAGCTTTTCCTCTTTATAATGCAATATTTAAAAAAGAAAAAGTTTGTTTCAGTGACTAACTTCTTGTTGCTGGCATAAAAAGATATGTTGCTTGGTTCCTTTATGCCTTAGTTTTCACCCTTCTTACCCACTGCTTGTCAAATATTTAATTTAAGGTTTTGTGTGAAAATAAGCAGGCCCAACTATGAGGCCTAAAATTTCTTGGTCTAAATTTAACTTGTTAATGAGGTGATGGGAAAGATATCCATGCATTCAAACTCCACACTTCATCCAAGGGCATTTTAATACACTTACTCACAGATCTGTACACTGTTTGTAGGATATCAGCTATCTCATAGTGATTTCATCAGAAGCAAGACTTGCAAAATTACAGCAGTTGCCCACTTGTGCAGTCCTTGCGTGTAAGTAAATTTTTCAAAGGAAGGCATTGTGACTTCAAAATTTAGATGCTCATGACTTTGAAAAAGAAGGCTGTTGAAAAAGGCTTATACCATTCAAAGTTAGTTACCTTAGATAGGCTCATTCCCAACACTGTGAGTGTTACCAAGCCAGCACAACAGACTAAAGCACTGGAGCTGGAAAGGCCAGAACTTGGTGGGATGTTTCCATCTACCAGGCAATTCATTCCAGTCGGATTACTAAGACCAAAGTGTTCCTAAGAATAGAGAAGAAACAGCACTAGTAAATTCAGTGTTGGGTCAGGAAGTAATAGAAATGTTTTTTCATTCTCCACAGAGCTAGTCTATCAATGGACTTCTTTTACTATTTATGGAAACTACTTATACAATTCAATTGAGTTGAGACTTTACATGACATGTGTTTAATAGCTCTTGGCCATATGGTAGGTAATACGAAGAATGCTTTTTACTTTGTTCAACAAAAAAACTACTGATACATTTCCTAAATGTGTCTTGAATATTCATTTTCTTGAATATCAATCAATGTGAATGAATATTAAAAATACATAAAACTATTATAACTCAGTATTTCAAGTAGCAAGACAAGAAAAACACAGTTATTTGAGAAAAAGGTTAAATCTCTATCAGGCACATCCCTAAAAATCTGTTATTGTAAAAGTCTTAACCCAAACAGGGGTTTGTTTTTAAGGAGTATCTTTCTTCAGAAAGTCCTTTAAGAAAAGAATTCCAAACTTTCTCAGTCTTTTTTTTTTCACTGATGGAAAGACCTGGGCACAAAGAGATTAAGAGAATTCCCAAGATCACACTTGAAATAAATTGGAAGCTGGGAGTAGGGCCCAGGTCTCTGATTCCTGGTTGAGAATTTCTCTACTGCAGTGAGAAAACTGGGCCAGTATACTGTCACTATGATTTAATATACATCAGCTATACGAGAAAATCAGAATTTTACTAGTGTTTATAGATGCAATTTAGCCATATGGTAGTTTTCAAGTGAGCCAATTTACAATTCAGTCACTGATGAGAATGTAGACCCTAATAAACAATGCAGGAAAACTCTATTTCTGCAAATAGGAAAGCCCAAAGAAAGAATCAGACTGTGATTTAAAGATGGAAAGCTCTTGGGCTACTTTGATAAATATATAGGACTAAGAGATTTAGGGTGGTATCATATCATAACCTCCATGGTTTAGGATTTAAAATAAGTTTAAAGCCACTTCCTCCTTAAGAAAGAGTATCACTGTATTTATAAGTTACTGAAAAGACTCAACACCACAGTATGAAACACTATTATATTACAGTTAGGCATTTCATCGTATATATTATTCTAGGGAGAAATTTCAGTAAACTAGTTAGAATAACCAAAGTAACAAAACTCTGCAAATGAAACATTCTATGTTTTTCCTTAATTTTTTGTCCTTTCTCCCTAGGTGGTAGAACTCATGCAGCACAAAAGAAGATGTTCAATTGGATGTGCATCTCTTCTTGACTTCAAGTCATTTAAAAATTTGCTTTCCAGAAATACAAACAAATTATAAACTTAAACATTGCTGCTGCCAATACTCTTTCATGCAGAACATCAGACAGCTTGTTAAAAATATCCTTGCAGAATACTATATATTTAACCAAAAGCTGATCCACAGGGTGTCTTGAATATGAATCATCCTTACAAACTTATCATGCAATGTTTAAATTAAAATATACAACAGATTCAAAAACACAAATGGGTTTTGCCAAATCCTGTAATAGCTCTAGCTCAAAAGGATAACATGTTCAATTTAGTATAAACAGATTATCCTCTGGAACTTTCTACTATTTGAATAAGAAGGTTTCCGAATAGGCTAACATTTAAATTTTTTTCTGCCAGAAATTCATTGTACATGATTTCATACATAAGTTATCAAACCAAAGAAGATGGCTTTATGAACTAGAATGCTCAAAAACAACCCAAAGTAACAACCATTATTTAGGCCACTTTACCCATATTATACAAAAATGCACGCTGTTACAAGGAAAATCAAATTGCATTTGCCAGGAAAATGTTTCCAAATACTGTTATTCTCACTAATGCACATGACAAGCCAGATGAATTGAAGATTTAAAACCTGCCAGTAACTTTTCCCAAAAGTTATTATTGCCATGTATCTCAAACAATTAAAATTAAACACACTCAAAAGAAAGACGTGAACTCTAAAAGCAGAACATAGAGAATAGGATCATGCATCAGAAATATCTGATACATTTCTGTACTGGATATGCCACTAGATCTTAGGATACTCATGAAAAAAAAATCAGATAGGACCACTAGGCTGGAAGAAACACAGCTCTCTAAAGCACAGATTTTGTTTTGTATTTTTGTTTTGGCCTAAAAAGGCAAAAATCCACCTCTTATTGTCCTTTAATGATTCTACACAAGAGTCACAACATCTAAAATAATTATTGAAATATAAAAGTGACTCTAAAAATGACAAATACTGATTTCTTTTTGTCTTTGAAACTTTTTAAATTATAAAACTCAGCTTCTTGTTCTTATATTATGACATTAGAGATATTACAAATAACCATTCAATGTTTCTAGGAAAACAGTTATAGTAATAACTTACTACATCTAAAGTAATAACAACAATAAAGTGATAATCTATTGAATGCTTACTATGTTTCAAGTACAGTATAATCCTTGCAACAACTTTGTGGGGTATAGCACTGCCATCATTTTGCAGATAACAAATTTGAGACTTAAAAGGTTAAAGTAACATATCTGGACAGAGCCTGGATTCAGCCTCTAAATCCTATTTGACATATTCCTATCTATCCCTAAAAGAAAATTCAAATAATAGTGTAAGACTGTGTCCTCCAAAAGAAAATTTGAGCAAAGATTTTAAAAACAACATCGATGTTTGTCATGAAAGACCACTACTGCCCCCTGTGAACCCAACCCAGAAACAGCCACACTAACTCCATTGCCTGAAACATACAATTTGCAAAACAAGACAGAAACAGCAAATAGCATTGAAGGAAGAAGACAGAAATGATACAGCAAATAATACAAATTTGACACAACACATACCATAATATGAACCGCTAATAATGTAAGTTCCTCATACACCAATTTACCTGAATTCCTTTATATCCACATAGGAAATAGTTGTGCCACAGAGGCTTGGTTTTGTCAATCTGAATGTTATTAGCACTAGTACTGAAGTCTCTGTAAAAACAAAAGACACCATTTATTTGTTTAAGACTGTAAACCATCTCCTACAAAATCAATGGCTGACTGCTGCCATCTTGTGCCAAAATAGTGATACTGAGCTCTTCTTTTCCATTTACTTTCAACAGCCTTGGAAACCCTATGAGGAAGATCTACTCTGTCCTACAGAGCCAACTCAGTGGCAGTGGGTTGGGTTCAAAATACATAGTTCATTGTTGGTGTAGTGCCTAACGCATTTGACTGCTAAACTGAAGGTTGGTGGTTCAAACCCACCAGCTGCTCTGCAGAAGGAAGATGGGGTAGTCTACTTCTGTAAAGATTTACCACTTTCCAAGCCCAGTGAGGGTCACTATGAGTCAGAATCGACTTCAAGGCATTAAATTTTATCTACCCAAAAGCAATGAGCCTCTCCAGCTGCTGCAAGTTGAGAGGAAGTTGTAGTGATCTTAATAACTAAAATACCACCAATTGACCCTTTTTAAAATTAATCAATAAACTGTACTTCATTGAAATTAAAAACTATTCCTCAGACTAGAAAAAAAATATTTATAAAACATATATCTGACTTACATCTAGAAAATACAAGGAACAATTCCAGCCTAACAATAGAAGAAAACAACTCAATTTTCAAATAAGAACAAGATTTGAATATGCCTTTCAATATGAAAGATATAAAGATGACAAATAAGTACACGGAAAGATGTTCAACATCATTAGTTGTCAGAGAAAGGAAAACTAAAAACCACAATGTGATACTAAATGACTAAACTAAAATTAAAAGGAGAATGACAAAATTAAAAATACTGACCATACCACACCTTTGCAAAGATGTAGTGCAACTAGAACTCTTATTACACTGCTGGTGGGAATGCAAACTGGTTCAACCACTTTGAAAAACAGTCATTGTTTTAAAAAGGTAAACATGCATGTACCATCAGGAGTTCTAGTCGCATAGTGCCTAAGGCATCTGACTGCCTACCAGAAGGCTGGCAGTTCAAACCCACCAGCCACTCCTCAGAAGGAAGACTAGGCAATCTACTTCCATAGAGAGACTGCCTCAGAAACCCAAGGAGGGGTTCGCTATGTGACCCAGACACCCCAGTTATAAGTATTTACCCAAGAGAAATGAAATATATGTTCACAGATAGATTTATATACAAATGTACATAGCCCCATCATTCCTAAAAGCCAAAAACTGGAAATAACTCAAATGTCCATCAACAGATGAATAAATAAAAATAACTGTGGTATATCTATGCAGTGAAATACTACTCATGATGCAGACAATTCTGGGAGGAATGCTGCATGCTCCTAGGGTGGAATCAAGCCCCTTGCATACAGCAGGGATCCTGACAATTCACCTCTGCTTCCCTGACTCATTCTCTATCTTTCATCTGTACTTCTTCCTGGGATCATCTCCCTAATACACTACCTTCATCTAAGTCTGTCTCAGGTTCTGCTTTTGTGGAAAAGGGAAATGAGACCATATTCATCATTGTAGCAATGGTGAAATGAATTTGTGAAAATCAATGTGACAAAGTTTGATCCATCTGTTTTTAAATGTTTATAAACAATGACAGAAAAATGTGTTTTAGGTAATGTAAAGCTTTCTTTAAAAGGTACAAAATGTACAGAAGGATATATTCTCAATCATGCAAAATGAATAGGAAAAATATAATTTATACAATACATTTTACACAAAAGTAAGGAATTTATTTTGCATAACTTGATATAGTTCTTAATCAAAAGCTCTCATAAAATTTTTGGTCAGTGGATGAACAGTATTGCAGTGAAACTGTCCAATAAACAATACAACAAAAATATAAAAATATGCCAACTTTTATCAAATTTTTTTTTTCTAATTAGCAAATCAAATTCTTCATAACATATAAGCAAGTACAGTTTACTGCTTGAATGCAAAGATGGTTCAACTTTAGGAAATCCATCAAAATAATTCACCATATTGAAAAAAATCTAATCTTTAATACTAAAAAGACATTTAGTAAAATTTAATACTTACTAATGAATATTTTTAATCTTAGCAAACTAATATTTTTTTAACTTCATAAAATATATGTACCAGTCTATATGCTCAATACTGAGGCTACAGCATTGAAGAAGAGAGGCAACAGTACCTGAAGTCACAGAGTTTACAATGCCTAAGGCACTTGACTGCTAACCAGAAGGCTGATGGTTCAAACCCACCAGCCACTCCTCGGAAGGAAGGTTGGGCAATCTACTTCCATAGTGATACCACCTTGGAAACCCAAGGAGGGGTCGCTGAGTTGGGTCTGACTCAAGGGCAAACAACAACAACAACATTCAGATAAATAATCAGATAATGATATAATAGCACAGTAAGAAGCTGTGAAAGAGAATTATAGGGTGTTGTACTAATGTAGAAAATGAACCTAACCTGAATTTCCTAGAGATAGTTACCTCCAAACCAAACAAACAAACAAACAAACAAAAAAAAAACACTGCCATCAAGTCAATTCTGACTCATAGCAACCCTATAGGACAGAGTAGAAGTGCCCCACAGGGTTTACAAGGCTGTAAATCTTTAAAGAAGCAGGCTGCTTAACCTTTCTCCCATGGAGTGACTACTGGGCTTGAATCACCAACCTTCTGCTTAGCAGCCAAATGCTTTTGCACTATGCCGCCACAGCTCCTTATAGATAATAAATATCCTGTGGGTAAGGACAGAGTTATTGTCATCTTTGTTCATAAGTCTCAAATAAGTGAACAAATAACAAACAAACAAAAAAAAAAAGACTAGTTGCTATAAAAAATCAATTCTAACTCATAACTACATGTAAATAAACATTAGTTACTTCAGATTTTTTTAAAGTCAGGTCAAAATTTCCAATTAATTAAATGATTAAATAGATGTCTCCTAAAAAGTTATTTGAGTACTGTTGTGGTTAAGTTTGTGTGTCAACTTTGCTGGGCCTGGTTGAGTGGCTGGGCAGCTGAATGCAGTTATTCCCTATGGTGAGATAGGTAATTAACTCCATGGCGGAATCTATTGGAGCAGCTGAGTAGCTGCTTTGGTTATGTGATATGCTACCCACATATAAGAAATAGCCTTGGGGATGAACTCTAGCTTATGGCACACTTGAAACCTGCATGTAGCTGTGTTGTTGTTCAGTAGCCTGCCATGCTCTACTGACCTTGGAACTTTCAGTGGACTTGAATTAATGGCCTGGCATGTGGTTTGGTAACATTGGGACTGTGCCTTTTTATTTGTCAACCTCGGGCTTGTCAGCCTCAGCAGCCAGCAGTTGTCTGAGTGAAAAAAAGCCTCTAACTTCAGTGGGTTGGGAGCAGGAGGCAGAGCTGAAGCCCAAGGTTGAGGGACTTTCACCCAGTCCCTACAGCCTGGCACTCTGAACTCAGACTTAAAGCCTCCAAACTTCCAAAGAATAAACTCCTGTTTGTTCAAGCCATCCCATTTGTGGTATATTCTTGGCAGAACAGTACTAGGTAACCAGAACAAGTACAAACACAACATCACCCACATACACACATAGAGCACAAAGCATATACAATTGTTGTTAGGTGCCATCAAGTCAACTTTGACTCATAGTGACCCCATATGACAAAGTAGAACTGCCCTACAGTGTTTTCTAGGATGTAATCTTTATGGAAGCAGATCGCCAAGTCCTTCTCCTACAGAGCTGGATGGGTTCAAACTGCCAACCTTCTAGCTAACAGCCAAGTGCTTAACATCCTACTACCAGAGCTCCTTCTTACAGTTGTTGTTGTTATGTGCCATCGAGTGGGACCCGACTCATAGTGACTCCTCCTTGGGTTTCCAAGGCAGTATCACTATGGAAGTAGATTGCCCAACCTTCCTTCCAAGGAGTGGCTGGTGGATTTGGACCACCAGCATTCTGGTTAGCAGTCAAGTGCTTTAGGCACTATGCT
>NW_006921613.1:9736903-9751381 GCF_000298275.1 Orycteropus afer afer
GTTGTTGTTGTTGTTTGCCGTCGAGTCGGCCCCGACTCATAGCGACCCCTCCTTGGGTTTCCGAGGCAGTATCACTACGGAAGTAGGATTGTCCAACCTTCCTTCCGAGGAGTGGCTGGTAGGTTTGAACCGCCAGCCTTCTGGTGAGCAGTCAAGTGCCTTAGGTACTATGCTACCAGAGCTCCTTATAGTAGCAATGCTAAATACTCACGGATACAAGGGGTTTGTATTGGCCAGCTGGATAGTGTGTGTTTTCACAGGTTCCACAGCTATTAGCATATCTTGTTCTACAGCCATAGGAAGAACAGAATATCCGCAGTAATCTATATGCTCTCCTAGAAAAAAGAGAAAGCATTTTTTACCACTTGTTAGCACATGCAAAAAAAAAAAAAAAAAATCCCTCAAATCAACATTCAGAAAAATCTTGAGTACAAGTCAGGTTACAACTGAACATAAAAATACTATTATTATGGGCAGAGAGTGATTCTACTTTCTTCTTCCCAGGAATCTCAGTTAGGAATTTCTGCCAAGCATTTTCACAAGTGTGGGTTTTTTTTGTTTTGTTTTGGGTTTTTTTTTTCACCTCCTCACTCATAATGGAAACCCCTGTGTGGTGCAAATGATTAACACTCTCAGCTATTAGCTAAAAGGTTGAAAGTTTGAGTCCATCCAAAGGTACCTCAGGAGAAAGGTCTACTTCTGAAAAACTAGCCATTAAAAACCCCATGGATCAGAGGCAGTACATGATGGTAGCATAGTAAGATGCCTCATAACATCCCTTTTACAACAAAGAGCCAAGAAAACAAGTGAATCTGGTAATAGATGACAACTTTGGAATCCTAAGCATGAAAGGAGAGGTTGAGAATCAGACTGAGTACCAAGTAGAAGGAGAGAATATATAAAACTACAGACATGGATAGGATCTACAGATTGCCAGTGCCCTACCAGATGAACCTGCACATTGTGGTCATATTGAAACGAAGCAAGCAGCATTCCCAGCTGAAGCCCCCATTAGGTAGTGCAGACAAATAAATGACTCTGCAACCATGTCAGAGATTCCCACCCTATGAAAGTTGAGTGCACTCACCTCACCTACCACATCCCCACAGCCCACCCAGGCCAGCGATCCATAGACCTGAGGTACCCTCCCACCCTTCTCAGCCATCCTCCCAACATACACAATCACGATTCAATGACATTCACCACTGCCCTGCCCCCACAGCCAGTGGTCCACAGACTGCCACTCAACCCTTCATTCAACCACTCATGTCAAGGATCTGCAGATCAGCAGTACAAACCTCTCCTTCCAGCCACCGCTGCCAGGTTCCCACAGAATGGTGATGCTCATTTCACCTAGCCACTGGCACTGGGACTCATGGAACTCTGGTGTCCCCTCTCCCAGCCACTCAACTTCACCAGGGGCCATGATCTGGCAATGACCACTTCTCTGCCTAGTAACCAGCTCCAGGAGCTTGTGGATGGACAACATCCCCTCTGACACCTACCAACCTGTGCTGGGATCCCACAGTCCAGCAGTACCCATTCCTCCACCTGTCCACATACATTGGGGGCCTGAGGACTGGTGGCGCCAAGTCCTAAGCCCAGACACCTGCACTGGGAACCAAGGATTGGAGGTATCTACTTCTGTAACTGGCCACTGGTGCTAGGAGCCTGAGGATCAGTGAGACATCCTCTCTGCCCAGCCAACTAAACCAGGGGCCTAAGGACCAGCAGTCCCTGCCCCCACACCCAGGCACCTGCACTGGAGGCCCATGCACTTGTAGCACCTGCTATGCTGCCCAGCCATTGGCACTAGGAACCTATGAACCAGAGGCACCCACTCCTACAACCAGCCATCTTTTCCAGGAGTCCACAGACTAGCAGCAGCTCCTACTCCCTCCAGCCACAACCACTGGGGACTCAAGAACAAATAACACATCCTCCCATGCATTGTGTGCTAGTAGACAGGGGCACAACCTACTAGTAGGCACTGGGGCACTAATGACATCACCCCTGCCTTGCCCTCTGTACCACCACCACTGCAAGTGGAAGTTTGTGCCCACTTGGACCACCCCCGCACAGTCCTGCTGTCAGGGACTGTTGTTGAGTTTCAGTAACATCCACCTTATGACTGATGACTCAGGCACCCTTACTACAAACACCTAGCAACTGACAGTGGACACACATAACACCCAACCCAGAGGCTAAGGAGAATACTCCCTGTACCCATATCACTTCAACAGCAATGCCAGATACATCTTCACCTGAACCTCAAGACCAGTGAACAGTGACCCACATTCATACACCCAGCCACTGCCCCAAACACTCAGAGACATGTGATAAGAGTTCCAGTGCAGCCAGACTAGTGACCAGAGTACCATGTACATCCCACACAATGAGATATATGAAAACAAAAGAAAATTAAAAATCAGGATGCAGATGACATTCAATAAATACAATACATTCATGCCTTGTAGACAAGAGAAAATATCAAATAACATAAAGAGAAGCAGGATAAGATGGCTCCAGTAAGTGATCAAAATAAAGAACCAGAAAACCTCCCAGAGGAAGAAATAGTAACAGAACTACCTTATAAGGAATTCAAAAAACTAATATGCAGGATTCTCCAAGAGATTAAGAAACAAATCAAGGAAAACACAGACAAAGTAAAAGAAGAATTCAGGAAAACAAAACAAGAAAATTAAAAGACAATTAGGAACAATACAAAAACAGCAACTACAAATCCAAAAAAGTAACAATAAAATTTGAGCAAAAGATAATTCAATATAAGGACACAAAAGCAGAAATGAATCAACAGAAGACTGGATCAATGAAATAGGGGACAAATCCCTTGATTTCAATATGTTTAATGAAAATCAGGAAAAAAAATAAGAATGAAGAAAGCCTAAGAATTGTGTGGGACACTATCAAGACCCCTTCTGTTGGTACTGGCCACCGTCTATCATTGATAGGTTAGTGCAGAAGAAAGTGGTGGCCCTCACCCAGTTGGTAGGGCTGGAGGATTTGGAAAAGGCAAAAAAAAAAAAAAAAACAGAAAATTGAAGACTTGCTAGTAGAAAATTTCCCTAAATCATGAAGACAAGAAGATATCCATCCAAGAAGCTCAACAAACCCAATACAAGATCAAAACCCCAGCCATCGAGTCAATTCCAACTCATCATGACCCCCATTAGATTTCCAAGGTTGTAAATCTTTACAGAAATAGATTGCCTCATCTTTCTCCCATGGAACAACTAGTGGGTTTGTACCTCCAGTATAATAATACCAGTATATCCACAATACTGCATTATCATTAACACCAAACACCAGGCTACAGATAAACACATAGACATTTGAGAGGATCAGATGGGGGTCAGTGAACAGGATTATACTCCAGACCAAGGATAGATTCAGTTGAGGCTAATCTTGCCCAGATACCAGTGATACAAAATACCCACAATCCTTACAGAAACAACAGAAGACAGACATAGATCAATCCCTCACAGACAGCCAGACACTGTGGGAGAGAGATCCAATGGATCTGCCAAGTCAGGACCATAGTATTGGGGGACACCAGACTCAATTGGCACAATAAAATACATAAAAATCTTGTTCCACAACCTACGTTGGTAAGTAATAAATGGGGTCTTAAAAGCTTTCAAGCATCCATCTAAGATGCAACCAATGGTTTCCTATCATCCAAAATGAAGAAGATTGGGGAAAAAAAAAAAAAAAAAGACATTTTGGAAGCAATCAGCCCTAGGACCTCGAGACCAAAACAACTAGATGGTGCCCGGTTACCAATGCCAACCACTCGGAAAAGGATCAAAACTGGAGATCCTGGACAGAGTGGGTTGGGAAAATGAGAAACAAAATCCAAAAACACAGTAATGGCCAGAATTACTGGTCAGATAGACTCTGGTGAGCCCCCCAATACTATGGCCCTGACACTTTGGGCCTGAAATAAAACTCACTCCCAGGGCCTGGCTCTCAGCCTAATAGTAAATAAGACATACACACAGACCACTCAACCCAGGATGACGCACCCACATACTCTATGGAAATGTATCCCTTGGAACAATCAACCACGGAGCACCAGAGGGGCAACATTCGCACAGAGGAAATGCAGGACACACGGGAGTGCATAACTACGGGGCATGGGGTGGGGGTTACTGGAAAGGGAGGGAAGGAGACTGGGTTAGAGTTGGGCATGGTAAATGGGGACTGAAACCAAATGTGCACAGAATGTTGAATGTAAAACAAACTCTGAAAACTCTCAAATATGATGATGAAATTAGGACATTTCCAGATAAAGAGAAATTAAACAGAGGGAGCACAGCCTCACAATAAATGTTAACAAAGGGACTTCCAGCAAGTTGGTGGAATAGGCAGACAAGCTACACAGACTCTCTGCAACAAAGAAATGAGAAACTAATTAAAACAGATACAGAAGATAATCCTGGAACTCTGACCTTTGAAAGGAAAGGACAAAGAAATGGATTGTATACCAACTAGTAGAAGAACTTGAATGAAAACAGTAAATAAGAAGACAAACAGAGCTGCAGATTGTTGGCTGCTCTGACTGGCACAACCAATTTGAATATTTCCAAGTGGCATTCCAATCCAAGCAGCAACCTAAGAAACAGCTCTGCTTGCTGAGGACTCCACAGGCAACCATGCTGGTGGCTGACAACTAGAAAGGAAAACCGTGAATAAGGAGACAAACAGAGATGTGGACTGTTGGCTGTCCTAAGGGTGAGGCCAATTTGACTATTTGCAAGTGGTGTTCTGATCCAGGCAGCAACCCAGGAATAGGCTCTGCTTGATGAGGACAGCACGGGCAACTGCACTGGAGGCTGATGACTACAAAGGTGCAATATTCCCCTTGTTACTCTTGTATCCCATACCCTCTTGGTGAACAGAGGTGTGGCCATTCCCCACATCTCCTCATCTTCTGGACCTGTAGGAATTCCTTCCTTCCAGGTCTGGGCACCCTGGTGCCGTGCCTCACCCCCAGTTTTCTTTTTGTTTGCTTGTTTTAAAATTATTCTCTTTTTTCTCCCTGCTTTCTTCCTTTCTTATTTATTTTTTCCCCCTTTCCTTTCCTTGGTCTCTTTCTTTCATTCATTCTTTAGTTTTTCCTCATTCCCTTCTTTTTTCTTTCTTTTCCTCTTTTGTTTTTTCTATCCCTTGTTTTTATTTTTCCATTTTTCTAATTTTTCTTTGTTCTTTTTCTCTTGCTCTTTTTTGTTATTCTCCCCTCCCCAGATATCTTGTGGGTATTTTTTTTTTCTCTTTTTCTTTTTTTTTCTCTTGTCATTTACTTACATTTTTATTTTCATTTATTGTCTTCATTTTTGCAAGCATTGCTGTTTGTTTACACCAGTTTATGTTTTTTTTTGTTTGTTTGTTTGTTTTGTTTTTTCACTGTGCTTTTATTTTTTTGTCCAGCCAGATGGGAGACAGCAACCATGCCCACACAACCCAACCATACCCACACCTCCTCCAGCCCCACCAACTGGGTGAGGGCCACCACTTTCTTCTGCACCAACCTATCAATGATAGATGGTGGCCAATACCAACTCAACTCACCCTCAAATCCTCTTCACAAACAGCTAACAGAGATATGTGCATACATTCTCATTCTCTATCGTACCCAAAAGGAAACAGGTGTTGAGTGCCTAAGTGCTGTCAAAGTAGAAAATATAGTAGAAATATAAATACAAGGATATCACAATGTCTCAGAGACAACTGACCATCCCATTTCACAGAAGAAGCAAGATAAAGTAGCACTGACAAGGAACCAGTTACAGACCCAGAAAACCTCCATTAGGAAGAAGTGATAAGAAGTAGTCATAAGAAATTCAAAAGAATTATATTTAGGTGCCTTCAATGGATTGAGAGACAGATCAAGAAAAATACTGACAAAATTAAGGAAATGTGGTGTAGTGAATTACTTGGTATGGCTTTTTTAGCCATAGTCTTTGTAACTCCCACTGGATTACCATGCAAATAAGTTGTGTAGCACTCTGATTTTGGGATTGGTTAGTTTTGTCACTCTGACAGGCTTAAAATGAGCCCTCCTAGAGGTAGAGAGGGCATCTCACTGGCATCAAGAGAGAAGAACTGGAGGTTAAGTAGAGTGTGTCCTTGGACCTAAGATCTCTACACTGGACCTCCGTGGCAGAGAAGCATGGCAGAGAGAGATGTGTGGCAGAGAGAGATGCATGGCAGAGAGAGATACCCTGGCAGAAAGACAGTGATATTGGAACCAACAGGCATGAGACAGAGAGGTAGGCTTACCTGGACCACAGAGGCAGAAGCCAGGCCAAGATGCCAAGGGCCAGAGAGGCATTTCTGAGGGCACAACAAAAGGGAGACTGTCTTGACTGAAGAACTGTATCCTGAGTGCATTACGGAACCTGAATTATAGCCTTTTATTTCCCTAATAAACCCCATAAATGTGAGCATTGTCTGTGAATTCTGTGTGGCCATTGCAACAAATTATCAAACTATCAGAGAAGGAGTAAATGCTGTGGGAGGAACAGTTGGTGTCAGAATTGGTAAAAGGCTGGAGTGTGGCAGCATGTCTGGCCTCATAAGAATAAGCCTTGGGCTCCTGATGGTGATTCTGTCTTCCTTTTGTGAAGTTAGAAGAGGTCAGAGTATGCTGCCTCCATTTCCTTTTAGGAGGAAAACATAAACTCTAGAAACACAAAACTCTAGAACAATTTAGGAAAACAATACAAGAACTGACAAAATAAATGAAAATTAGAAACTATAAAAAACAGCAAATAGAAATCCAGAAGATTAATACTAAGATTTCAGAATTAGATAACACATTGAATGGACAAAGGAGTAGAATCAAATCAATGGAAGACAGAATTAGTGAGACTGAAAACAAATACCTCAATAGTACTTTGTTAAGGGATCAATCAGACAAAAGATCAAAACAAAATGAAGAAAGCCTAAGATTCATGTGGGATGCCATCAAGAGGTATAACCTACATGTAATCAGAATTCCAGAACAGGAAGAGACAAATAAAACCACAGAGAAAATTGTCAAAGATTTGTTGGAAGAGAATTTTGCTAATATGATGAAAGATGAGAAGATATCCACTCAAAAGTTCAACAAACCTCAAACAGGATAGACCCCAAAAGAAAATCAACAAGACATATCAAAATCAAACTCAACAAAACAAAGACAAAGAAAGAATTTTTAAAAATGAAGTTACCTACAAAGGGCAACCAATAAGATTAAGCTCTGTTTTTTCAGCAGAAATTATGCAGGAGAGAAGGCAATGGGATGATATATATAAAAACCCTGAAAGAAAAATATTTCCAACTAAGAATTCTATACCCAGCAAAATTGTCCCTCAAATATGATAATGAAATTAGGACATTTCCAGAAAAACAGAAATTAAGGGAATTTGTGAAAAGCAGACCAATCTTATAAGAGATGCTAAAGGGAGTCCTTCAAACAGAGCACCAACAGCAGCAGACAACAACTAACAATTAACACACATATCAACATAACCCAGAAACCAACCCAGTTATACCAAACCAAAAAAAAAACAAACTCTCTGCCATCCAGTTGATTCAACTCATAGAAACCCCTCTTTGTGTTTCTGAGGTGGTTTCTCTATGGAAGTAGATTGTCTAATCTTCCTTCCAAAGAGTGGCTGGTGGGTTTGAACCACCACCTCTGGTTAGCAGTCAAAGGCCTTAGGCACTACACCACGAGAGCTCCATACACGTATCCAAAGTAAAACAAGCTTGCAAGACTGTAAACAGGAACCAGAGACATCAATTGGTAAGTACAGACAACTAGAAACCAAAAAGAGGGAATAAACAATGTAGGTACAGAACTTCCAAATGGAGAGGAAGCCAAGACAATTGCAAGATAGAAAAGACTGTTCTAAACTTGGGAAGAAAATAATCATAAGGAAACCTCAGAGAAAAATAATAAACTTTCATTTCAAACTAAGAAAAGAGGACAAGCACAAATATTTGGCAAATACTAAAAACAAAATCAACAAAGGGAATGATAATATAATAAGCTCAACACAGAAAATTATGCAGAACAAAGAAATCAGCAACATCATGAAAAAAACATGCAACTAAATGACAGCAATAAATTCATACTTATCGATAGTAACACTGAATGTAAATGGATTAAATGCACCACTCAAAAAATGGAGAGTTGCAGATTGGATAAGAAAACAGCACCCATCAATATGCAGTCTACATAAGACTAACCTCAAACCAAAAAAGAAAAAAAAACAACTAAAAATCGAAGGTTGAAAAGTTGTATCAAGCAAATGGCAATCAAAAAAGAGCAGGCATGGAAATATTAATTTCTAATAAAATAAGACAAAAACCACCATAAGAGAAAAGGAAAGGCATTATATAATGATTAAAGGATCAACTGAACAAGAGGACATAAAGAGGATAAATATCTATGCACCCAATGAACAAGGTCAAAAATACACAAATCAGACTTTAACAGAATTGAAAAGACAAATAGATGACTCCACAGAAAAATCAGACTACTATTTGGAAATACAACAAAAGGAAGTGAACAATACAATAACACTAAGGAAAATGAAGACACAGAAATTATTTTAAAAATTAATTTTAAAAAGAAGTAGTAGGAGATGTTAATACACCACTTTTAATCAAAGATAGAACTGGAAAGAAACTCAACAAAGACAAAGAAGAACTAAAGAATACTTGACATTATAGATATCAACAAGCACTTCACCCAACAACAGCACAATATACATTCTTTTCCAGTACACATGGAACTATCTACAGGATAGACCATATGTTAGGCCACAAAGCAAGACTCAACAAAGTTAAAAACATTGAAATACAGCAAAGCATCTTCTCAGATCAAAAGTGAGTCACCAGCACAATAACACTAAGGAAAAGGAAGACACAGAGAGGTGCAAAAGAGGCACAAACAACAAAAATAAACACTTTGACACATGCACAATACTGGATTATCAGTAACACCAAACATTAATCTATGAGTGGACACATAGGTAGGCTGAATGACCAGGAATGTCTAGGCAGAAGAGAATACAACCATGACCATATATAAGTTCGGTAGGCAATATTTCTACATACATATTTGTATGTGCTATAAGAATGTCCATATAGATAATAGAACCAAAAGGAGGCAAAGTTATGACACCTTCTTAGCTTATCAAAAGACTTCTCCAAAACATTAAAAAGAGAACATACAGACTGGGGAAAGAAAATTTAGCAACAACATATCTGATAAGGTATTAATCTCCAAAATTTATAGAAAACTTTGACACCTCAACAACACAAAGGCAAACAACCAAAATTAAAACACAAGCAAAAGACATGAACAGATACTTCACCAAAGAAGACATTTGGGCGGCCAACAAATACATTTTTTAAATGCTATCATTAGCCATTACAGAGATGCAAACTAAAGCAACAATGAGATATCATTTCACCTTGCCACTGAGAGCAATGATTGAAAAAAACAGAAAACAACAAATAGTAGGGAATGGAGAGAATGGAACTCTCATATACTGCTGGTGGGATTATAAAATGGTACAACTACTGTAGGAAACAGTGTGGCTTCTGTTCTGGTTACCAAGTACCACTCAGACAGAAATATACCATAAATGGGATGGCCTTAACAAACAGGAGTTTATTCTCTTACAGTTTGGAGGCTTTAAGTCCAAGTTCAAAGTGCCAGGCTCTAGGGGTTGGGTGAAAGCCCCTTAAGCTCTGCCTCCAACTCCTGGCCCACTGAAGCTACAGGCGTTTCTTCACTAAGCTGCTGGCTGCTGAGGCTGACAAGCCCAAGGTTGACAAGTAAAAAGGCACAGTCCCGATGTTACCAAACCACACAGCAGGCCATTAATTCAAGTCCACTGTAAGTCCCAAGGTCAGCAGACTTGTGGATCCAAGTGTGCCATAAGCTTGAGACCATTCCCCAAAGCATCTGCTTATATACAGGAAGCAGACCACAGTCTAGGCAGCTACTCAGCTGCTCACAGTAGATACCACCATGGAGTTGATGACCAGTCTCATCACGCAGAATACTACCACCAGCTGCCCAGCCACTCAACCAGGCCCAGCCAAGTTGACATACAACCATAACCACCACAGCTTTCTTAAAAAGTTAGAGAACAGATACCAACAATCCCACTGCTATATACATATCACAGAGACAAAAGAGCCATGACAAGGATATATGCACAATCATGTTCAGTGCAGCACTTCACAATAGGAAAAAGATGGAAACAACCAAAGTGCCCATCAATGGATGAATGGATAAATAAACTATGGTACATACACACAATGGAATACCATGTAATATTAAAGAATAACAATGAATCCTTGAAGCGCCTCCATGGATGAACCTGGAGGACATTATGCTGAATAAAATAAGCCAATCACAGAAGGACAAATACTGTATTTGACCACCACTTTAAAAAGTCAAGGAAAGGTTTACACACAGAAAGAAACATTCTTTGATGGTTACCAGGGATGGGAGTGGAAAGAGGGAAAATTACTAACTAGAGAGTACACATGTATTAACTTGGATAAAGGGAAAGGCAATATATAATAAGGGGGAGAGCGGTACAATATAACCAAGGCAAAGGAAGATACTAGGAAGTATACAAGAGAACAAAGCAACAATGGTAAATACTGTTACACACAAAATCCTACAATAACAGTAACAACAAACAATAATTTACAAGTGGATCTGCAAGCTAAACAAGTGTGGGATGGCATATGGGAGTATACCACAGAGCTATGATGGGTTTGGTTCCAGGCCACCACAATAAAGCAAATATCACAATAAAGCAAGTCATACAAATATTTTGGTTTCCCAGTGCATATAAAAGCTATATTTACACTATATGGTAGCCTAGTAAGTGTGCAATGTTGTTGTTGTTAGGTGCTATGAAGTTGGCTCTGGCTGGCAGTGACCCTATGTACAACAGAACGAAACAGTGCCTGGTCCTGCACCATACTCACATTCCTTGCTATGTTTGAGCCCGTCATCACAGCCAGTATGTCAATCCATCTTGTTGGGGGACTTCTCCTTTTACTCTGACCCTCTACTTTACCAAGCATGACATCCTTCTCCAGGGACAAGTCCCTTCTAATAACATGACCAAAGTAGGTGAGATGAAGTCTGATCATTCTCGCTTCTAAGGAGCATTCCGGCTGTACTTCTTCCAAAACAGATTTGTTAGTTCTTCTGGCAGTGTATATAATATTTTCAATATTCTTTGCCAAACAGCCCAGTTCAAGTGCATCAATTCTTCAATCTTCTTTATTCATTGTTCAGCTTTCACATGAATATGAGATGACTAAAAATACCAGGCTTGGGTCAGGCCTTAGTTTTCAAAGTGACATCTTTGCTCTTTAACACTTTAATATGTCTTTAGCAGCAGATAGTATCCTGCAATATGTCATCTGATTTCTTGACTGATGCTGCCATGAGTGTTGATTGTGGATCCAAGTAAAATGAAATCCCTGACAAATTCAGTCTTTTCTTCATTTATCATTATGTTGCTTATTGGTCCAGTTATAAAGATTTTTGTTTTCTTTATGTTGAAGTGTAATCCATGCTGAAGGCTTTATGTAGTCTTTGATCTTCATCAGTAAATGCTTCAGGTCATCTTTACTTTCAGCAAGCAAGGTTGTGCCATCTGCAAATTGTAGGTTGCTAATGATTCTTCCTCCAATCCTGATGCCATAATCTTTTTCATATAGTCCAGCTTCTCAGATTATTTGCTCAGCATACACATTGAATAAGAATGATGAAAGGATATAACCCTGTCGCACAGCTTTCCTGATTTTAAACCACTCAGTAGCCTCTTGTTCTATTTGAACGACTGCCTCTTGGTCTATGTACAGGTTCTTCAGTTAGTGTGCTGGAATTCTCTTTCTTCACAATGTTATCCATAATTTGTTATGATCCACAAAGCTGAATGCCTTTTCATAGTCAATAACCTTTGCATAGTCATGTCTTTGACTATGCATTATTAAAAATTAAAAAATTTGACAGTATTATTAAAAATTTGGAATAACATGAGAATCACCAAAATATGACACAGAGACATAAAGTGAGCACATGCTATCAGAAAAGACAGCACCAATAAAGGATTGCCACAAACCCTCAATTTGTAAAATATGAAAGTGCAATAAAATAAGGTATGCCTGTATAGGTTTGGTAGAGGACATTTCTACACACATATTTTTACATGTTGCAAAGATATGCATATATATAATATAGTAAAAGAACATCATGCTTGGTAAAGTAGAGGGTCAGCAAAAAAAAAAAAAAGACCCTCAACAAGATGGATCGACATAGTGGCTGTAACAATGAGCTCAAATGTAGCAACAATTGGGAGGCTAGTGCAGGCCTGGGCACTGTTTCATTCTGTTGCATATAGGTCGCTATGAGTTAGAATCAGCTCTCAGCACATAACAACAAAGACACATATAGTGGAGCACGCAGGGGCAAAGTTATGAAACTTCTTAGCCACTCCCAAACACCCTGAAAGACTAAATCACTGGGCTATGAGCTTAGGTCCATAGTCTCAGAGGACATCTAGATCAATTGGCATAACATACTCTAACTGAGCAGCCCTCTAAGATATAACTTTTGGTCTTACCCCACCCAGAGCAAAGAAGAGCAAAAGAAAATCAAAGACTCAAGGAAATAATCAGTCGAAGGGACTAATGGACCATACAAACCAGATCTACCACTAGCCTGATACCAGAAGAACTAGATAGTGCCCACCTATTACTACCAAACGCTCTGATCTTGATTAAAAATAGTAAAAATCATAAAATCATAAAATTAAAAATGATAAAAAAAGACTAACCTCACTGATCTGATAGAGACTGGTGGAACCCTCGAGACCATACCCCTTAGAGGCTACGGAACCCTTCCAAACCTGGAAATGAACCTACCCCTCCTGGTCACCTCTCATCCAAACAAGAGACAGGACTACAAAGTGAACAACAGCACCTGTGAGGAACATACTCATCAAAACATCAACCACACGAAGCCAAGAGGTCAGTTTTTGCCCAAAAATGAAGTTCAGAAGGCAGAAAGGAACAAGAAAGGACAAATGGAAATGGAAAACCCAGAGAGGAAGTAAGAAAAGTGCTGCTACATTGAGGGACTTGCAACTAATGTCACAAAACAAAATGTGTATAAATTGTTGAATGGGAAACTAATGTGCTCTATAAACTTTCACCCAAACCAGAATAAAATGTTCAAAAAACCTATGGATCACATTTCAATTCTGACATACACGAGGTCACTGAAAGTCAGAATCAACTCAACAGCAATTGAAAAACTAAAACTTCATAATCGTCATTCTCAAATATTTTAGTTATATGACCATCAAGAAAATTGGTAATGCCTTTCTCTGTTGCTCTTCTGTATTGATTTCTTAAATATTAACAATTGAAGAACATAGCACATGCTCCTTTAACATTATAAAGAAATTATTTGAGCATAATCTCAATATCCTTTTGTGAAAAATGAGCTACTTATCAAGACCCATGGAGGTGAGCAGATCATCTATTCTACCTACCTACTTCTCTCTGTCATCCTGAATAAACAAAACAAAGCAAAAACCTGATCAATAATATTAATAATATGAACTGAGAATGATGAAAATGTGTTCTTTATGCAAAACAGCACATCTTGCTACTAGCAGAAATACATGAAATATTCTATTTTTCTAGTTCTTCTGGGAAAAATTAAGAACTATATTAACCAAAAAAAGGAAAAAAAATTAAAAAGAAGGAACTTTAAAATACCTATTAGATTGACTCTTCCAGGTGCTCGAACATAAAACTTGGGAAAGGATCCAAACTTAGAGTTAAACATCTCTTTCAGCTTCAGCAATCTGAAAACAAGAGTAAAATGTCTCAGACCATCATTTAACAGAAAATACATAAGATAAACATATATACATACACAGAGACATTTCATACACCTGACATTAATTTTTCCTAAAAAATAAAAGCAAAATCTTCTGACACACTTCCTTGAAAACCCCAGAGCAAAACAGTATTATAACATCCTTAGTAACATGGCAGTGAGTTTTTGGTTTTTTGGCTTGGTTTTGGAAATAAGAATATAGCCAAGTCATGCCTCCTACCATACACAAAACACAATTCAAGATGGATTAAGGACCTATGCAAACTAAAACCATAAAATTCTTAGAAGAAAAAGCAGGGCAATGTTGTTAGGTCTAGCTTTTCACAATGAGTGGTAATGTAATAACAAAAGTACAAACAGCAAAAGACAAAATTAAAAAATGGAAGCTCATAA
Organism: Orycteropus afer afer; assembly: GCF_000298275.1. NCBI lineage: Eukaryota > Metazoa > Chordata > Mammalia > Tubulidentata > Orycteropodidae > Orycteropus > Orycteropus afer. Next base: position 9,751,263 of record NW_006921613.1, read on the forward strand.
ATATTAAAAATGTTAATATTTTTTATTTATTTATTATATTATTCATTTTTGTCACTACCCACCAGCCACTCCTCGGAAGGAAGATGGGGCAATCTACTTCTGTAGTGATACTGCCTCGG
>NW_006921613.1:9751481-9752561 GCF_000298275.1 Orycteropus afer afer
AAAAAATGGAAGCTCATAAATATTAAAAATGTTAATATTTTTTATTTATTTATTATATTTTATTTCTAGATTTTATTTTATTAAATTTCTATTATATATTTATAGCTCTACATTATATTTATTTTTAATAAATATTTAAAGCTTTTACCACTTTAACATTTTCATCAAAAGACTTACCAAAAAAGTGAAAAGACTAGCTACTGACAGGAAGAATATCTTTCAAAACCTTGTATTCCAAAAAAATCTAATAATCAAAATATGTATAAAATTTCGACAACTTAACAATAAAAAGACAAATGACCTAATCATAAAAAGGACAAAGGACTTGAATAGACATTTCACCAGAGTGGGCATTCAAATTGCTGCCAAACACATGAAATGATGCTCAGAGTCATTAGCCATCAGAGAGATGCAAATCAAACCCAAAATGAGATACCATTTCACTCCCACTAGGATAGCTGTGAGAGTTGGAGCTGTGTGTCAACTTCGCTGGACCACAATTCTGTGTGGTTTAAGCAACTGTGATGTGGGTTGTTCCCATGATGGGATCAGATTTGTATGTTTTGAGCAGCCAATCCATTGAAAGGGAGTTTGCCTAGGGGTGTGGTCTGCTTCCAGGGAAAAGAGACACTCTTCTGTGGATCGGGATTCTATTGTGGTGCCTACAACCATTCGTGAGCGAACAATCCACCATTCAGCCTGGAGATCTTGGATTCATCATTTGTTGGCATCAACAGCCAGTATACTGCCTGCCAACCTTGAGCTCCTCAGCCCCTGCAGCTGCAAGAGTCGGGAAAAGCCTTCAGCTTCACACTTAATCCAAGAACTTGGGACTTGCCAGCTTCTATGAGTGTGTGAGGCATTTTCCTAAGATAAATTTCTCTTTCTCTCTCTCTCTATATACACGTAAGCTTTACTGGTTTTGCTTCTCTAAAGAACCCAGTCTAACACATTTGGTACCGGGAGTGGTTCTATTGTTGTTAAGTGCCGTCGAGTCGTTTCCGACCCATAGCGACCCCATGCACAGCAGAACGAAACACTGCCCGATCCCGCACCAGCCCCACAATCCCTGCTATACTT
>NW_006921613.1:9756101-9761312 GCF_000298275.1 Orycteropus afer afer
CCTGAGTTTCCCCTCCTCACCTAATCCCTTCGGCTGATTGCTCTTCTCTTTGGCTTCCTGGGTTTTATCCCCTTTCTCCTGCTCTTCCGGCCTGCTACTTTGGGCATCCCTGAGTTGTCTCTCCTCACCTGTAACCCTGGGGCTTACTGCTCTTCTGTCCGGGTTCAAGAGAGTGGTTCTAGAGAGACAAAATCATAAGGATGGGCTTCCTAAATTGGTTCTTGAATTTGATTAATCATAAAGGCACTGGAAACCCTGCCTCTGTTAGTAAAGAGGGCCCTGATAATCCATGGCATGAAGTGGCAATATTAATATGCAAAATAGCACCACCAATAGATCAAGTACTTTTGAGAAGTGAGGCTCTGGGTGATCACATATTTGATACCTTTCTGCAATTAAGTCAGCATGGGAAGTATAAGGAAGCTAGTTGGTTCATCCTACTTACACTAGACAAAGCGGTTAAAGAGTGAGATGAGTTCAGTGCTGCTGAGTGACAGCTTAGCACTGCATAAAAGACCTCAATGTTTCTAGATGTACTCTGAAACAAAACCTTATTTCTTCCAGTAGCAGAGCTGATATAGCTGAAAACCAAACCCAGAGTCTTACTGTAAGGGTGGCAGAATTATAATGCCAATTAAATTGCCAACCCACAATAGTGTCTGAAGTTAAAGTAAGGGCATTGATTAGGAAAAAAATGGGATCCTGAAACCTAGAATGGGGACATATGTGCAGATAGCAAGATCAGGGTATAGAGCCTGTAAATTCTGTTGAATCCCTCCCATCTGAAGGGACTACTGTAAAACCATTATCCCCTCCATCTCAGTTTGATGGGATTAACCCAGATGTTCCCGCTGGGTCAATGCCTGAGGCAGAGGCCATGGAAGATATTGCTGAATGTTCTCAGGAGCTGCCCCAACCACCCATTGTTGCTGCTAAACTATAACTAAAGTTAAGTCCAAGCAAGCCCCAAAAGGTGAAATACAAAGTGTGACTGAGGAGGTGGTACAATGCACCTGAAAAGACCTACTTGATTGTGCTAACATGTACAAACAGAAACCTGGGGAATATGTATGGGAATGGCTACTGAGGGTGTGGGATAATGGTACAAAGAATGTAACATTGAATCAGTCTGAGTTTATTGATTTAGGCCCACTAACTATGGATTCTTCAGTCAATGTTCCAGCTCAAGAGGTTAGGAAAGGAGCTAATAGTTTATTTGGTTGACTTACTGAAGCATGGATTATGCGGTGGCCTACCTTAAGTCAAGTTGAAGATCTGCCTTGGTATAATGTAGAAGACAGTATCCAGAGACTTAGGGAAATTGGCCTGTTAGAATAGATTTATCAGATTAGCCCCCGACAGCCAGAAATGGAGAGTCCAGAAGACACGCCTTTCACTAGTATGGTGAGGAATAAATTTGTGAAGGGAGCTTCAGCATCCTTGAAGACTGCTGTGATTGCTATTTTATGTAAGCCGGATTTGACAGTGGGAACTGCCCTGATTGAACTAAGACACTTAACTACGATGGGGCTTATTGGACCCAGTGACAGTAGGGGCCAAGTGGCAGCAGTTAATCGATGAAGGCACGGTGGGCGTGGTTACCATAATGGACAGCAGAGTCAGAACAGTAATCAGAATACTCTGACTCATGTGGAATTATGGAATTGGCTACTTGTGCATGGTGTTCATAGTAGTGAAATACATGGCAAACTTACTAAATATTTACTTGATCTGTATAGACAGAAAATTCTAGGTCATGTGAACACCAGCCTAGATTGAATCGCCAGAATACAGAGTCATGGCCTCTCAATCAATTCCCAGACTTGAGTCAGTTTACAGACCCACAACCCCTTGAATGAAGGGGAGGCCGAGTCCCTTTGAGGAAGGACCCCACTACATTGCCAAAAATTTATATTGTCAATCTTTCTCCCAGCCTTCCTCAAAGGGATCTGAGGCCTTTTACAAGAGTGACTGTTCATTGGGGAAAAGGAAATAATCAGACTTTTTGGGGATTACTGGGCACTGGTTCTGAACTTACACTAATTCCAGGAGACCCAAAGTGTTATTGGGGCCCACCAAGTGGAAGCCATTAAAACACCTCTACCTACAAAAATAGTAAACCAAAAGCAATACTGCATCCCTGGAGCAATTGCAGAGATTACTGCCACCATCAAGGACTTGAAAGATGCAGGGGTGGCGATTCCCACCATGTCCCCATTTAATTCACCTATTTGGCCTGTGCAAAAAACAGATGGATCTTGGAGAACAACAGTAGATTATCGTAAACTTAATCAGGTGGTGACTCCAATTGCAGCTGCTGTTCCTGATGTGGTTTCATTGCTTGAGCAAATTAGTACATCTCCTGGTACTTGGTATGCAGCTATTGATCTGACCAATGCCTTTTTCTCCATACCAATTTTAAAGGACCATCAGAAGCAGTTTGCTTTCAGTGGGCAAGGCCAATAGTATACTTCCACAGTGCTTCCTCAGAGGTATATCAACTCCCCAGCACTATGTTATAACTTAGTCTGTAGGGATCTTGATCGCCTTTCCCTTCCACAAGACATCACACTAATCCAATGGTGCCTGAAGTGTCTGTAGTAGATAAAGATGCTGTTTGGAGTCATTGACAAGTCCCTATCAGTGAATCGCAATGCAGACCCTTGGGATTTTGGAGCAAAGCCCTGCCATCCTCTACAGATAACTACTCTCCTTTTGAGAAACAGGTTTTGGCTTGTTACTGGGCTTTAGTAGAGACTGAACACCTAACCATGGGCCACCAAGTCACCATGAGGCCTGAGCTGCCCATCATGAACTGCATATTGTCTGGCCCATAGAGTCATAAAGTTGGACGTGCACAGCAGCACTCCATCATTAAATGGAAGTTGTCTATCAGAGATCGGGCTTGAGCAGGACCTGAAAGCACAAGTAAGTTGCATGAGGAACTGGCCCAGATGCCTATGGTCTCCACTCCAGTCACATTACCTTCCCTGTCCCACTCTGCACCTATGGCCTCATGGGGAATTCCTTATGATCAGCTGACTGAGGAAGAGAAAACTTGTGCCTGGTTTACAGATGGTTCTGCACTACATGCTGGCACCATTCAAAAGTGGACAGTAGCAGCACTGCAGCTCCTTTCTGGGACATCCTTGAAGGCCAGTCATGAAGGGAAATCCTCCCAATGGGCAGAAGTGCATATGGCTATTCACTTTGCATGAAATAAGAAATAGCCAGATGTGTGATTGTATACGGATTCATGGTCTGTGGCTAATGACTTGGCCTATGGTCTAGGACTTGGAAGAAGTATGATTGGAAAATTGGTGACAAGGATTTATGGGGAAGAGGTATGTGGATAGATCTCTCTGAATGGACGAAAGGAGTAAAGATATTTGTGTCTCATGTGAACACCCACCAAAAGGTGACCTCAGCAGAGGAGGACTTTAACAATCAGGTGGATAGAATGACATGTTCAGTGGAAACCAGCCATCCTTTTTCCCCAGCTACTCCTGTCATTGCTCAATCAGCTCATGAACAAAGTGGCCATGCTGGCAGGGATGGAGGTTAAGCATGGGCTCAGCAACATGGACTCCCACTTACCAAGGCTGATTTGGCTACCACCACTGCTGTGTGCCCAATCTGCCAGCAGCAAAGACCAATACTGAGGCTGCGATATGGAACCATTGCTCGGGGATCAGCCAGCAACTTGGTGGCAGGTTGATTACATTGGACCACTTCCATCATGGAAAGGACAGCATTTTGTTCTTACTGGAATAGATACTTATTTTGGATATGGATTCACCTTCCCTGCACACAATGCTTCTGCCAAAACTATCGTCCGTGGACTTATAGAATGCCTTATCCACTGTCATGGTATTCCACACAGCATTGCTGCAGATCAAGGGACTCTCTTCACAGCAAATGAAGTGCAGCAATGGGCCTATGCTCATGGAATTCACTGGTTGTACCATGTTCCCCATTATTCAGATAAAGCTGGCTTGAGAGAATGATGGAATGGCCTATTAAAAACACAATTACAGCACCAGCTAGGTGGCAATACCTTGAAGGGTTGGAGCAATGTTCTCCAGGAGGCTGTATATGCTCTAAACCAGTGTTCAATATATGGTGCTGTTTTTCCAATAGCCAGGATTCATGGGTCCAGGAACCAAGGGGTGGAAATGGGAGTGGTACTACTCACTATTACCCCTAGTAACCCACCCAAAAAAGTTTTGCTTCCTGTCCCTGCCACCCTATGCTCTACGGGTCTGGAGATCTTAGTCCAAAGGGAGGAACACTCCCACCTGGAGACACAAGACTGATTGCATTGAACTGGAAATTCAGAATGCCACCCAGCCATTTTGGCTTCCTCATGTCTCTGGATCAACAGACAAAGAAGGGCATTACTGTACTATCTGATGTGATAGATCTTGATTACCAAGGGGAAACTGGATTGACATTACATAATGGAGGTAAAGAAGAACATGTCTGGAGTATATACAGGAGATTCTTTAGGATATCTCTTAGTACTACCATGCCCTGTGATTAAAGTCAATGGGAAATTAAAGCAACCCAATCTGACATGACTACTAATGACCCAGACCCTTCAGGAATGAAGGTTTGGGTCACCCCAACAGGCAAAGAACCATGACCAGCTGAGGTGCTTGCTGAGGGCAAGGGAAATACAGAATGGGCGGTGGAAGAAGGTAGTTCTGAATATCAGCTATGACCACATGACCCATTGCAGAAACGAGGACTGTGATTGTTATATTTCTTCATTGTACATGTGCATCAAATATTTTTGTTTCCTTGTTATGAACTGTGAAATGTAAATAAGGTCAATGTGTTTGGGTTGTACGTCTGTTGGCATATCATGTTAAGTGCAAATATGACTTCATAATTGTCCTTATTGAGATTATATATGGTTAAGAAGATGCATACAACTGCCAAGTTGACAAGGGGTGGTCTGTGATAGTTGGAGCTGTGTGTCAACTTGGCTGGACCATAATTCTGTGTGGTTTAAACAATTGTGGGTTGTTCCTATGATGGGATCATATTTGTATGTTTTGAGCAGCCAATCCATTGAAAGGGAGTTTCCCTAGGGGTGTGGCCTGCTTTCAGTATATTTATGGACATCCTGGGAAAAGAGACACTCCTCTGTGGATAGGGATTCTGTTGTGCTGCTTATAACCGCCTGTGAGCGAACAATCCACCATT
>NW_006921613.1:9761539-9771164 GCF_000298275.1 Orycteropus afer afer
ACATATACATATACATATACATATACATATACATATATACACATATACATATACATATACATATATATATATGTATATGTATATGTATATAAGCTTTACTTGTTTTGCTTCTCTAGAGAACCCAGTCTAACACAATAGTTAAGATTTAAAAAAAATTTAAAACATACAGAAAACCAGGGAGGGAGAGAAAATCATTAACTAGAGAGTGGACATATATTAACTTGGGTGAAAGGAAAGGTGATACACAATTAGCGGAAGGTCAGCATAACACAACCAAGGCAAAGGAAAACACTAGGAGGTACACAAGAGTTGAAGGCAACAAAGGTATATACTATTACACACACAATCCTCCAGTAATAGTGATAACAAACAATAATATGTAAGTAGCCAAAAAACAAACTCATTGCCATCAAGTTGGATCCAACTCACAGTGACCCCTCCTTGGATTTTCAAGGCAATATCACCATGGAAGTAGATTGATCAATCTTCCTTCCAAGGAGTGGCTGGTGGGTTTGAACCACCAGCCTTCTGGCTGCAGTCAAATGCCTAAGGTACCATAATCCAAAAAAACCAAACCCACCACCATCAAGTGGATTCCGACTCACAGTGACCCCATTGGATTTCTGAGGAAGTAAATCTTTACATAAGTAGATTGCCCAGTCTTGCTTCTGCATATAAGTGGATACATGTGATAGTTGGAGCTGTGTGTCAACTTGGCTGGACCCCAGTTCTGTGTGGTTGTTCCATGATGGGATCAGATGACTGTGTACTGAGTGGCCAGTCTGCCCAAGGGGAGTTTCCCTAGGGGTGTGGCCTGCTTCCAAGATATCCAGGGACATCCTGGGAAAAGCCACATTCCACATTCCTGGAGAGATTGGAACCCTGATGTGCGGACTACAGACTTCCGTGAGTGAGCAGCCCACCGCTCGGCCTGGAGATCTTGGATTCGTCTTTTGTTGGAGTCAACAACCAGTGTACTCCCTGCCAGCCTTGAATCTCTCGGCCCCCTGCGCTTATGAAAGCTAAAGCGGCCGCCAGCCCATCTCCTCCAGAGACTTGGACTTGTCGGCTGGGACTTGTCAGCTTCTATACGCTTGTGAGCCATTTTCCTAAGATAAATTTCTCTCTCTCTCTCTCTCTATAAATATATATATATATACTTTGCTGGTATTTGTGTTTCTCTAGAGAACCCAATCTAACACAATACGTAAGTAGATATATAAGCTGAACACATGAGGGATGGTGCATGTGAGTATATCCATAAGCATATGTAGGTTTGGCAGAAGATATTTCTGCATATACATCTGTATGTGCTGTAAATATATCCAGGTATATAGCAGAGTATGTAGGGTACAAAGTTATGCAAACTTCTAAGCCATAACCAAACACTTTTAGGGACTGAATTACTGGGCTTCAGAGTTTAGGACCATACTCCCCAGGGACATCTAGTTCAGTTGGCATAACAGTACATAAAGACAATGTTCAACATCCTACCTTGTTGAATAGTCACTGGGGTTTTAAAAACTTATGTGCAGACATCTAGGATACAACTAATGGTCTCTCCCCATCTGGAGCAAAGAGTGAAGAAAATCAAACACTCAAGAAAACAACTAGTCCAAAGGATTAATGGACCATAGAAACACAACTCCACTAGCCTAAGACCAGAAGAACGAGATGGTGCCTGGCTAGCTCTACCAATCACTCTCATTGGGATCACAGCATGAGGTCCTGGACAGAGTGGGAGGAAAATGTCAAACTAAATTCAAAATCATAAAAAAAAACTAAATGTATTGGTCTGATACAAAGTGGTAGAACCCTTGAGATTATGGCTCTTAGGCACCTTTCAAACTTGAATCTGAACCCCCTCCCAAAGATCACCTTTCAGCCAAACAACAAACAGTCCTACAAAGTGAACAATAATACCCGTGAAGAACGTACTTCTTAGAGCAATCCTCCATACAAGACCAAAAGAGCAGCATTTGCCAAAAAACAAAGTTCAGAGAGCAGGAAACATGGGTGAACGGAAATGGGAAACCCAGGGAGAATGTGGGAAGTGTGTAGTTACATTGAGGTGATTGCAACTAAAGTCATGAAACAAAATGTATATACATTATTGAATGGAAAACTAATGTGCTCTGTAAACTTTCACCCAAACCACAATAAAATGTTGAAAAAAAAAAAAAAAAACAGAAAGAAACAAAGGTTGGTGAGGATATGGGGAAATTGGAGACCTCATTCATTGCTGGTGGGAACGCAAAATGGTACAGCCATGGTGGAAAAGAGTGTGACAGTTATTCAAAAAACTAAAAAAGAACTACCATGACCCAGCAATTCCACTGCAAGGTATATATCCAAAAGACTTGAAAGTAGAGACTCAAGAGTACACTGATGTTTATTTCAGCATTATTCACAATAGCTAAATGCCCATTAACAGATGAATGGATAAACAAAACATGGTATGTACATACAATGGAATACTATTCAACTAGTAGAAGAAATGAAGTCTTCATACATGCTACAACATGGATAGAGCTCAAAGACATTATGCTGAATGAAATAAGTCAATCACAAAAAGACAAATAATTGTATGACCTCACTTATATAAAAAGACAAGAAAATCCAAATGTATAGAGAACAAAGTTTATTAGTGTTTACCAGGTGTGGGAGGGAGGGGAAAAGGGGGAGGTAGTGGATGGAAATATTGTGTTAATTAAATATAGGATTGCACAGCCAATTGTAACTCCCGACAGTAAATTGTAGACCTGTAAAAAGTTGAACTGGCAAAAATTGTGTGATAGATATATTTACAGGAATGACAAAAAGAAAGAGTAGCTGCTGAGGCTATTATGTACAATCAAAAACCTCATGGGATTTGGTTTCTTGGTTTTGAGGTTTAGGGTCACAGTTTCATGGGACATTCTAGTTAACTGGCCTAATAATGTTTATTGCCTCTGTTCTACTTCCAGTTTGATGCATAGTGCCTGGAATCTTAAAAGCTTGTAAGTGGCCATCCAAGGCACAACAATTGGTTTCTATTTGCCTGGAACAACAGAGGAAAAATGGGAGTAAGCAATAGAAGAACATGGAGTATGTGGCTAATTCCCTCCATTTACAACTGCCTCCTTTGCCATGACACCAGAAGAAATGGATGCCCAGCTACCATTATTGAACATTTTGATCAAAGATTCCAGAGAGGAATAGTGATCAAAAGGGGGGAAATTCAGAACAGAATTTCAAATTCTCACAGACTCCAGACTTTCTAGAGTCTCGATGAACCCCTGAAACTACTTCCCTGAGATAATCTTTAAACTTTCAATGAAAAATATTTCCTGAAATCTTCTTAAAAAACAAACAATGGTTTAGTTGAACTAGTAAAAAAATGTTTGTCTTGAGAATTATGGTCTTTTTAGAACTGTCTATATGGGATCAAACTGACAACAGCAACTTGAGAGAGATTAGATAAGATTAGGGGGCAATGAATTTATGTTAATGGGGGTGGAACAATTCAGAACTCAAAGGATATAATCAGCTGCACCTAATGGTACATGTAGAAACTGTTGAACTGGTATATGTTTTCCTGTGTTCATTCTAACAATGACAAAATAAATAAAATTATATTTAAACAAAATAATATAGCTAAACACACTGAACAGCAAAAGAGTTAAGACTAATATACCCAACAGATAAAGCTATATCCTTCAATAATGAAGAAAGTAATCTTCTGTATAATTTTTCAACAATACTCAGAGAAGAACTTCTTTATATTAAAAGAAGTATCATAAGGAAGTCAAATGAAAACTAGATTAGATATCAGAAGATCACATTTCTGATTCCAGCTTGGCCTCTATTTCATTGTCAAATTCTTTTCCTTCAGCCTCCCTTCTGTAAAATAAGCAAAGCTGAATATGATGTTTCTCATTGGTCCCTTCCAGCTCCAAGATTCTTTAATAGATTTAATACATAATAAATATTATTAAATCATCTCAAGTAACTTCTTTGAATTCCCCCTACTATTTCTAGTCCTACATAATATTTTGTCTGAGTAATAACAGCAGGAAGATTAGGTGAGAAATCCAAGTCCCCACCTCCATGGCAGAATCTGCTGTAAGCAGCTAATCAGTTGAAGTAGAATTCCCCATGATGAGACTGGATGTGGCATAATTACTTATATGATAGAATCTGCTGTGAGTGGCTAATCAGTTGAAGGGGAGTTACCTTCAGGGTATGGCCTGCCTCCAATGTGTATGGAAAAGCTTTGGGAAAGCTTTGCTTATTTTGGATTCTGCATTTAGCCAGTCATCATCTCCAGTTTCTGGACCTGAGTCAGTGGCCAATTGTGTTGCCTGTCAATCTTGAGACTGTGGCCCTCGCAGCCTGTGAGCCACCAATCTGCAACCTGCTATACTGCCTGCCAGTCTTGAGTTCATCAGCCCCTGTAGCTGCTTGAGTCATCAGGCCCCTCTAGCTTGCTCCAGAAAGCCTGCAAGGAGCCCCTGTGTGAGACAGAAGTCTCCAGCTTGCTCCAGTGGGCCTCAAAGACAGAGCTGAAGGCCAAGGTTGAAGGGCCTCCACCTAGCCCCTAGAACCAGCACTTTGAATTTGCACGGCCTTCCAGCCTCCTAAACTGTAAGAGAATAAATTTCTGTTTGTTAAAGCCAAACACCTGTAGTATTTCTGTTATAGCAGCACTGGAGAACTAAGAGGATTTTTGTTTTATGTTGAGGTGTAATCCATACTGAAGGCTATAGTCTTTGTTCTTCATCAGTAAGTGTCTTAAGTCTTCTTCATTTTAAACATGCAAGGTTGCATCATCTGCATATCGCAGGTTGTTAATTAGTTTTCCTCCAATCCTGAAGCCACATTCTTCTTCATATAGTCTAGTTTCTTGGTTTATTTGCCCAGCGTACAGATTGAGTAAGTATGGTGAAATAATACAACCATGGCACATACCTTTCCTGATTTTAAACCACATAGCATCCCCTTGTCCTGCTCAAACTACTGCTTCTTTGTCTCTGCACAGGTTCTTCATGAATATAATTAAATACTCCACAATTCCCATTCTGCACAATGTTATCCATAACTTGTTACTATCTACAAAGTTTAACACTTTTGCATAGTCAATAAAACTAAGTAAACATCTTTCTGGTATTCTTTGCATTCATCCAAAATCCATCTGACATTAGCAATGATTCCCTTGTTCCGTGTCCTCTTCTGAATCCAGTTTGAATTTCTGGAAGTTCCCTGACAATGTGTGACCATTTTTATTATCTTAAGCAAAATTTTATTTGGGTGTGATATTGATGGCATTGTTCAATAATTTCCACATTCTATTGGATCATCTTTCTTTCAAGCAGGCACATATATGGATCTCTTCCAGTCTGTTGGCCAGGTAGCTGTCTTCCAAATTTCTTAGCATAAACAAGTGAGTGCCTCCAACACTGTATCTGTTCGTTGAAATAGCTCAATGGATTTCATCAATTCCTGGAGCTTATGTTTCATCAATTCCTTCAGTGCAGCTTGGACTTCTCCTTTTCAATACCATTGGTTCTTGATCATATACTACCTCCTAAAATGGCTGAACGTTGACCAATTCTTTTTGGTACTGTAATTCTGTGTATTCCTTCCATCTTCTTTTGATGCTTCCTGCATCATTCAATATTTTGCCCATAGAACCGTTCAATATTGTTATTCGAGGCATGAATTTTTTCTTCAGTTCTTTCAACCTGAAAATGCTGAACGTGTTCTTCCCTTTGATTTTCCAGGTCTTTGCACATTTCATTATAATACTTTACTTTGTCCTCTCAAGCTGCCCTTTGACATCTTCTGTTCAGCTCTTTCATTTCATCATAACATATCTAGAATATATATAACATCTAGAAGAGGCAAATGTTTAGAGACAAAAGTTTATTAGTGCTTACCAGGGGAGAATGGAAGGGGGAAAAGGGAAGTCATTGCTTGAGGGGCACTGAGTTTCTGTTAAAGATGACAAAAAAAAAAAAACTGAAAACATATAGTTGTGGTGGTTCCACAAAATCATGAACATAATTCATATTATTGAAGTGCACAAGTAAAAATGGTTGAAATAGCAAATGTTTTGTTATATTATTTACCACAATAAATAAATAAATAAGAGACTATATCTTCTCAGTATAAAACAGATCATGAGACCAAAAGAAGTAAAGGTAGAAAAGACTCAAACAATAAAATCATTAAAGTAGATTTTATAAACATACACATACGTGAACAACAATAATTTGATCACAAAGAAAATAGTAAAGTCTGTAAGGTAAAAAGATTCCAAACAATACTCTGAATGAATTGCAGTAAACCTAGACATTATTGACAAATTTTGAAAGGTTCTTAACTCCTATGTAAAAGGAGAAATGAACTGAAAGTGTAGAATTTCTGAAAAATAATATTAAAAACACCATGTGTCAAGAACTATTGGATACATTTAAAGCACTGAGGAAAACTCATAGCCCAAACAAGTTTATTGATGAAAACGAAAGTATGGTGTTAAATGAACAAAATTCCTAGTTCAAAAGCTAGAGGGGAAAAAAAAAAAAAAAACATCCACCATGGGTAACCCCACTGGTATTTCAAATATTGCTGACACAGCCTCACTGCAACATGCAAGCCACCATAGTACGACAAACTGACAGACAAGTGGTGGGGGGGAAAAGTAAACAAAGAAAATACAAGGAAAGAAACAATAAAAATAAGAGCAGACATTAATGAGATAGAGAAGAGAAAAACAGAAGACCTGGTTAAAAAATTAAAATCCTGTGGGTTTTTTTTAAGTTTAACAAAATAGGTAAACCACTAGCTAATGAATCTTTTTAAACAGGGACAAATCACAAATATACAAAACAAGATATGAGAAGGGAAAATAATATTAAACAGAAGAAAGTCATAAAAAAATGAGTCTGTTTTGCAAATATCTAACCAAATAAATTTGAATGTTAATAGAATCTAATTCCATTTTTTGATGTTCGACTGCTGACAACAGCTTTTAAGCTTCAACTTCACTCTTCCCAGTTCTGCCCCACATCTGGGGAAGCTGATAAGGAAGTCCACATGCTCCCTCTTATGGCACCACCAAACATGGAAACCCTCACTCCAGCCCCAGTATCTGTTGTTATTTGTGGCCACCAAGTCAATTCCAACTCATGGTGACCCCAAGTGTGTCAAAGTAGATCTATGCTTGTAGAGTTTTCAAGGCTGTCACCTTTCAGAAGCAGGTCAATAGGCCTGTCTTCTGAGGCACTTCTAGGTAGTTTTGGACCAGCAACATTTTGGATAGTAGTCAAGTGCGTAACCATTTGTGAGACCCAGGGACAACTGTCCTACACCTAACCACCATAAAATCCCCAAGCCAATCTCCTTTCCTGGCTCTTTGAAGCCATTTCAGGACCAGCTTGGGAGGCCTGCCCCCTTCTCCCCATTATGTTAGCAACAAACAAATTATGTTAGTAACAAACTTTCAATACCCTCTTGGTACATGTATGTGGCATCATCAGTCTCAATATCTGAACCAGAATTTCATGTGGAGGTTTATCCTGTGACTACAGGATGACTTCAACCAAAATCCTACAGAAAATGGACAATTTCCTAGGGAAACACAGTTTAAAAAATAGACCAAGGTGTCAAATAACCACACTACAGATATGCATCATGCCCAGATATTTTCACAGGAGGATTCTACCCCAGCGTAAAACTCCAGAGAGCCCACATGTTCCATAAATTATTCCAGGCATTGTTGTGATTAGGTGCCATGCAGTCAGCTCCAACTCATAGCACCCATCTGTATAACAGAACAAAACACTGCCCAGTCCTGTGCCATCCTCACAATCCCTGCCATGCTTCAACCCATTGTTACACTACTGTGACAATCCATCTCACTGAGGGTCTTCCCCTTTTTCACTGGCCCTCCACTTTACCAAGCCTGATATCCTTCTCCAGCGAGTGGTCCCTTCTGACAACATGACCAAAGCAGATGAAATGAAGTTTGCCCATTCTCACGTCCAAGGAGCATTCTGGCTGCACTTCTTCCAGGACAAATTTGTTCATTCTTCTGGCAGTCCATGGCATTTTCAGTATTCTTCACTAACAACACAATTCAAAGGCATCAACTCTCCTTTAGTCTTCCTTATTCATTATCCAGCTTTCACATGCATATGAGACAACTGAAATACCATGGCTTGGGTTAGGTGCACCTTAGTCTTCAAAGTCACATCTTTAAAAAAAGGTCATTTACAGCACATTTGCCCAGTGCAATACAATGTCTGGTTTCTTGACTGCTCCTTCCATGGGTGTTGATTGTAGATCCAACTAAAATGAAATCATGACAACTTCAACCTTTCCTCCATTTATCATGATGTTGCTAATTGGTCCAGTTGTGAGGATTTTCATTTTCTTTATGCTGAAGTGTAATCCATACTGAACACTGTAGTCTTTGATCTTCATCAGTAAATGCTTCAAGTCTTCCTCATTTTCAGAAAACAAGGTTGTGTCATTAGCACATTACAGGTTGTTAATGATTCTTCTTCCAATCTTGATGACACGATCTTCTTCAGACAGTCCAGCTTCTTAGATTATTTTCTCGGTATACACACCAAATAAGTATGGTGAAAGGATATGACCCTGTCGCACACCCTTCCTGATTTTAAACCATGAAGTATCCCTCTGTTCTGTTCAAATGACACTCTCTTGTTCTATGTAGAGGTTCCTCATGACCATAATTAAGTGTTATGGAATTTCCATTCTTCACAGTGTTATCCATAATTTGTTATGATCCACACAATTGAACTCCTTTGCATAGTCAATAAAGAACAAGTAAACACATTTGTGGTATTCTTTGCTTTCAGCCAAGATCCATCTGACAATCCTAGTTCCATGGCCTCTTTTGAATCCAGCTTGCATTTCTGGAAGGTCTCTGTCAATAAACTGCTGCAAATGTTTCTGCATCATGTTCAGCAAAATTTTACTTGCATGTGATACTAATGATATTGTTCGATAATTTCCACATTCTGTTGGATCACCTTTCTTTGGGATGGGCACAAATTATTCCAGAGTATTGAAAAATAAAGAGAAACTTAGTACATGATTAGGGTGGCATCTCAAATCATGGGGCAAAGATAAATTTTTTAATAAACAGTGTTGGTTCAACTGGTTAGACTCTTAGGAAAAGATCAAATGAAATCCATTCCTTATATCTATATGCTCAATAAAGATATACAAGAATAAACTCCAAATGGAGGAGGAGTCTAAGTATAAAAAAGAAAACCATACACACACTACTAGAAAACACAAGTGAATTCCAGTATAACTCAGGTGTATGGGAATGGTTTTCCAACAATAACTCAAAATCCAGATAATTTTTTTTTTAATTTCACAACTTTGATCACATAAAAATGGGGGGGGGGGAGAGGTGTGATAACCAAAGTCAAAAGGCAGCTAGCAAACTAAGAGAAAATATTTGCTACATATATTACAGATAAAGGACTTTAAAAAGTCTTAAAAAATTACTTCTCCAAAAGAGTCAAAAGAGAACCTACAGATTGGGAAAAAATATTTGGTAATAACATATCTGACAAGGGACTCATCTCTAGAATTTATAGAACAC
>NW_006921613.1:9772884-9775850 GCF_000298275.1 Orycteropus afer afer
ATGAAAAGTGAATTTACTCTGTAAATCTTCACCCAAATCCTAATAAAAAAAAAAAAAAAGAAAGAAAAAAAAAGTCTTAAAAAATTAAGTGAAAACAAGACAAAACCATAACAGATAAATGAGCAAAAAACGTTGTTGTTGTTATTAAGTGCCATCAAGTCAGCTCCGACTCATAGCAACCCTATGTACAACAGAACGAAACACTGCCCAGTCCTGTGCCAGCCTCACAATACTTGCTACTCCTGAGCCCATCATTATAGCCAACATGTCAATCCATCTTGTTGAGGGTCTTCCCCTTTTCCATTGACCGTCCACTTTACTAGGCATGATATCCTTCTCCAAGGCATGGTCCTTTCTGACAACATGATCAAAGAAGGTGAGGTGATGTCTGGCCATTATCATTTCCAAGGAGCATTCTGGCTGCACTTCTTCCAGGACAGACATGTTAGTTCTTGTGGCAGTCCATGGCACCTTCAGTATTCTTTACCAATACCACAATTCAAAAGCATCAACTCTTCTTCAGTCTTCCTTATTCATTGTCCAGCTTTCACATGCACATGAGGTGAATGAAAAATACCATGGCTTGGGTTAGGTGCACCTCAGTCTTCAAAGAGACATCTTTGCTCTTCAGCACTTTAAACAGGACTTTTATAGCAGATTTTCCCAGTGCAATACATCATCTGATATGTTGACTGCTGTTTCCATTAGTGTTGACTATGGAACCAAGTCATATGAAATCTTTGACAACTTCGATCTTTTCTCCATATATCGTGAAGCTGCTCATTGGCCCAGTTGTGAGAATTTTCATTTCGTTATGTTGAGATGTAATCCATAGTGCAGACTGTAGTCTTTAATCCTTATCAGTAAGTGCTTCAAGTCATCCTCACTTTCAGCAAGCAAAGTTGTGTTGTCTCTTTATCACAGGTAGTTAATGAGTCTTACTCCAGTCCTGATACCATGCTCTTCTTCATACTGTCCAGCTTCTCAGATTATTTGCTCAGCATACAAAACGAGTAAGTATGGTGAAAGGATACAACCCTAACACACTTCCTTCCTGGTTTTAAACTACGCAATATGTCCTTGTTCTGTTTGAACAACAGCCTCATGGTCTGTGTACAGGTTCCCAATTAGCACAGTTAAGTGTTCTGGAATTCCCGTTCTTCTCAATGTTATCCATAATTTGTTATGATACACACCATCAAATGCTTTTGCATACTCAATAAAACACAAGTAAATATCTTTCTGGTATTTGTCGTTTTCAGCCAAGATCCATCTGACATCAGCAATTATATCTCCCTTTCCATCCATGTCTTCTTCTGAATCCAGCTTGCATTTATGGAAGCTCTCTGTCAATATACTGCTGCAACCATTTTTTAATTATCTTCAGTAAGATTTTACTTGCATATGATATTAATGATACTGTTCAATAATTTCCACATTCTGTGGGATCACCTTTCTTTGGAATGGGTAAAAATACAGATCTCTTCCAGTCAGGTGGCCAAGTAGCTGTCTTACAAATCTCTTGGCATAGATGAGTGACTGCCTCCAGCACGGCATCCATTTGTTGAAACATCTCAGTTGGTATTCCACCAATTCCTGGAGCCTTGTTCTTTGTCAATTCCTTCAATGCAGCTTTGATTTCTTCCTTCAATACTATTGGTTCTTGATAATAAGCCACCTCATAAAATGGATGAATATTAACCAATTCTTCTCGGTACAGTAACTCTGTGTATTCCTTCCATCTTCTTTTGATTTTTCCTGATTCATTCAATATTTTGCCCATAGAATATATACCAACTTGAGGCTTGAATTTTTTTTTCAGTTCTTTCAGCTTGAAAAATGCCGAGCATGTTCTTCCTTTTTGGTTTTCTAACTCCAGGTATTTGCACATTTCATTTTAATAAATGATTTTGTCTTCTCGAGCTGCTCTTTGAAATCTTCTGTTCAGCTCTTTCATCTTGTCATTTCTTCCATTTGCTTTAGCTATTCTGCACTCAAGGGCAAGTTTCAGAGTCTCCTCTGACATCCATTTTGGTCTTTTCTTCCTTTCCTGTCTTTTTAATGAACTTTTGCTTTCTTCATGGATGATGTTCTTGATGTCATCCAAAATTCCTCTCGTGTTGTCACTGGTGTTCAATGCATCAAATCTATTCTTTAAATGGTCTTTAAATTCAGGGGAGATATAGTCAAGGTCATATTTTAGCTCTCATGGACTTGTTTTGTTTTCAGCTTCACCTTGAACTTGTGTACAAGCAATTGATGGTCTGTTACACAGTCAGCTCCTGGCCTTGTTTTGGCTCAATACATTCTCCATCATCTCTTTCCACAGATGTAATTGATCTGATTCCTGTGTACTCCATCTGGTGAAGTTCATATGTATAGCCGTCATTTATGTTGTTGAAAAAAGATATTTGCAATGAGTAAGTCATTGGTCTTGCAAAGTTCTATCATGCAATCTCCAGCATTATTTCTATCACCAAGGCCATATTTTCCAACTACTGATGATTATTCTTTGTTTCCAACTTTTGCATTCCAATCACCAGTGATAATCAACACATCTTGATTGCATGTTTGGTTAACTTCAAACTGTAGATGTTGGTAAAATCTTCAATTTCCTCACCTTTGGCTTTGGTGGTTTGTGTATAAATTTGAATAATCATGGTATTAACTGGTATTCCTTGTAGGCATATGGATATTATCCTGTCACTGACAGCACTGTATTTCAGGATAGATCTTGAAACATTCTTTGTGACGATGAATGCTGTGTCATTCCTCTTCAATTTGTCTTTCCCAGCATAGTAGATTATATAGTTGTCTGATTCAAAATGGCCAAAACCAGTCAATTTCAGCTCACTAATGCCCAGGATATCGATCTTTATGTGTTCCATTTCATTTTTGACAACTTATAGTTTTCTTCCCATGTGTGTTTTTCTCTCTTTCCAGGATGTCCCTGGATATCTTGGAAG
>NW_006921613.1:9776775-9777539 GCF_000298275.1 Orycteropus afer afer
ACATATCTGGCAAGGGACTTATCTCTAAGATTTATAGAAAACTCCAATGCCTCAACAGCAAAGGGATTAACAATCCAATTGAAAAATGGGCAGAACGCATGAACAGACACTTCACCAATGACGATATTCAGGTGGCCAGAAAATACATGAAGAGATGCTCACAATCATTGGCCATCAGAGAGATGCAAATCAAAACAACAATGAAATATCTCACTCAGCACTGATGTCAAGGTTCAATGAGACATAAAATAACAAATGCTGGCAAGGATGTGGAGCGATAGGGACTCTCATATACTGCTAGTAGGACTGTGAAGTGATACAACCACTGTGGAAAGCAGTATGGCGATTCCTTAGAAAGCTGGAATTGGAGATACCATTTGACCCAACAATCCCATCACTAGGTGTACATCCCAGAGAGGTGAGAGCCAGGACAGGAACAGATATATGCACACTCATGTTCATCATAGCACTGTTTACAGTGTCAAGAGGATGGAGGCAACCTACGTGCCCATCAACAGAGGAGTGGATGACCAAGCTGTGGTAAATACACACAATGGAGTGCTATGTAGTGCTGAGAAGTGATGCGGAGTCTGCAAAGTGCCGCATGGTGTGGATAGACTTGGAGGACATTGTGCTGAATGAAATAAGTCAGTCACAGAAAGACTAGTATTAGTTCATTGTGGTGGAGGGTCAACAAAAGGTTTATATATGGAGGGAAACTTTTTTTGTTGGTTGCCAGGGATGGGAGAGGAGGAAAGAACACT
>NW_006921613.1:9788505-9790154 GCF_000298275.1 Orycteropus afer afer
CAGGGAGACAGCTCAGGGTGCAGAAGAGTATGGAGGGATGGACACTGGGAAGAGGTAACTATGGGGAGGAAGTGGGAGGGGGAAATGTTGCATTGTAAATTTTGGTCAATGACATGAGCCAAAGTATATGTGAACTGCTGAATGAAAAGTGAATTTACTCTGTAAATCTTCACCCAAATCAAAATAAAAAAAAAAAAAGAATAGAGTAATTAAGCCAATTCAGTGGCTAATTGACATGAGACAAAGTATATGTGAACTGCTGTATGAAAAGTGAATTTACTCTGTAAATCTTCACCCAAATCCTAATAAAAAAAAAAAAGAATACTGGAGAGTGACCATGTGGCTCACTGTGAGGATTAATTAATAAAAATTTCAGGATAGAGGATGTGTATTTTCAGTTTGCCATTATGACTTTGGGCAAGTCTCCCTATTCTGTTTTCTCTGCGATATTAGGATACCCAGCATGAAATTACAGATTAATTTTTAATATTAATTTAAGATTAATTGGTCTGATCTGCACCTTCTACTGTAATCTGTATGAGATGCTGCTCTGTACCTCACTTTGTCATCTGCAAACTGAGGATAATAGTATAACTCATGACAAAGGATTGTTTGAAGGATTAACTAGGTATGTAATAATTATTAGTTACTAATCTCATTACTGGAAGCTCTGGTAGCATAGTGCCTAAGGCATTTGACTGCTAACTAGAAGGCTGGCGGTTCAAACCCACCAGCCACTCCCTGAAAGGAAGGTTGGGCAATCTACTTCCATAGTGATACCATCTCGGAAATCCAAGGAGGGGTTGCTGTGAGTTGGGTCTGACTCCATGGCAAACAACAACAACAATATTATTACTGTTATATTTGAGAATTTAATATATATTAAAGATAACATTTCCAAGTCCAAATATAATCGCCATTGTGAGAAAAGGTGTATTTGAATCCTTACTTTGCTCCTTTTACCACAATAAATTCCTCCTAGAGCAGAAATTCAAATGTCAAAGAAAAAAAATATAACTACATTAAAGATCTGGTAAAACAGAATCATAACAGTGAAAATAAGATTAATAGATGCATTTAAGAATATAGTGAAAAAAGCTGAAGAGCTCATTAGTGAGCAGAAAGCAAATAGTCAATCCACCAGGAAGATATAACAATTATAAACATATATATACCTAAGAACAGAGCACCAAAATACAATAAACAAAAACTAATTGAATTAAAGGGGAAACAGACAATTCAACAGTAATAGTTGGAAACATCAATACCCCACATATAATAATGTATAGAACTAAACCAAAGATTAACAAGGATATAGAAGATTAGAACAATACTGTAAACTAACTATACCTAATAGTCATCTAAAAAACACTCCACCCATTAACAGCAGAATATACATTCTTCTAACATTCTTCTAAAGGGCACATGGAGAATTCTGCAAGATAGGCTACATGCTAAGCCATAAAACACATGTCAATACATTTAAAATGTTGGAATCCACAGAAACCATATTCACCAATTTTTGTTGTTGTTGTTGTGTGCCATCAAGTCGACCCCAACTCATAGCGACCCCTCCTTGGGTTTCTGAGGCAGTATCACTACAGAAGTAGGATTGCCCAACCTTCCTTCCGAGGAGTGGCTGGTGGGTT
>NW_006921613.1:9790254-9793559 GCF_000298275.1 Orycteropus afer afer
CACTATGCTACCAGAGCTCCTTATTCACCAATTACAGTAGCATTAAGTTAGAAATTAGTAACAGGAAGGAATTTAAGAAACTCACAAATATGTGGAAATTAGACAACACAATTAGAAATAACCAACTATGTCAAAGAAGAAATCACAGAAAAATTACAAAATACTTTGAAAACGAATGAAAATGAAGACATAACATACCACACTTAATGGAAGTGGATAAATTTTGCCTAGAGGGAAATTTATAGGCATAAATGCCTATGTTTAAACAAAGAAAATTTCAAATCAAATTTTAATCCTCCACATAACACACTGGCAGAAAGAAATGAAAACTAAACCTAAAAGAAAAACAAGGAAGGAAATAATGAAAATCAAAGCAGACATTCAGGTGGTATAGTGGTAAGCACTTGGCTGCTAACCAAAAGGTAAACAGTTCGAACCCACCAAACACTCCATGGGAGAAGATGTGGCAGTCTTCTGACTCATAGCAACCCCATGTACAACAGAGGGAAACACTGCCTGGTCCTGCACCATTCTCACAATCAATCTTTGCTATGCCTGAGCCCATCATTGCAGCCACTGTATCAATCCATCTAGTTGAGGGTCTTCGTCTTTGCTGATCCTCTACTTTACCAAGTATGAGATCCTTCTCCTGGGACTGGTCCCTTCTGGTAACATGACCAAAGGAGGTAAGATGAAGTCTGGCCATTCTTACTTCTAAGGAACATGCCAGCTGCACTTCTTTCAGGGCAGAATTGTTCATTCTTCTGGTACTCCATGGTGTTTTCAATATTCCAGCACCACAATTCAAAGGCATCAACTCTTCTTCAATCTTCCTTATTCATTGTCCAGCTTCCACATGCATATGAGGTGATTAAAAATACCATGAAGTGGGTTAAGCACATCTTAGTCTTCAAAGTGACATCTTTGCTCTTTAACACTTTAAGGGGGCCTTTTGCAGATTTGCCCAGTACAATATGACATCTGATCTCTTGACTGCTGCTTCCATGGGTGTTGATTGTAAATCCATGAAAAATGAAACCCTTGATAATGTCAATCTTCCTCCATTTATCATAACATTGCTATTGGTCCAGTTGTGAGGATTTTTGTTTTCTTTATGTTGGGGTGTAATCCATACTGCAGACTATAGTCTTTTATCTTCATCAGTTAAGTGCTCGAAGTCATCTTCACTTTCAGTAAGCAAGGTTGTGTCATCTACATATTGCAGGTCGTTAATGAGTCTTTCTCCACTTCTACCACCATTTCTTAGTCATACATATAGTCTAGCTTCTCCAATTATTTGCTCAGCATTGTTGCTGTTGTTGTTATTTGCCGTCGAGTCGGACCCGACTCATAGCGACCCCTCCTTGGATTTCCAAGGCAGTATCACTACAGAATCAGCATACACATTTAGTAAGTATGGTGAAAGGATACAACCCTGGCACACACCTTTCCTCATTTTAAATCATTCCGTATCCACTTGTTCTGTTTGAACAACTGCCTCTTGGTCTATGTACAGGTTCTTCACGAACACAATTATGTGTTCTGGAATTCCTATTCTTCATAACGTCGTCCATAATTTGTTATGATCACAGTCAAATGCCTTTGCATAGTCAATAAAACACTAGTAAACATCTTTCTGGTATTCTTTACTTTCAGCCAAGATCCATCTGATATCAGCAATGATATCCCTCATTCCACATCCTCTTCTGAATCCAGCTTGCATTTCTGGAGGTTCTCTATCAATATACTGCTGCAACAGTTTTTGAATTTCTTCAGCAAAATTTTACTTGGTATGACATTAATGATGTTGTCTGATGATTTACACATTCTGTTGGATCACCTTCCTTTGGAATGGATCCAAATATGGATCTCTTCCAGTTGGCCAGGTAGCTGCCTTCCAAATTTCTTGGCATAAATCAGTGAGTGTCTCCAGCACTGCATCTGTTTCTGTTTCTTGAAACATCTCAATGGGTAGCCCATCAATTCTTGGAGCTTGTTTTTCACCAATTCCTTCACTCCAGCTTGGACTTCTTCCTTCAGTACCACTGGTTCTTGATCATATACTACCTTCTGAAATGGTTGAAAGTCAATCAATTCTTTTTGGTAGAGTGACTCTATGTAGAGTCCTTCCATATTCTTTTGATGCTTCCCACATCAGTCAATATTTTGCCCACAGAACCCTTCAATATTGCAATTTGAGGCTTGAATTTTTTTCTTCAGTTTTTTGAGCTCGAGAAATGCCCAGCATGTTCCTTCCTTTCAGTTTATTAATTCTAGTTTTTTGCACATTTCATTATAATACTTTACTTCTCAAATAAAGTATTACATTACTTGAGTAAAGTCTTTTCAAGTTGTCCTTTGGAATCTTCTGTTCAGCTCTTTTATTTCATCATATCTTCCATTTGTTTTGTTTACTCCACATTCAAGAGAAAGCTTCAAAATCTCTTCTGATATCCATCTTAGTCTTTTATTCCTTTCCTGTTTTCTTAATGATGTTTTGCTTTCTTCATGAATGATGTTCTTGATGTCATCCCACAACCTGACTGGTATTGGCCATTTTGAATCAGACAATCACATGGTCTACTATGCCAGGAATGACAAATTGAAGAGGAATAGCCTCACATTCATTGATAAAAAGAATATTTCAAGATCGATCCTGAAGTACAATTCTGTCAGTGATAAGATAATATCCTTACACCTATAAGGAAGACCAATTAATACTCCTATTATTCAAATTTATGCAACAAGTACTAAAGCCAAAGATGGAGAAACTGAAGATTTTCAACAACTTCTGGAGTCTGAAATTGGCCAACCATGCAATCAAGATGCATTGAAAACTCCTGGTGATTGGAATGTGAAAGTTGGAATCAAAGGAGACTCATTGGTAGTTTGAAAATGTGGCCTTGGTGATAGAAATGACACCATACATCGCATGATAGAATTTGCAAGGTGAAAGACTTACTCATTGAAAACACCTTTTTTCAACAACATAAACAGCAACTATAAACATTAACATCACCAGATGGAATACACAGGAATTCAAATCAACTACATTTGTGGAAAGAGTTGATGGAGAAGTTCAATATCATCAGTCAAAAGAAGGCCAGGAGCTGACTTGGGAACAGACTATCAATTGCTCATATGCAAGTTGAAGTTGAAGCTGAAAAAAAATTAAAGCAAGTCCACAAAAGCCAAAATAAGACTTGATTAAGGAAAATAGATAACAGAAAAATAATAGAAGACAAACAATGCATCTATAACTTGGTTGTTGAATTGTTGTGTTGTTGTTATGTGCCGTCGAGTCA
>NW_006921613.1:9793659-9803766 GCF_000298275.1 Orycteropus afer afer
ACCTTCCTTCCGAGGAGTGGCTGGTGGGTTTGAACCGCCAGCCGTCTGGTTAGCAGGCAAGTGTCTTAGCCACTATGCTACCAGAGCTCCCTGGTTTTTGAATAGGTCAACAAAATTGAAAAACTTTTAGCCAGACTAAGGTTGCACAGTGGTTAAAGTGCTTGGCTGCTAACCAAAAGGTCAGTGGTTCAAAACCACCATACACTCGGTGGCAGTTTGTTTCCATAAAGATTTACAGCCTTGGTTTCAACAACAAGGTGTTTTTAGCTAGACTAACCAAGACAAAAGGATCTCTAGTGGTGCAGTGGCTAAGGTATTCAGCTGCCAACCAAAAAGTATGCTATTCAAACCCAACAGCCATTCCCTGGGAGAAAGATGAAGCAGTTTGCTTCTGTAAAGATTTATAGCCTTGGAAACCCTAGGGGCAGTTCTACTCTGCCCTATAGGGTCCCTATGAGTCAGAATCAACTCAGTAGCAGCGAGTTTGGTCTGTTTGTTTTTTGACCAAGACAAAAAGAGAGGAAACTCAAATTACTAGAATCAGAAATAAAATAAGGAATATTAGAGGTCTCACAGAAATAAAAAGGATTATGAAGGAATACACTAAGAAGTATGTATATGCTCATAAGTTATATAATGTAAATAAAACTGAAAAATTCCTAGAAAGACACAAACTACCAAAACTGACTTAGGCAGAAATAGAAAATCTGAAAAGAACTATAAGAAGGAAACAGATTGAATGAGTTATTACAGAAAGAACTACCTGTAAAAAAAGAGCAAGCCTAATGTGAGTTAAACATTTACCTCAAGTAGACACACGCCCTGGAGAGAACAATCATGGGAGAAGGAAGGGCTTCTTATGCACAGGGAGATAGCTCAGGGTGCAGAAGAGTATGAAGGGATAGACACTGGGAGGAGGTAACTATGGGGAGGAAGTGGGAGGGGAGCTGCTGCATTGTAAATTTTGGTCAATGTCATGAGACAAAGTATATGTGAACTGCTGTATGAAAAGTGAATTTACTCTGTAAATCTTCACCCAAATCCTAATTAAAAAAAAAAAAAAAGAGCAAGCCTAGGTAGCTTAACAAATATATAAAGAAGAATTAGTACCAATTCTTCACAAATTCCTCCATAATATGGAAGAAGAGGGAAGACTTCCCAATTAATTTTATGAAGCAGTCTTAACACTGATACCAAAGATATCACAGGATAAGAAAACTACAGACCACTATTCCTTATGAATATAGATACAAAAATCCTCAACAAAATACTAGCAAACTGAATCTAGCAACAATATATACAAATAATTATTTACAGAAAAATATGCCTTATGAATATAGATGCAAAATCTTCACTTCATAGGTAAAAATCAACATAAGTCTAATCTACAAAATGACTTGTATCATCCCCAGGACTGGTTGTGGATCAGACCCTTACAGTCCATAGGCTTTTCATTGGCTGATTTTGAAAGTAGATCAGCAGGCCTTTCTTCCTAGTCTTAGTCTAGAAGTCTACTAGAACACGTTCAGCATCATAATAGCACACAAGCCTCCACTGACAAATGAGTGATTGCTATGCATGAGGTGCCACTGGCTGGGAATGGAAGCAGGTCTTCCACATGGAAGGTGAGAATTCTACCACTGAACTACCATTGCCCCCATTACTAACCCTTCTAAAATGAGTACATGGCTTAAAAGATTTCTGCAAACAAAACTAGTATTTATTAAAACTCACACTAATATTGCCCTCACCAATAAAAACAGGAAAATGGCAGAGCACACACTTATCAGACTCCTATTATGATTTCTTCATATATCACATATATTGTACAGCTCAGCTCAGGAAAGTTCAAATACTGAATATTAACTTCATAAAAAAGTGCAATTTAACTACATTAGGATGGGGAAAAGAGATAATATGAAGATTTAAGGAGACTCATCTTCCATATGAATTTATATAACATATTATTTAGAAATATGAAGATAATAGAAGAAATACTCACCAGATTTCTCTATTACAAACCCTTGACATTCTCTATAGTGTTAAATTAATGTACTTATTGGGTCATTTATTATCTGCCTCCCCTCCCCTGATAATACTTAAATCCGTTGGGAAAGCTCTGCCATACATCCACCACTTGGCCAGCACATAGCACTCAGTGAATATCTGTTGCATGAATAAATACTGTAAAAAATCACAAAAGGCAAGAAGTAACACTAAGGAAATGTAGTAAACACTTCTTCAATTTTAGTGTATGTACATGTTACCATCATCCCCCCCCTTCCCCACATGGTAACTATAGAAATGTTGCTTGTTATGATTAAAATCATATAAAATAGAAACACTGGGGAAAAAATTAAGTGGAAATGTTTCTGTAAAAGACTAAACTACAAGGGACTAAATTATTTTCACGTAACAAATTCCTCATGAATCTTATCTGAACATGCCTTTATCAAAGTGTCCTAATTCATTCAAATATATAAGGGCCAAGAATACTGTACAAGGAGTTCCAGAGAATATATTAAGACATCCAGAGATGCTTAGAAGTAGCCCAAAACTGTGCTGGTCCCAAATATCAAAAACTTTCCTTCTGGTAACAAAAGATCCATGCTTTGATAGATTAAGGGTAAAACAGCAATTTCAAGTTTTGCTGAGTTATAATATTGTCAACTATCATATGACAATAATAAATGAGGAAGTAGGGAGAGTTTGAGGACTTGGTACAAGAGGACATAAGCTAACAGGAAAAAAATAACTAAACATTAGAAATAGCAAAGAGGGAGAAGAGTCAACTTTGAGAAGCAGTTGGGCTAATGGAGCAAGTGAGAAACTTCATTCTAAGAAATTTCAGTTTTCTATGTCTAAATGAAAGGAGCTCAGGTGGCAGAGTGGTTAAGGCATTAGACTGCTAAGGGAAAGATAAGCAGTTCAAACCCAACAGCCACCCAAGGGGAGAAAGACGAGGCAATCTGCTTCCGTAAAGGTTTACAGCCTTGGAAACCCTTTGGGGCAGTTCTATAGGTTTCCTATGAGTCCGGAATCGACTTGATGCCAGCGGATTTGGTTTACGTCAAAATGAAGTATTCTAAAAGTATCTGCAAGATGCCCATGAATGAAAACATTTTCCACTAGGCTTCGCAAAACTATTAGGCATTCTGTAGATAAGCACTCGGATTAAATTCCTTAAGTGACAGTTCAGAGAGTCCCAGATTTAAAAAGAGAGAGACAGAGAGAGAGAGTGCAAAGACCAAGGTTTTTATTTCTTCATGTTTAGTTGTTTTTAGGGAATACATACTTGGGCGGGGCCTTCCCGGGAGTGGATGGTGGGTTTAAACCACCAGCATTCTGGTTAGCAGTCAAATGCCTTAGACACTATGCCACCAGAGCTACCACAGTCACCCTTACAGGTCAGGGTAAAACTTCACCATAGGGTTTCCAAGGCTGCAAATCTATACGGAAGGAGACTGCTAACATTTTGCTACGGCGGTGAGGCCGATGGGTTCGAACTGCCAGTTAGCCCTCGAGGGCTTAACCACTGAGCCGCCAGGGCTCCTCGTACTTAGAAAGGGAACTTTAAAAAGCACTGTTAAAAAAAAAATAAAAAACCTCTGGTGGCGCAATGGTGACGCATTAGACGACTAAGGAAGAGACTGGCAGTTCGAAGCCACCAGGCAGTCTGTGGGACACGGGTTTGGTTTTGGTTTTTTAACAGCTAGTAGTCAACAGAAAGAGAGAAATTCTAAATTAACTTGAACTTTTCTGCTAGAGCCCAGTACCATTTTGAGCAAGAAAGACGGAAGAAGAATTTGCACGGATGCAGCAAAACACGACAATCCTGGTAGCGAAGTGGTAAGTGTTTGCACCACGGTCTTTTAAGTCCAGCCTGCGTCCTTATAAAATTCCACAAGGGTTCTATCCTGTCCCGAGGGCGATAGCAGCACCCCCAAGAAATCACCCAAAAACCGTGGATCCTATCCGCGCCTAACCAACCCGGACGATGCCAAAGCGCGTCTCTTCTTCCCCACCTGGGATGTTCTGCCACCTGAACCCGACGCGTGACAAGGCCCTCTGCAGCCATATTTCGCCAGATTTCTTTTGTCTTCTGTAGTTTTAACCAGAATAGCAAGACTCCCGAATCAATCAGGAGACATTTGCGGTAGGAGCCGCTTTCTTCCGGGAGACACTGATACGCACTCTGCGGAAATCCTGCTGCTTCGCCGAGGTGGCGGCTTCCAGTCGGCCCCGCCTCCTGCTCCTCCTCCCCTGGCTCTGCCTAGTGAGGAGTCCAGCAGCTGTCAGGTACAGCCCGAGTGTTCTCAGCCCCTAGGTACTCGGGACTCGCTACAGCCGCTGCACTTAGTATATGCAAAGCTAGTGTACTGTTTTCTCTCTGCATCTGTGGCTAGGTTTGAGAAGCGTTATGATCTGGTACCCTTCACAGACCTTTGGCATCTGATCTATCCCAGGCTACCTTTTTCCAGTGCTTCCATAGCGTCACAGAGTAAGCACTACTTTTTTTTTAGATTTTTTTTTCTTTAATAACCAGCAGCAACTCCCCAAACAACCCTAAAATGTTTATTGTTTCTTACTGATTTGTGCATTATTTCCATGAAATTGATTCAGTACTTGATTTAAATATATGTACTTATTTCCAGAATAGCAGTGGGGGGGGGCACAATATATTCTTCTCAATCTGCAATATCCAGTTCAACCCTTTCATTTTTGTTACCTAGAGAAATCCCAGATGCCTACCTAAAGAAGCACACCACCCTCTATCATTCTACCACATTACTCTGGTTTCTTTCTTTCATAGTTTTCTTTCATGGTTTTCATAATTATAAAAAATTACTCTGTATATTTATTTTCTTGTGTATTTATTGTCTGTCTCACCACCTCCACAATCACACTACTAGAAGGTAAGCTCCTTGAAGGTAGCAGCTTTGTATCCCTAGCACCTAGAACAGAGCCTGACAGATAAACCTTTAATAGGCAAGGTTAATACTGAAAGGTAAAATGACCTACCCAATGTCTTACTGCTAATAAGTAGCAAAACTCAAATTAAAATTCAGGTCTATTAACACTAAACCTAGTGCATTTTGTACTTCAGAATGCTGAGATTAAGCCCAAGTGAAGCCGGTTGGCACTATACCTATTCTAAGTTCCCCTAGTTGAGAAGGGTTGAGCCAATTCAATATTCTTTACATACTAGAAGTAACCCAGAGACACAATAAGTTGCCAGTCCAGAATTTCTAAAGGGGTATCTATGTGTAACTGTGGAAGGGAGGAGAGGGGGCTCTAAAGTGTAAACTGACGATATCAAAGTGTGACCGAAGAGTGGAAAGCCCCTTGGCACCCACATAGGTTATTACTGTAATTGGTACATCATAAAAATAAAGTTACTCTGGTCTCAGGTCTATCTTTCTCATTTTTGCCCCTTCTTATTATGTTCAAAGGAGCTCTAGTGGTATAATGCCTAAGGCATTTGACTGATAACCAAAAGGTTGATGGTTCAAACCCACCAGACACTGCACTGAAGGAAGACTAAGCAATCTACTTCCATAAAGATTTACTGCCTGGGAAACCCAGCGGGGGTCACAATGAGTCAGAATCGACTCAGTGGCAGGGAGCCTGGGGCTTTTTTGGTTTTTATTATATTCAAATGAAAAGATTACATCATCTTTCTTTTGTGCACCAGTAAGTCCCAGTATGATGTTTATTGTGGTTTACTTTTTGTAAATAGGTTTGAATGAAGAGGGAACCTAAGTGAGAAAACAACAGGAAAGTTTTTAAGAAGATCAGTAAACACTGGAAAAAGACAATCAATATTTTCAAACTCATTTTTTCTAATATATCCTATCTTGCAGTAATTTAAAAAGTAACTGAAGTTTTGCAAATTTTGTTTTTAAAACAGTCCAAAACAAACTCATTTTTCTTTTCTTTTCTTTTCTTTTTTTTTTGGTATTTCATTTATTTTTATTTTTTTTTTATTTTAAGAGCTTGTTTTACATTCAATGTCATGTATACATTTAGTTTCATTCCCCATTCGCCATGTCCAACCCTAACCCAGTCTCCTCCCGTCCCTAGCCTGCAACCCACCCCCTGTGCCTCTCATAATTATGCACTCTTGTTTTCCTGCATTTCCTCGGTTTGAATGTTGGTCCTCTGGTGTCCCATGGTCTATTGCTCTAAAGGATGTATTACCATTGAATGTGTGGGTGCAGCATCCTGGGTTGAGTGGTCGCTTGTACATCTTGTTAACTATTGGGCTGAGAACCCGCCCCTGGGGGTGAGTTTTATTCCAGGCGCCGAATGTATTTCAGGGCCATAGTATTGGGAGTCTCACCAGATTTCATCTGACCAGTAATTCTGGTCATTATTGAGTTTTTGGATTTTGTTCCACGTTTTCCTCCCACTCTATCCAGGCTCTCCAGATTTGATCCTTTCCTGAGTGGCTGGCATTGGTAGCCAGGCACCATCCAGTTCTTCTGCTTTCAAGAGCCATCATGCCCTAGGGCTGATTCCTTCTAAATGTCCTTGAAAAAACTCATTTTTATATAGTATCGAAAACAACTGAATACATACACATTAAAAAATGGACACAATGACTATGGAAACTGTGTCATAAAAGAATACTTCCTTTTCTTGTGTATATGATAACCAAACACTAAACTTCGCTAAATGAAACCCAACAGCAAATCATTAGTTTGGATCCTGAATACACTTATTTTGGTCTCGACAAAACTGATGCATACAAATTTGTAGCATCTTAGAATTGGGAAGCACCTTATAGAGCAACGAGCAAAACTCTTTTTTGAATTGATTGGCCTCAATAACAGTAAGGGAACAGCATGACTAGAATTAAAACCCAGGTCTCCAGACTCATAGCCCAGAATCCATACCACCTATGAATGTGTAATGTTTGATGGGCTCCCAGTGAAGTACATTTTAAAAAAAATTATTGAAATAATTAGTAATTTTTGTTGCAGAATTAAACTGTATATAATTTTCATAAACATTGTTCTTAAAATAACCTGTTTTCTCACTGGTCTGATAGAGCCTGGTAAGACCCCCAAGACTATGGTCCCTAGTGACCCTTGAGATCTGGAACTGAACTCACTCCCATGGCTTCCAGCCTAACAAAAGACAGGCACATAGGATGAACATTTGCATCAGGTAGAAGATACACTCCTTAAAATGATCAATCATGGGAGAACAGAAGGGCAGTATTTGCATAGGGAGATAGCTCAGAGGGCAGGAATGCATAGGAAAGAAGGACACAGGGAAGAGGTAACTACAGGGAGGAAGTGGGAAGAGAGCTGTCACATTGTGGGGAATTGCAGTTAATGTCATGAAACAAAATATATATGAACTGCTGTATGAAAAATGAATTTGCTCTGTAAACTTTCACCCAAATTACAATATAAATAAATAAATAACCTGTTCTTAAACTACTAAAAATAACTAATCAGTTTGGATTCAAATCTAATTCATGGAGAGTCCAAGCATCAGAGGAGAACTGCATTCCATACGGTTTTCAATGTTTGATTTTTTTGGAACTAGATTGCCAGGCCATTCTTCAGAGGACCCTATAGGTAGACTGGAACCTCCGACCTTTCAGTTAGCAGTGGAGAATGTTAACCATTTGCATCACCCAAGGATTCCCTCAAACTACAAGAAAATTCCAAATAGACAACAAAAAAACAAAATTAATACTTTCTTACACTATCTTCCTTAAGGAGCTCTGGTAGCACAATGTCTAAGGCATCTGACTGGTAACCCACCAGCCACTCCACAGAAGCAAGACTGAAAATCTAATTCCATAAAGATTTATCGCCTTGCAAACCCAATGGGGGTTGCTATGAGTCGGAAACGACTCGACAGCAGTGGGTTTATACTATCTTCCTTACACCAGGCCGCTTGCTAAATAAGCATTTTACATATATAATTATCACATTAAATCTTCTCAACAATCATACAGGATAGAAAGTGGTTTTTATTTTATTTTTTTGTACTTTTAAGAATTCATTCCTTTGGCTCTTATTAGACATAGCCAACAGTGAAAATGTTTAAATTTTATAGTATTTTTATTTTCACGTATCTTAAACCTCTAGAGTTTTGTTTTTTGTTTAGTTCTTTCCGCATTCAGGCATATTTACAGTAAGTTTTAGAGTCTACATTTATACTATTGTAAGCTAACAGATGGTATTTCATGATAGACTCTTAGAAATCTAATTAATACACTCAAAATTATTTCTTCTCAAAAGATATTCATCCCTGTTCAGATAAACTATAGTGAACCAAACAAAAACGAATGACAAAAAAAATCAAAATTTCATCCAAAGTAGAAATAAAAGCCTAAGTGTTAGTCATAAAGATCTAGCTGACTCCTAGATATGTTTAGATCTCAGTTAGAAATCATTTCATGCTAAGCACCCACTTTTGTGCATTCATACTAGTAATCTACTACTGTAAATACTTGTTTGTTTTGTCTGTCTAGAAAAGAAACAGCAGCATCACCAGGAATTTAATAGAAATGCAGAATCTTGAACCTATACCTACTGAATCAGAATCTATAATACAAGCCAAATATGTAATTTTAAGTTTTTAGAAGCCACTTTAAAAAGAATAAAAAGATATGATTATTATAGTTAATATCACTAAATAGTACACCAGAAAAGGAGACATATGGAGCTGCGGTCTGACAGCGATCCTGATGGCACAGACAGCTTGGATATTGCCAAGTGCTGAGGGTGCAGCTATTTTGAAGGTTTACAAGTGGCTTGACCATTTTGGATATTTAAAATGACAGTGCTCTCCCAGATTCCAGGCACTGAAGAGCAGGCCCCACTTGCCAGGAACCCCAAGGACATTCTGGACCCGGACGACTGGAAAAGTGCGACATTCCCCTTGTGACTCTTATACCCCACAACCTCTTGTTGACCGGAGATGCAGCCATCCCTCACTCTCACACACTTTCTGGGACGGCAGGAATTCCATCCCAGTCTGTGTGCTAGGACGGAACTTGGGTACCTTGCCCCGTCCTGCCCCAATTTTTTTTTCCTTTTTTCTGTTTTTTAGTTTGTTTGTTTTTGTCTGTTTTAAAACTACTACTATTATTATTATTGGGAGCTCTGATAGCATAGTGCCTAAGGCACTTGACTGCTAACCACAAGGCTGGTGGTTCAAACCCACCAGCCACTCCTCAGAAGGAAGATGGGGCAATCTACTTCCATAGTGATACTGCCTTAGAAACTCAAGGGGGGTCACATGAGTTGGGTCTGACTCGACGGCACAGAACAACAACAACAACATTATTATTATTATCATTACTTTTGTCCTTTTCACTATTAATCTTTATTCCTCCCCTCCCAGGTTCTACTTTTCAGCTTTGTTTCTTTTCCCTGTTCCTGGTTGCAATTTTTTTTTTCTTTCTCATGGTTAACCCCATTCCTAGTTTTTCTTTTTGCATTTTTCCCATTTTCTTCCTCATTATTCTCCTTCTCTATGTTTTTTCTCTTATTGCCATCTCCCAAGATACTGCAGGGATGTTTTTTTTTTCTTTTTTCCCTTTTTGCTTGTTTTGGCTATTGTTCCTGTGTGATTACATGGTATATTTTTTGTCCATTTGCTTCTACTTTTTTGATGGTTATTCAATTGTTATTTTTGTCTAACTCGGTGGAAGACAGCAACAATCCCAATATGATACAACTACACCCACACCTCCTGCAGCTTCACTTACTGAGTGAGAGCCACCACTTCCTTCTCCACCAATGACCAACAATAAACCACCACCAAGAAGAGCCTGACTCACCCTTGGCTGCTCCTCACAAACAGTTTACAGAGATCTAAATACAATAATGCCACTATGTCTCAGAGACAGCAGACCATCACAGTCCACACAAAGAAGCAAGATAAAGTGGTAGAAACAAGGGAACAAGATACAGATCCAGAACACACCCTGAGGAAGAAGCAGCATTGGAACTGTCTGATAAGGAATTCAAAAGAATTATATTTAGTTATCTTCAAAGGATTGAAAGACAGACCAAGAAAAACACAGACAAAACTCTAGAAGAATTTTGGAAGAAAATACAAGAACAAAATGACAAA
>NW_006921613.1:9803874-9805085 GCF_000298275.1 Orycteropus afer afer
AAGACAGAATTAATGAGATTCAAGACAAATACCTGAATACTTCTTTGGAAAGGGATCAATCAGAAAAAAGATTAAAACAAAATGAAGAAAGCCTAAGGTTCATGTGGGATACTATCAAAAGGAATAACCTATGTGTCATTGGAATTCCAGAACAAAAAGAGAAAAATAAAACCACTGAGAAAATTGTCCAAGATTTGTTGCAGGAGAACTTCCCTGGTAAGACGAAAAATAAGAAATATCCATCCAGGAAGTTCAATGAACCCCAAACAGGATAGACCCCAAAAGAAAATCACCACAACATATCATCATCAAACTAATCAAAACCAAAGAAAAAGAAAGAATCCTGAAAGCAACATGGGAAAAACAAAAAGTTACTTACAAAGGACAACCAGTAAGAATAAGCTCTGATTTATCAGCAGAAACCACGCAAGCAAGAAGGCAATGGGATGGTATATAAATAACCCTGAAAGAGAAAAATTTTTAACCAAGGATTATATATACCCGGCAATATTGTCCCTCAAATATGATGGTGAAATTAGGAGGTCTCCAGATAAGCAGAAACAAAGGGAATTTGTTAAAAAACAGACCAACCTTACAAGAGATGCTAAAGGGAGTCCTTTGAACATAAAACCAAAAATAGCAAATAACAACAAACCATCAATACACAAGATGAAACAA
The DNA here is from genome assembly GCF_000298275.1 of Orycteropus afer afer. Classification (NCBI taxonomy): domain Eukaryota; kingdom Metazoa; phylum Chordata; class Mammalia; order Tubulidentata; family Orycteropodidae; genus Orycteropus; species Orycteropus afer. The sequence goes on from NW_006921613.1 coordinate 9,804,553, forward strand.
CTAAGAAAGCACAGCTATGGACATATCTAAAGTAAAATAAGCTTACAAGATTGTAAACAGAGAACCAGAGGCATCAATTGGCAAGTGAGGGCAACTACAAACAAAAAGAGGGAAAATACTGTATAGTTACAGAACTTCTATGGTAAGGAAGTCAAGAGAGTTGCAAGACAGAATGGACTGTTCTAATCTCGGACAGAAAATTATAAATCACAGGGTAACATCAAAGAAAAATGATAAACCTTCATATCATAATAAAAAAGAGGACAAGAACAAATATTCAGCATATACTAAAACAACATCAACAAAGGAAATGATACCATGATTCATAAGCATAATGAGGTAAGCACAGAAAATAATATGGAACGAAGAAACCAGGGACACCATGAAAAAAAACATAACAAAATGAAGCAACCAATTCATACTTGTCAATAATTACACTGAATGTTACTGGATTAAATGCACCACTCAAGAGGTGGAGAGTTGCAGATTGGATAAGAAAACAAAACCTATTGATATGTTGTCTACAAGAGACA
>NW_006921613.1:9806103-9807495 GCF_000298275.1 Orycteropus afer afer
TATTCCAAAACATAGAAAAGGATGGAATCCTCCCTAACTCATTTTATGAAGCAAGCATAACCTTGATACCAAAACCAGGCAAAGACATCACTCAAGAGAAAAACTACAGACCAATATCCCTCATGAATATAGATGCAAAAAACTTCAAAACTATCCTAGCCAATAGACTGCAACAACATATCAAGAAAATCATTCATCATGACCAAGTGGGGTTCATATCAGGTATGCAGGGATGGTTCAACAGTAGAAAAACAATCAACATCGTCCACCACATAAATAAAACAAAGAAGAACCACATGATCATATCAATTGATGCAGAAAAGGCATTTGGTAAAATCCAACACCCACTCCTGATCAAAACTCTCAGCAAAATAGGAACAGAAGGGACATTCTTTAACATAATAAATGCCATCTACACAAAATCAACAGCCAACATTATACTCAATGAGAGAGACTGAAAACATTCCTCTTGTGAACAGGATCCAAGCAAGGATACCCTCTATCACCACTTGTATTCAACACTGTACTGGAAGTCCTAGGTAGGGCCATAAGGCAAGAGAGGGAAATCAAAGGCATCCAAATTGGTAAAGAAGAAGTCAAACTATCTCTATCTGCTGATGATATGATCCTATACTTAGAAAACCCAAGAGACTCAGTCAAAAATCTACTGGAACTAATTGAGAGATTTAGCATAGTGGCAGGATACAAGATCAACATCCAAAAATCAGTTGGATACCTGTACACCAGCAAAGAGATGGCTGAAAAAGAAATAAGGAAATCAATACCATTTACAATAGCTAGCAAAGAAATAAAATACTTGGGAATAAATCTTACCAGGGACACAAAAGACCTGTACAAAGAAAACTATAAAAAACCTACTTCAAGAAACCATAAGAGATCTACATAAATGGAAGAACATCCCATGCTCGTGGATAGGAAGACTGAACATTGTAAAATGTCGGTTCTACTGAAAGCAATCTATACATTCAATGCAATCCCAATCCAGATCCCATCAACATTCTTTAAGTATATGGAAAAACCAATCACTAACTTTATATGGAAAGGAAAGAGACCTCGCATAAACAAAGAACTATTGAAGAAAAACAAAGTAGGAGGTCTCACACTGCCGGATCTCAAAACCTACTATACAGCCAGAGTAGTCAAAACTGCATGGTATTGGTATAATGACAGACACATAGACCAATGGAATAGAATTGAAAACCCAGAAATAGATCCATCAACCTATGGTCAGCTGATCTTTGAAAAAGGGCCGAAATCCATTAAATGGGGAAGAGAATGTGTGATAGTTGAAGATGTGTCAACTTGGCTGGACTCCAGTTGTGAGTGGTGGTTCCCATGATGGATCACATGACTGAGTTCTAAGCGGTCGGT
>NW_006921613.1:9817187-9818285 GCF_000298275.1 Orycteropus afer afer
ACGGCTCCAGGCCCCATCCCCCTCCAGAGACGAACTTTTCAGCTTGAACTTGTCGGCTTCTACACGCTTGTGAGCCATTTATCTAAGATAAATTTCTCTCTCTCTCTCTCTTTCTCTCTCTATAAATATATATATATACTTTGCTGGTTTTTGTGTTTCTCTAGAGAACCCAATCCAACACAGAATGTTTGTTTAATAAATGGTGCTGGCGAAACTGGATATCCATTTGCAGAAAATGAAACAAGATCTGTACCTGACACCATGCACAAAAACGAACTCCAGATGGATCAAAGACTTAAATATGAAACCTAAAACTAGAGAGTTCTTCAAGGAAAAACTAGGGCAAATTTAGGGGCCCTCCACTCCTCAGAAGGAAGATGGGGCAATCTACTTCTGTAGTGATACTGCCTCGGAAACCCAAGGAGGGGTCGCTATGAGTCAGGTCCAACTCCACGGCACAGAACAACAACAACAACAATATATTGTATAAATAGATATCAAGCATAACCCAAAATTCACAAACACCAGAAGAGAAACTAGATGAATGGGACCTTCTAAATATTACATATTTCTGTGCTTCCAAAGACTTCTCCAAAACAGTCAAAAGAGAACCTACAGATGGGGAAAAAATATTTGGCAATGACATATCTGACAAGGGACTTATCTCTAGAATTTATAGAAAACTCCAACACTTCAATAACAAAAAGACAAACAACCCAATTTAAAAATAGGCAGAAGACATGAATAGACACTTCACCAAGGAGGATACTTAGATGACCAACAAACATTTGAGGAAATGCTCACGATTATTAGCCATTAGAGAGATACAAATCAAAACAACAATGATATACCATCTAGCCCCAGCACTAGTAGTGAAGTTCAACAAGACACAAAATAACAAATGCTAGCAAGGATGGGGACAGATTGGGACTCTCATACACTGCTGGTGGGAATGTAAAATGGTACAACCACTCTGGAAAGCAGTATGGTGATTCCTTAAAAAGCTGTTAGAAACACCATTTTACCCAGACATTCCATTACTAGGTATATATCCTAAAGAAGTGAAAGCCACGACAAGAACAGACATATGCACACTCA
>NW_006921613.1:9820251-9825100 GCF_000298275.1 Orycteropus afer afer
AAAAAAAAAAAAAAGCTTGCAAGTAGTCATCTAGATGCAATGATGGGACTCTCCTCATCCAGAGCAAAGAAGAATGAAGGAAACCAAAGATTCAGGGAAAGAATTAGTCCTAGCAATTGGTACACCATGCGATCTGCAGCCTATAAGACTATAAGACCAGAAGAACTAGATGGTGGCTGGCTATCACTGTCAACAACTCAGAGGATGATCTATGTAGAAGATCCTGGATAGAGAGGGAGAACAATGTGGAACAAAACTCAAAATCATTTGGAAAAAAAAAGGAGGACCAGGTTTGCTGATCTGATATAGCCTGGTGGAACCACTGAAGACTATGGCCCCTAGCTGCCCTTCAGGTCTGGAATTGAACCCACACCTGTGGCTTCCAGCCAAATAAAAGACAGGCATAGGAGTTGAACATTTACCTGAGGTAAATACATTCCTTGGAGAGAACAATCATGGGAGAAAGAAGGGTTGTTTATGCACAGGGAGACAGCTCAGGGGGCAGGGGTGTGTGTAGGGATGGACACAGGGAAGAGGTGACTGTTGGAAGGAAGTGGGAGGGGAGCTGTTGCATTGTGGTGAATTGTGGTCAATATTGCGAGACAAAGTGTATGTGAACTGCTATGGAAAGTGAATTTGCTCTGTAAATTTTCACCCAAATCACAATTAAAAAAAAAAAAGAATTTGTAGGTAAGTCAGACCAAGTGCACAGTTTTTATTTAGCCTTATGTTAGTGCAAGAATAGGCTGAAAGCCGTTTCAGTGATTTAAAAACTGCACCAGCAACAAGTGAAGGTGATTATGATGAAGAATTTGTTCTAAGTAGAAGTTGGTTTAATCATTTCAAAGTGAGGACAAATTTATATAATGTCAAAGTCCAAGTATGAGTTGGCCATAATAAAATATTCATGACCCAGGGGCTGCCTGTATATCCAAAATGTCATCGTTTCAAAATGTAATCAATATTAAAAATACTGATATTTATTTTTTTCATACCGAATCTTTAAAATCTAGAGTATATTTTACATTTACAGTGCATTACAACTCAGACTAGAAGCAAGTGGCTGCCATATTATCAGACAGCACAGATTTGTAGCAAAGCTGCCTGTTTACTCTGGTTTTACAGAAGCTGGCTTAATATCTAACAGGCACTCAAGGAATGCTTAATGAAAGAATAAACTAATGAATCTGAATTAGATTGTTTCAGTGACCTACTAACTTTGTGACCCTGGGTAAACAACAACTTTGAGTTTGAAATTTCCCCTCCATAAAAAAATATGAAAATACCTAATTTCAATTACCAAAAACTGGAAGCACAAGATGCCCTGCAATAGGTGAGTGGATAAACTGCAGTATATCCATACAAGGTAGTATTATTCAGCAATAAAAAGAAATGAGCTCCCACACTATGCAAAGATATGGAGGCATTTTACATTACTAAGTGAAAGAAGCCAGTATGAAAAAGCTAAATACTATATAAATCCAAATATATAGCATTTTGGAAAAAGGCAAAGCTATAGAGACAAAGAAAGATGAATGAAAGCCAGGAGTTGGGGGAAGAAGGATGAATAGGTGAAGCACAGTACATTTTAAGGGCAGTGAAACTATTCTGCTTGATACTGTTATGGTAAATACATTACATTATACATTTGTCAAAACCCATTGACAACACAGAGTGAACCCTAATGTAAACTATGGACATTGTTGTTGTTGTTGTTATTTGCCATCAAGTTGGACCCGACTCATAGCAACCCCTCCTTGGGTTTCCGAGGCAGTATCATCATGGAAGTAGACTGCCCAATCTTCCTTCCAAGGAGTGGCTGGTGGGTTTGAATCCCCAGCCTTCTGGTTAGCAGTCAAGTGCCTTAGGCATTATGCTACAAGAGCTAACAATAATGTATCAAATTGATTTATCAATTGTAACAAATGTACTTCACCCTTGCAAGATGTTAAAATAGAAAAAATTATGTACAGTAGAGAGAGGAGGTACATGGGAACTCTGTACTCTCTGTACAATTTTTCTTGAAACAAAAACTACTCTGAAAAATAAAATGTATTGGTATACCTATGGTCAAATGATTTTTGACAAGGGTGACAAGTCCATTCAGTGGAGAAAGGATAGTCTCTTCAAAAAATGGTGCAGGAACAATTGTATTTGTATATGAAAAAGAACGAAGCTGGACCCATACCTCACACCATATTAAAAAAAGTCTCAAAATGAATCAATCACCTAAATGTAAGAACTAAAACCATAACACTTTAGGAAAAAAATAGGTATAAAGTTTTGGATCTAGCTTTTGACAATGGAGCCTTAGATATGACACCAAAACCATGAGCAACAAGAGAAAACATAGATAAATTAGACTCATAAAAATTAAAATTTTTGTGCATCAAAGGTCTTTATCATGAAAAATGGAGAGACAACCCACAGAGTGAGAGAAAATAATTGGTATACATATATCTAACAAGGGTTTAGTAACCAAAATCAAACCAATTCCCCTGCCATCAAGTCAATTCCAACTCATACAACCCTAAATGACGGAGTAGAACTGCCCCCATAGGGTTTCCAAGGCTGTAAATCTTTATAGAAGCAGATTGTCTCATCTTTCTCCTGCAGGGCAGCCGGAGAATTAGCATCACCGGCCTTTTGGTTAGCAGCTGAATGCTTTAACCACTGCACCACCAGAGCTCCAGAATATATAAAGAACACTTACAACTCATCAATAACAACAACAAAGACAAAACAATCCAGTTAAAACATGGACAAATGACTAGACATTTCTCCAAAGAAGATACATAAATGGCCAATAAGCACATGAAAAAATGTTCAAAATCATTAGTCACTAGTGAAATACAAATCAAAACCACAATGGGATACCACTTCATACCCACTATTATAGCTATTATCAGAAAAATGAAAAATTGTAAGTGTTGGTAAGGATGCAGATAAATTGGAACCATCACCCATTCCTGGTAGAAATGTAAAATGATGCAGTCACTGTGGAAAATAGTTTGACTGTTCCTCAAAAAGTTAAACATACAATTCCCATACGACCCAAGTTCTGCACCTTGAAAGCACTTTGCTGAGTGAAATAAGTTAGACACAAAAAGAACAAATATTTTATAATCCCCCTCATACGGAATATCTAGAAGTCGCTGGGTGGTACAAGCTAGACTCGGAGTAGAAAAGTTGGCAGTTCATTATCCAGAGGAGCCTCAGAAGACAGGCTGGAGATATGCATCTGAAAGATCACAGCCTTGAAAACCCTATGGAGTGCAGTTCTACTCTGACACACATGGGTTCGCCATGGTTCAACTTAGTGGCAACTAACAACAACATAGGAGCTCTCTGGTAGCATAGTGGCTAAAGCACTTGACTGCTAACCAGAAGGCTGGCGGTTCAAACCCACCAGCCACTCCTTGGAAGGAAGGTTGGGCAATCTAATTCTGTAGTGATACTGCCTCAGAAACCCAAGGAGGGGTCACTATGAGTTGGATCTGACTCAACGGCAGTGTGTTTTTTTTTTTTTGTATTGAGATGTAATCCACACTGCACACTGTATTCTTCAATTTTCATCAGTAAGTACTTCAAGTCATACTCACTTTCAGCAAGCAAAGTTGTGTTGTCAGTGTATCGCAGATTGTTAATGATTTTTCCTCCAATCCTGATGCCATGTTCTTCTTCATATAGTCCAGCTTCTCTGATTATTTGCTCAGCATACAGATTGAATAAGTACGGTGAAAGGATACAACCTTGATGCACTCCTTCTTGATTTTAAACCATGCAGTGTTCCCTTTTTCTGTTTGAACGACAGCCTCCTGGTCTATGTATGTGTTCTTCATGAGTTCAATTAAGTATTCTGGAATTCCCATTCTTCTAAATTTATCTACAATTTGTCATGATCCACACAAACAAATGCTTTTGCATAGTCAATAAAACACATAAACATCTTTCCGGCATTCTTTACTTGGAGCCAATATCGATCTGACATCAGCAATGATATCCCTCATTCCATGCCCTCTTCTGAATCCAGCCTGTACCTCTGGAAGTTCTCTGTCAGTATACTGCTGCAACTGTTTTTGAATTATCTTCAGTAAGATTTTACTTGCATTAATTAATGATATTGTTCGATAATTTCCACATTCTGAGGGATCACCCTTCTTTGGAATGGGTACAAATATGGATCTCTCCAGTCAGTTGGCCAGGTAGTTGTCTTCCACATCTCTTGGCATAACCGAGTGAGTGCCTCCAGCGGGGCATCTGTATGTTGAAACATTTCAATGGGTATTCCATCAATTCCTGGAGTCTTGTTCCTCACCAATTCCCTCAGTGCAGCTTCGACCTCTTCCCTCAATACCATTGGTTCTTGAACATATGCCACCTCCTGAAATGGATGAAGATCAACCAGTTCTTTTTGGTACAGTGACTGTGTGTATTCCTTCCATCTTCTTTTGATGTTTCCTGTATCATTCAATATTTTGCCCATAGAATCTTTCAATATTGCAACTCGAGGCTTACATTTTTTCCTCAGTTCTTTCAGCTTGAGAAATGCCAAGCATGTTCTTCCCTTTTGGTTTTCTAACTCCAGGATTTTGCACATTTCATTATAGTAATTGGCTTTGTCTGCTTGAGCTGCTCTTTGAAATCTTCTGTTCAGTGCTTTTATCTTGTCATTTCTTCTATTTGCCTTAGCTACTCTTCACTCAAGGGCAAGTTTCAGAGTATTTTCTGACATCCATTTTAGTCTGTTCTTTCTTTCTCACATTTTTAATGACCTCTTGCTTTCTTCATGGATGATGTTCTTGATGTCATCCCACAATTCTTCTAGTTTTTGGTCATTGGTGTTCAA
>NW_006921613.1:9826370-9834677 GCF_000298275.1 Orycteropus afer afer
ATGTCATCCCACAATTCTTCTAGTTTTTGGTCATTGGTGTTCAATGCATCAAATCTATTCTTTAGATGGTCTCTAAATTCAGGAGGGATATATTCAAGATTATATTTTGCCTCTCGTGGACTTGTTTTAATTGCCCTCAACTTCAAGTTGAACTTGCATATGAGCAGTTGATGGTCTGTTCCACAATCAGCTCCTGGCCTGGTTTTACTTGTCAACCTTGGGCTTCTCAGCCTCAGCAGCCAGCAGCTGTCTGAGTGAAGAAATACCTCTAGCATCAGTGGGCCAGGAGCAGGAGGCAGAGCTTGACCTAAGGTTGAGGGGCTTTCACCCAGCCCCTAGAGTCTGGAACTTTGAACTTGGACTTAAAGCCTCCAAACTGTAAGAGAATAAACTCTTGTTTGTTAAGGCCATCCCATTTGTGGTATATTCTTGTCAAAGCAGCACTAGGTAACCAGAACATATGTGGGCCAATTGAGCCCACAGGTCCAACTACTCACTCCCTCTGGGTAGCTGGCTGTGCCCAAGAAGTAACTACAACCTTTTCCCTTGTCAGCTCTACTATATACCTGGGAATTCTTATAGAACATACAAATACACTTGTAGAAACGTTGTCTGTCAATCCTATACATGGTCCTGGGCACACTCCCCCCTGTATGTTGTTGTTGTGTTAGGTGCCATCAAGTCATCTCCGACTCATAGCAACCCTATGCACAGTAGAACAAAACACTGCCCAGTCCTGTGCCAGCTCCATGATCCCTGCTATACTTGAGCCCATCGCTGCAGCCACTGTGTCAATCCATCTCATTGAGAGCCTTCCCCTCTTTTGTCAACTCTCCACCTTAGCAAGCATGACATCCTTCTCCAGGGAATGGTCCCTTCTGATAACATGACCAAAGTAGGTGAGACAAAGTCTGGTCATTCTTGCTTTCTAGGAGCATTCTGGCTGCACTTCCTCTGGAACAGATTTGTTAGTTCTTCTAGCAGTCCTTGGTACTTTCAGCAGTCTTTGCCAGCACCACAACTCAAAAGCATCAATTCTTCTTTGGTCTTCCTTATTCATTGTCCAGCTTTCACATGCCTATGAAGTAATCGAAAATATCATGGCTTGTGTCAGGTACACCGTAGTCCTCAAGGAGACATCTTTGCTCCTCAGCACTTGAAAGAGGTCAACTTGCAGCCGACTTGCCCAGTGCTATATATACATCATCTGATGTCTCGAGTGCTGGCGTCAATTGTAGAACCAAGCAATGTGAATTCTTTGACAACCATCACCAAGTACGCCATGAGTTTTCTGCCCAAAACAAACTTTGACAACTTCAATCTTTTTTCCATTTATCATGATGTTGCTTATTGGCCCAGTTGTGAGGATTTTTGTTTTCTTTATATTGAGATGTAATCCATACTGCAGACTGTATTCTTCAGTCTTCATCTGTATGTGCTGGTAACCACCCCTGTAATCAACAAAGAAAATTTCCTTCCACATATAAACATTTCCTTGACTTTTTACAATAACGGACTAATACAATATTTGTCCTTCTATGATTGACTTATTTCACTCAGCATAATGTCCTCCAAGTTCATCCACATTATGCTGTTTGCCAATAAAATCACTTCTTCACTTTGCCTCTTCAGGCCTTGTTGTGATTGAGGAAGACTCATTAAGAATCTGTAACATGCAGATGATACAACCTTGCTTGCTGAAAGTGAAGATAATTTGAAGCACTTACTGATGAAGATCAAAGACCACAGCTTTCAGTAGGATTATACCTTACTATAAAGAAAACAAAAATCCTCACAACTGGACCAATAAATAACATCATGATAATTGGAGAAAGGATTGAAGTTGTCAGAGATTTCATTTTCCATGTATCCATAATCAACACCCATGGAAGCAGCAGTCAAGAAATCAGATGTTGTATTGCACTGGGCAAAGGTGCTTCAAAGGACCTCTTTTAAAGTGTTAAGGAGCAAGATGTCACTTTGAAGACTAAGGTCCACCTAACCCAAGACATGGTATTTTCAACCACCTCACATGAATGTGAAAGCTGGACAATGAATAAGTTAGGCCAAAGAGGAATTGATGCCTTTGAATTATGGTATTGACAAAGAATACTGAAAATGCCATGGACTGCCAGAAGAACAAACAAATCTGTCCTGGAAGAAGTGCAGCCAAAATCCTCCCTAGAAGTGAGAATGGACAGACTTCGTCTCACCTATTTTGGTCATGTTGTTAGAAGAGATCATACCCTGGAGAAGGAGATCATGCTTGATAAAGCAGAGGGTAAGTGAAGAAGGGGGAAGACCTTCAGAACTTAAAAGATGGTAATAACTTCCAGCTTGTTGCTAGTCTCTGGATGCTTCACAATCCCTTTTTGGTTCCTGCTGTGAAAGAATTGTGTCTCCCTGAAAGACATGTTGAATTCCTAACCCCAGTAGCTGTGAATGTGACCTTATTTGGAAATGGAGTCTTTGCAGATATAAACCTATTATAATCAAGTTAAGATATAATCAAGCACAAAAGTAATCAAATTAAGATGAGGCAACACTGGACTAAGGTAGGCCCTAACCCAGTGACTGATGTTCTTATACTTGATCAAACCAAACCTCTGGCTATGAGTCAATTCTGATTCATAGCAACCCTATAGGACAGAGTAGAACTTCCCCATAGGGTTTCCAAGGTTGGAATCTTTACAGAAGAGGACTGTCACAGCTTTCTTCTGCAGAGTGACTGGCAGGTTCAAACCACAGATCTTTTGGTTTCAGCTAGTAGTCAAGCACTGTGCCACAAGGGCTCCCTGATTACTGATATCATACCAATTACTGTAGAGTCTTTATAAGAAGTAAGAAATGTGGATAAAGAAATAGAAATACACAGGGAGACCACTATATGATGGTATAGGCAGAGATTGGAGTGATGCTGCCACAAGCCAAGAAACACCAAGATTTGCCAGTAATCGTCAGAAACTAGAAGCAGGAAGGAAGGATTCTTCCCTAAAGCCTTTGGAGTAAGCATGAAGCTACCAACACCCTCATTTCGGATTCCTAGCCTCAGAACTGTGAAAAATAAATTTCTAATGTTTTAAGACACTCAGTTTATAGTAATTGGTTAAGGTAGCCCTAGGAAACTAATACCCTGCCCAATTTTCTGTAAATAGTCTCATTAGACTCTTTTCAGTTAACCCTCCCCACCACCACCACCAAGTATGCCATGAGTTTCCTGCCCAAACCAAACCAAACTCACTGCCATCAAGTCGATTCTGACTCATAACAACCCCTTTGGGTCTCTGAGGTGGTAAATCTTTGCAGAAATAGATTGCCCAGTCTTCCTTCTGCAGAGTGGCTGGTGGGTTTGAACCACCAACCTACTCATTAGCAGTCAGATACCTTAGGCACTACGCACCAGAGCTCCTCAGTTTCCTGCCCAGATCTTAACAAATACAAAAGGAGTCCCCTTTTCTAATCTTCCACAACACAGTGGGGGAGCCCTGGTGGCACAGTGGTTAAGGGCTCAGCTGCTAATACAAAGTTAAGTGGTTCAAACCCACAAGATGCTCCTCAATAGAAATATGTGGGAGACTGCCTTTGTAAAAATTTTTGTTGGTGTTGTTACAGTTATGGGCCATTGAGTCGCTTCTGACTAATAGCAACCCTATGTCAACAAAACAAAACACTGCCTGGTCCTGCACCATCCTTACAATCATTGCTGTTTGAGCCCATTGTTGAAGCAACTGTATCAATCCATCTTGTTGAGGGTTTTTCCCTTTTTCACTGACCCTTTACTTTACCAAGCATAATGTCTTTCTTCAGGGACTGATGTCTCCTGATAATATATCCAAAGTAGGTAAGGCAAAGTATTGCCATCCTCACTTTTAAGGAGGATTCTGGCTGATTTGTTCATTCTGCTGGTAGTCCATGGTATAATCAATATTCTTTGCCAACATTTTAATTCAAATGCATCAATTCTTTTAGGATTTCTTTATTCATTGTCTAGCTTTCACTGCAACATTGCTTTTCATTGCAACATGAGGTAACTGAAAATAACATAGATCAGGTGCAACTTAGTCCTCAAAGTGACATCTTTGCTTTTCAACATTTCAAAGAGGTCTTTTCCAGCATATGTGCCCAATGCAATGTGTCATTTGATTTCTCAACTGCTGCTTCCATGGGCATTTATTGCAGAGCCAAGTAAAATAAAATCCTTTACAACTTCAGTATTTTCTCCATTTATCATAATGTTCCTTACTGGTCATCATAAGGATTTTTGTTTTATTTATGTTGAGGTGTAATCTATACTAATCTTCACCAATAGTGCATCAAGTTCTCCTCATTTTCAGCAAGTAATGTTGTGTCATCTGTACATTACAGGTTGTTAGGAATTTCTAAATTTCAAAAGATTGTCCAAGGGTGGAACAACTAGAACTCTCATACATTGCTGGTGAGAAAGCAAAATACTTAGGAAAACAATTTCTTAAAAAGTTAAGCATATGCCTACCATATGACTTAATCATTATACTACTAGCAGGTATTTACCTGTATTCATATTTATTCCTGTATAATATTACCACAAGCTTAGTAACATAAGATAATACACATTTATTGTCTCACAGTTTCTGTAGTTCAGGAGTCAGGACATGGCTTAGCAGTGCCCTCTGTTTCAGGGGCTCATAAAGTTTTATGTGAGGCCTGACTGGGGACAGATCTGTTTCTAATGTTATTAGCAGCATTCAGTTCATTATGAGTTGTGGGATTAAGGACCTCAGTTTCCTGCTGACTGTCAGCTAGACACCACCCTCAGCTCCTTGTCACCTTGTCCCTCCCAATATGGCCACCTACTTCCTCAAGATAGAGAAAGAGTCTATCCTAGTGAGACAAACTTACAAACTAGTGTAATGTAATCATATATACACAATCATGTATATCATCTTTGTCACATTTATTGGTTAGAAGTCACAAGTTCCACCCACACTCAAGGGAAAATGACTATCGAAGGGTGTGGATGATGGGTGGCCACCTTCGAGTCTGTCCACCACGTTATCGAATAGCAATGAGATCTTATGCCCACACGATAACTTGCACAGAAATGTTCTTCACCACTTCATATGTATTAGCCAAATATGGAAAAAAATTTCAGATATCCATCAGTAGATGAATGGACAAATTTTGGTATATCCATACATCAATTAAAAACAAACTATTGATACATGCAATGATATGGATAACTCTCAAAATAATAACACCAAGTGGAAGAAGCCAGGCAAACTGGTACTTATATAAATGATTCCTCTTACATAAAATTCTAGAAAATGTAAATTTATCTATAGGACAGAAAGTATATTTATGGTTGCCTTGGAAAAGTAGAGGAAGAAAGAAGATAATGAACTATCAAAGGGCAATGTGGAAACTTCTGCAGATGATGAGTATGCTCATTTCTTGAACATATTTCATGGTTTCATGGGTGTATACATATGTCTAAACTCATCAATAATACACTTGAAAATATTTACAGTTTCATGTATCGTAATACTGCCATTAAATTACACTTCAATAAAGCTGTTTTTTTAAAAAGACTTTTAAAGATCATAGGCTCCACTGTCAACAAGAATAACATGAGACACCAATGCACTCTGAAAATATTTGTTATTTACCATTGAATAAAACGTATGTCAAGATAGTATATAAGGTGAACATCTACACTAGGCAAGTACACTCAGAACAATCAACCATGGGAGATCAGAAGGCAGCGTTTGCACAGGGAGATATCTCAGAGGACAGGAATGCACAGCAAAGGACACAAGGAAAAAGTAACCATAGGAAGGAAGTGGGAAGAGAGCTGCTATGTTATGGGGATTGCAATTAATGCCATGAAACAAAATGTGTATGACCTCTTGTATGGAAAATGAATTTGCCCTGTCAACTTTCACCCAAATCACAATTTTTTTAAAAATGACGTCAGAAAAAAAAAGAGAGAGAAATATCGTAATTGTGCAAAGTATTCAGGATAGGCTATGTAAATGAGGTTGCATTTAAATGCAGTTTTAAGGGTAGAAAAGATCTGGGTGAGTCAAGATAGTAATAAGGGATTCCCTGCACAGACACATTAATTCATTAATGTGTTTATTCAACAAGCATTCATTAACATTTGTGTATTCAAGCAGTATGTTTAGCATTGTGACAATCTTTTCAGCTGCTCTTACCAAATTTCCAGACTGGGCTTAATTAGTTTGGTAATGGCCAAGGAGATTATCTAGGAGCACTGGTAGCATAGTGCCTAAGACACTTGACTGCTAACCAGAAGGCTGGCGGTTCAAACCCACCAGCCACTCTGTGAGATAAATATGTGACAGTTGGCTTCCATAAAGATTTACAGCCTTGGGAACACTAGATGGCAGTTCTAGTCTTCCCTATAGGATTACCTTGAGTGGGAATCAATTCTATGGCATTGGCAAGGAAATTATGCTCAAAATTTAGCTGCAATCTTTCTAGTGCTCCTAGTCTACACTTCACCTAAATTTTTTTCCCATTACAGGGGTAAACAATACATTAACAAGCAACAGAGTACACAAATAAATTTGATCAATATAAATCAACATGCAGCTTTATATATGTGATTAGTATGCACATAGTTAGTAGGTAATCAATGTCAGAATTGCTATCTTAAGGAGCTATGGTGGTGCAGTGCCTAAGGCATTAGACTACTAACCAGGAGGTTAGTGGTTCAAATCCACCAGCCACTCCATGGAAGGAAGATGAGATAATCTTCTTCCATAAAGATTTTCTACCTTGGAAACCCAATGAGGATCACTATGAGTCAGAATCAACTCCATGGCTTTTAGATCTTAAGCAAAAAGCAAAATGATGTAGCTCTGATTATTCTAAGCAAGTAACCTTCATAACTACTTTGGACTACTTGAAGAATTACAGATTATAGGCAGAGTAACCATGTGACTTATTGTTCAAACTTCCGAAAGTAATGGATAGTATTCATTACAGTGAAACCCATCACAGCCAGGACTTTACAGACTGCCTTGTTTTTCAGGTCTTCCAAGTTTTCCACCACTGACAGGGTGCAGTCTTTTGTGTGTGTGTGTGATTTGGGTGACAATTTACAGAGCAAATTCACTTTCCACTTTCCACACAGCAGTTCACATACACTTTGTCTCATGACATTGACTACAACTTACCCCAATGCAACAGCTCCCCTCCCACTTCCTCCCAATAGTTACCTCTTCCGTGTCCATCCTTCCATGCACTCCTGCCCCCTGAGCTGTCTCCCTGTGCATAAACAGACCTTCTTTCTCCCATGATTGCTCTCTCCAAGGAGTGTATCTACTTCAGGTAAATGTTCAACTCCTATGCCTGTCTTTTGTTTGGTTGGAGGCCATAGGGTTTAATTCCAGACCTGAAGGGCAGCTAGGGGCCATGGTTCCACCAGGCTCTATAAGACCAGGAAACCTGGTCTGACAGGGTGCAGTCTTGCCACTGTTCTATCACTCGTTTTAGTGGGAAATGTTTGAGTTTTCCTTCTCTGACAGATTTCTGCCTTATAGAAGTCCAGCTTTCACAGGTTTTACTATGTTATGCCAGAACCATAGTAGTAAACCAGCTTTTTCCTAGACAGAAACAGTTACCCTGGAAATAGGGAGGTTTAACTTGCTTAGGTGCACCTGATCCAAGACATCATATTTTCAATAGCCTCCTATGCATGTGAAAACAATACAATGAATAAGGAAGACTGCAGAAGAATTGATGCATTTGAATTATGGTGCTGGCATAGAATAATGAATAGACAGCTGAAGAACTTACAAATCTGTCTTGGAGGAAGTATAGCCATAATGCTCCTTAGAAGTGAGAATGGCCAGATTTCATCTCTTACCTTGGTCATATTATCAGAAGGAACCAATCGCTGGAGAAGGATATCATGCTTGGCAAAATAAAGCAGAGGGTCAATGAAAAAGGGGAAGACCCTCAACGAGATGGATTGACACAGTGGCTGCAACAATGAGCTCAAGTATGGCAACAATTGTGAGGATGGCATAGGCCTGGGCAGTGTTTCATTCTATTGTACATAGGGTCACTATGAGTTGGAACCAACTCAATGGCACCTAACAACAACAACAAGGTTAAAAATACAAATTCCTGAGCTCCACCCCCGACCTACTGAATCAGATCTCTAGTGTGGGTCCTGTTGTTGTTGTTGTTGTTATGTGCCGTCGAGTCGGCCCCGACTCATAGCGACCCCTCCTTGGGTTTCCGAGGCAGTAGGATTGCCCAACCTTCCTTCCGAGGAGTGGCTGGTGGGTTTGAACC
>NW_006921613.1:9836082-9846892 GCF_000298275.1 Orycteropus afer afer
GCAATCCTACTTCCGTAGTGATACTGCCTTGGAAACCCAAGGAGGGGTCGCTATGAGTCGGGGCCGACTCGACGGCACATAACAACAACAACAACATATAGTATTTATGGATTCATGTGGACAGAACTGGAAATTTATACAGAAAATGTTTGAAAAGCAGGTTTTGTTCCTTTATTTCAACTTCTGCTAATGATTTTGTGTAACAATAATGCATTCTTTTAAAAAGCGATCGTTAATTGGTACCTTAAAATTTCGATCCCAAGAGCATTAAGGGTCAGTTTACAATTCGCTGAAAAACTGAATTAATACTTTAAGCGCCTCGCCCTGATGCTTACTTTATTTAATACTTAAAAATATCCACAGAACCGTTTCACCAACTACAAATATAACAAAGCTTACATGTAAAATGTGTTGCTAAAAGGGTCTCCAAACATTAAAGGAACACATACCGCAGTGTGTGGGTTAAATATATATAGATAATGGCAGAGATAATACTACCTGTCATATAGTACAGGCATGTCAGCTTTTCCTCCGCTTCTGGTCCTGGGCTGTCCCTCACTTTCCCTAGCAGAAGATGGTTCCAGTGCCCCAGGTAAAGGATGAGACTGTTCTCTTGAGTGGGAGGCTGGAAACTGCTCTATGTGAGCGCCAGGTTTCCAAGGCCCCTGAAAATCGACCCGCAGCACCAGCTTAGGCCTCACGATTTCCCAGTTGCTAGGTTAAGTTGCTAAGGCACCAACCGTCTCTCAGAAACAGGGGACGGTGCACTGTCTTTTGGCGTCGTAGCGATTCCTCTTAAGGTGGAACACATTTGTTCCGGGAGGAAACAATTAGCTCTACTAAGTGCGACGGGAAGGCAAGGAGAAGCCGGGAGTGCGCCGCAGAGGATTGTGGGAGGAGGTTGTCTCCAATTTCTCCTCCCCCTCCCCCCTCCCGGCCAAGATGTCTGACATGGAGGATGATTTCATGTGCGATGATGAGGAGGACTACGACCTGGTGAGGCGCAGGAAACCGAACTGTGGGGGTGGAGGTGGTGTCTGACTTTCGGGGCCGGGGCAGGTGGCGGCTGCAGCCTCTCTCCGTAGAGCATATGCTCCTTCCAGCTTCTCCCGGTGCAGTGACAGGACGGGTTTACCTCCTCCCCCTTCCCTTACCGGGCCCGGGCCCTCCTTATCCAGCATGGGGGAGGGGAGGGTAAAGGAGGCAGCGTAGGTGGTCCCGGGCGTTGCGCTCCAAGTCCAAACGTCTCCCGAGTTTATCTGGACGTCCTTGGCCTTGGGTGTCCGGTTCTCTGTGCCCCCTATCTCTCTTGACCCGGTGCGAGTCGCTTCGGGGAACGTGCAGCGGTCTAGGCCCCGGCATGGCCCTTTCGAGTCCAACCTTGCGGGTCCCTCTTCTTCACACTTGAACTAAGCGAATGCAAGATTCTGGGAGAAGGATCTCAAAACTGAGGGGGCCTTACTGCTCCCAGACTTGACTCGAAACGCCACTTGTGCGTCTTTTGGAGACATGGCTTTAGTAGTCTTGGTGAGAGCTAGGCTTGGTTTGGGCTAAAGGTGCCATGGAGAGTTCAGAGCAAGAACAAACCAAAAAATGCTTTGCCCTCCACTCGATTCCAAATGTATGTAGAACAAGACAGTAGAATTGCCCCATAGAGTTTCCAAGGCTGTAAATGGTTGTGTAAGCAAACTGCCTTATCTTTCTTCTGCAGAGCAGCTGGTGGGTTCCAGCTGCTGACCTTTCGGTTGGCAGCCGAGCACTTAACCACTGCGCCACCAGGGCTCCATAGGGCAAGGAGAGCTGACAAAAAGAAAAGAAAAATAGATGAACTACTTGTTCTAATCTTTAAAGAGAAAAGCTGGGAAGGTGGTTTTGCTAATTTTGTTTTTCCTGGAGGGGGTAGATAAGAGGATTGACCCAATCAATGGCTTTTACCTTGACTAAGAAGTTTCCCTTTATTCAAAGGTAAAAACTTCAAGAGCATAGAAATTAACAATTTATCTAGCTGACTGGTGATTTGCAAAGATTCAAGTTTGAACTCATGAACAGATTTACAGGTTTTAAAAAATAATTACAAACGTTTCAGATTGCTATTCAAAAAGACTGAAAGTAAGAAAAATTATGTTCCAAGAATTATCGTCAGCTTTGTTTTGTTTATTTGTTTTGAGGCCTTTTATACTGCCAGAGATTCTCAAGAATTAATATATTGTTTTGAATTAGTGTATAACTTCTTTGTAGAGAGGTAATCCATAAATCATTTCTAGTTAATCATTCCATTTTAAAAAAGGAGACACTTTGCAAAAGGGAGAGGGAAATCCTTGTTAATACTTAAAAGTCATAGAAGTTAAATGTAGAGTTTTGCTAATGGTTATGATTTCTGCATTACATTTTAATTTGTGCAAACCAACCAAGTTATAAGTAGAATGTGTTACTTGTATTATCATCATACATATTTTTGTTTGTTTATGTATTTATTGATATTACAGGTGTTTTTGTAACCAATGAAGTGCTTCTTTCAAATATTGTTTTATTTAGCTTGCATTTTAAATGTTTCTGCTCATCTGTTACCTATAGTTTATTGAATACATGACATATTAGCTCTGTGGTTAGCTTGACCATTGTCATTAACAATGCATGTAAGAATAACAGTAGGAATCTTACTGTCCTGTGAAGTACTCAATTTTTGCAAGAAGTTTAATTAAACATGCATGTTTAAATTTGGCTGCTTTTCTTCACCTTTTTAGGGCCTAAACTGTATGTGCAATATAACAAAGTTGAAGCTTATTTTATATACTTAAGCTAAAAAAGTAAGATTTTATAGTGTTACAAAATTAAATGAAATATTTTTCAGGATTCAGTTAAATATGTAGTATGTGCCTGTGTCATACTCTAACATAGACACCATTCTGGATTCCCAGCCCTGTGTCAAATAGTGAAAACTTTTATACTTCACCTAACAACAGTTAAAAAGTTCTGGTATCACTGTGGTTGAAGCATTGCACTGCTAACCAAAAAGTCTGTGGTTTGAACCCACCAGCCACTTTGCAGGAGAAAAGATTTACAGCTTTTGAAACCCAATGAGGCAGTTCTGCTGTGCCCTTTAGGTCATTGCGGAATCAACACAATGGTAGTAGATTTGGTTTTTGATAATAACAATTAAACTCCTTTGTTATTTTGTTGTTATTTGCCATCAAATGGGACCAACTCATAGTGACCCCTCCTTGGGTTTCTGAGGCAGTATCACTAAGGAAGTAGATTGCCCAAATGAGGGGTGGCTGGTGAGTTTGAACTGCCAGCCATCTGGTTAGCAGTCAAATACCTTAGGCACTACCCTACCATAGCTCCTAAACTCCTTTAGTGTCATGAAATGTAATCAGTAGTTTATATTTGACTTCCTTAACCAATTCCCTTAAATCATTGTTATTTAAAAAACAAAACAAAACTCATTGCCATCCAGTCGCATGCAACTCATAGCCACCCCTCCTTGGGTTTCTGAGGCTATATGACCACGGAAGTAGGTGGCCCAACCTTCCTTCCAAGGAGTGGCTGGTGGGTTTGAACCACTAGCCTTCTGGTTAACAGTCAAATGCCTTAGGCACTACGCCATGGGGGCGGGGGTGTTACGAGGGGCTGGCTACCATTGTCATGCTTACATGACAAGAGAAGCTTGTTGTTTTTATTGTTTTTTATATTTTATCTGCTTCTTAGAATTTAAAAAGTATATAGAATTGACTGGGAGCTCTGGTAGCATAGTGGCTAAGACACTTGCCTGCTAACCAGACGGCTGGCGGTTCAAACCCACCAGCCACTCCTCGGAAGGAAGGTTGGGCAATCCTACTTCCGTAGTGATACTGCCGCGGAAACCCAAGGAGGGGTCGGGGCCGACTCGACGGCACATAACAACAACAACAATAGAATTGACTTACTATCTTGGTGAGACTTTTTTTTTTAATGTATTATTTGTTGGAAAATTTGTCATCACCTCATTTTAGTCGAAATACTAACTAGAGTCATGAGTGTTTCTGATTGCATGGATATTCAGCATATCTTTATTGATAAATTCTAATACCCTAGATCACTTTTGCCCTTGCCCAATCTAGTGGAAATAAGTAATTAGGATACCACCTAGAAAAGTAAAAATCTATTTCTAAAACTATACAGTTTTTATCACCTCCCCCCCAAAAAAATAGATAATGATTTGTGCCCAATATCTAAAGAGAAGGAAAACAGATTTAATAGAAGAAGGAACGGAAACAAATGTGGGAGAAATTCAGTATACTTAAACTCTGATTCCTAAAGTGTTTTATTTTTATTAGTTACGGAAGCAGGTATTTTCTAAGCATAGTAATCTATATCACAGTGAATGGAGAAGTGGGAGGTAGTACTGGTAAATGCATTTAATCCAGTGGTTAAATTTACAGATTTATAGATTTTTTTGCTGTTCTGAAAATAATAATTTTAGGACCATTCTTTAAGTTCACTAGGCCATTGATAAGTTAACTGTATTGTCATTCCACAGTGCAGCCATTCTAGTATGAAGTTGCTTAGTGCTTCTGTTAATCTTTTTAGAAAGAATTTAAGAGTGACATCATATAAAAGATTATTCTTTAGTAGGTTTGGGAATCCCTTCAACAAAGAGAGTCACTGGATGATGCTAACAGTTAACATGCTTAGCTACTAACCCAAAGGTTGGAGGTTCAAGTTCACCTAAATGTGTCTCAAAAGAAAGACCTGGAGATCTGCTTCTGAAAAATACCATTGAAAACCCTGTGGAACACAGTTCTACTCTGACATTCATGGGGTTGCCATGAATTCTAATCAATTCCATGGCAACTGGTATTATAGGTAGAACATTGTGTATTGGGGTAAAATTATTCTATAGTATTACAAGGGAAAAAATTGTCCAAAAGAAATAATAACTCTGCTTGGTTAAATACATAATCCAAATCTGAGCCCCATTATATTTCTGTAATCAAGCTCATAGGTGGGGTTACTGAATGGATACTAATACTGTTTTTCTTGTCTTAATAAATACTAATTTAATGCCCTCGCAAACCCAAGGAGGGGTCGCTCTGAGTCGGGTCTGACTTGACAGCACATAACAACAACAACAGTGCCCTCACATTATGCTTATTTCTTTCTCTACTTTTTTTGGGGGGGGGGAGATTAGTCTCTGATCGTAGCTACAAGGTATCTTACATAAATCTCTAATTTGTCACCATTTAAACAAGATCAGTAGAGAAATGATGTGAACTTTGTTTTCCATGTTAAGAATAACCGTAGAATATGGTTTAGCAATTGAAAAATGATGCTTCAATTTTAAGAAAGATTTTTGAGTCAATGTTAATATAAAATAGTAAGCTCATTTGAAAAAGAAGCGGTATATGAAATAATATGGGACAAGGCAAAGAAAATCCTTTAGGCATTTGTATATTTTGTGTAAAGATTGTACCTTGTTACTCACATGTGTATATAAGCAGTTTGGAGGTCATATACCTACTACTGGGAGCTCTGTTAGCATAGTGGCTAAGATACTTGCCTAACCAGATGGCTGGCGGTTCAAATCCATCAGCCACTCCTCGAAAGGAAGGTTGGGCAGTCCTACTTCCGTAGTGATACTGCCTCGGAAACCCAAGGAGGGGTCGCTATGAGTCGGGGCCGACTCAACGGCACATAACAACAACAACAACAACATACCTACTACTGACCTACTATCTCGTTATCTGATATTACACATTTATGAAAATCGTGAAAAATCAAGTGTCTGACTCTTTTGCATATTAACAAAGATCAGGTGGAGGGGCACAAAGTTTGTGAGAGGGAGTGAGGCCACATGGGCCACCAGCAGTTCCATTCAGTTCGTGTTACCT
Organism: Orycteropus afer afer; assembly: GCF_000298275.1. Lineage (NCBI taxonomy): Eukaryota > Metazoa > Chordata > Mammalia > Tubulidentata > Orycteropodidae > Orycteropus > Orycteropus afer. The sequence continues at coordinate 9,841,953 of NW_006921613.1, forward strand.
GGTTAAAGCAGAGAAGACAAGTGGAGGAGGAAGTGGCAGAAGCCTGGGCCTCAGGAGTTGGGCAAGGGACTTGGAAATCCCTTCTTCCAAAGAGGCCTCTGTCACCTCCACAGCTGGGTCCAGGTGACTGGGCTTCACCAGCCCACAGGCCCAGGAAGCACCTGCCACCGATGCGCGTCTCCAGGTCTGGTGGAGTGAGAAATGAGGAATGGGGTCTGCACAGAGGTGTGGACTGCAGCCAGGTGATGGTGAGGTCCTGCTGCTTTGGAGATAGGGGACAATCCCTGACCACCACCCCTAGTCTCCAGAGGTGGGAGGGCCCAGGCCCTCCCCCCCACAGTGTACCACATGCATCCTCCCATAGATGCACCAGGGGCCATCTAGTGAGCAGTGAGTAATGATAGGTACATCAGTGCCAAAGATGGGGCATGACCAGACTCTCACATAACTACCTAGTCTTTGGAATCTAACCATGTCAGTAAGTGAGGAGTAGGTGTACAGTATTTTCATTTGAGATTATAGCTTGATAACCAAAATGCCGGGGATCTTCAAGAAGAGATTTTCAAATATTTTTTTTTATGGTCTGGGCCAGTGTTTTCTATGCTGCACACACATTTGGAATTTTACATGTAGTCTTCATTAAGATGAAATTTGTACAGTTGAGGCTTTTTAAGAAATAGGATGTTTCCAATTGAGCATTGTCTACTTAAAAATAGTCATCTGAGATGTTCATCTCAGTTATTTTTTATAATTGTAAATAATTGGAAACCTAAAATAACAAATAGTGGAGGAATACTAATCAGGGGAATGATTAGATAAATTATGGTATATCCATGTGAAATAGTCTTTAGAATATTCAGTGACATAAAAGCTACTGTTGATGAATTATATCAGTCAGGACTCTTGGCTATAAGTTACAGAAATACAAATCAGACTGGAAACTAAATAAAGAATGTATTTGCTCACATACCTAGGAAGTATCAGATGATGATGTTGGGGCTTTTTCGGTGCCTCTTCTCCTTAGGCTCCTTTATTCACTGTGTTGGCCTAATTGCCTTCTGCTTTAAAGAGGCATCATCCAAGTATCAAAACCCCAAAGACAAGAGAGTATTAGCTCTAACAGGGAAATCCCAGGAAGAACTTTTATTGACCCAACTTATGTGTACCTTTCTGTGAACCACTCGTGGTGGTGGAGAGGGAGATGGGTTGCTCCTCAGTGAGGGGGTAATGAAGACCCTGACCAGGACCACATAGAAGGGAGGAGTGAATCACCAAAGCTGTACACAATAAATACATATCTACTATAAATTTAAGTTGAAAAATAAAGGCTCTATCATCCTTATTGCTCCAGTTTTATTGGATGGAAAATGTACACAAAAAAGTCTAGAAATAAATTATGAATGATTTTTATTTTATTTTTAAAATTTATTTCCTTCAAGCAGTAAACCTATGTTTTTATAGCTGGAGGCAAGAGAGAGCTGCAGTGTACAAATGATGAATGAAAATGTTACTTTAATTTGGTCTTGGAAGGTCAACAGTAATAGTGTTCAAAAAAATTTAAGCACAATTGTTTTCAGAACCTGAAGCATGTTTAAACTAGAGTTTTAAATAGGTAATGAGCTCTGGTAACGTAATGGCTAAGGCACTTGACTGCTAACCAGAAGGCTGGCAATTCAAACCCACCAGCCACTCCTCAGAAGAAAGATTGGGCAATCTACTTCTAAAGTGATACTGCCTCGGAAACCCAAGGAGGGGTTGCTATGAGTCGGGTCCAACTCAATGACACGTGACAACCTTTTTTTTTTTTTTTACCAGAATGTAGCATATTATATATATGTCTTTTGTTTGGCTAAAAACGACGGCAAATAACAACAACATACTTTGTTTTTAAATTTATCATGCAGGTGATTATATAAATATTCAAAGAGTTTACTCATTGCTTTTTATAACTGCATTGATGTGTCAGTATACAATACTTTTTTTAACCAGTTCTCTATTGACATGCACTTGGCCTGTTTTCAGTCTTTTTCTGTTACAGATAATGTGCAGCTTGGTTTGTTTTGTTTATTTAACAACTAAAGCTGTAGCAAGGCTTTGTCCTTTGGGTAGGTTCAGTTGAAAAATATATTCAGTCATGTTTGATAATTAAATTGGGCCTTCAAATTGGATAAATACATGACTCTAAAGAAATTGGTTTTCTTGAGAATTCAAAAGTATTATAAATAATACACAGCAGTATTATTGGAATAATTTTATTGCCCACTCAAGTTACTCTTCATGGAAAAATACTGATTTGGAAAATAAGTTCTGGTAAGTTTTCAAAAAGGTATATTGCATTATTTCATAGGTGGTGGTGGTGGTTGTTGGGTGCCATTGAGTCGTCTCTGACTCACAGTGACCCTGTGTATAACAGAACAAAAGTCTGCCTGGTCCCGTGCCAGCCTCACAGTCCTTGCTATAATTGAGCCCATCCTTGTAGCCACTGTGTCAGTTCATCTCGTTGAGGGCCTTCCTGTTTTTCATTGCCCCTCCACTTTGCCAAGCATGATGTCTTTCTCCAAGGAATGACCCCTTCTGACAACATAACAAAGTAGGTGAGGAGCATTCTCCAAGGAGCATTCTAGCTGTAGTTTTTCCAGGAGAGATTTGTTAGTTCTTTTGGCAGTCTATAGCACTTTCAGTATTCTTAGCCAACACCACAACTCAAAAGCATCAATTCTTGTTGTTGTTGTTGTTATGTGCCGTCGAGTCAAACCCGACTCATAGCGACCCCTCCTTGGGTTTCCGAGGCAGTATCACTACAGAAGTAGGATTGCCCAACCTTCCTTCCGAGGAGTGGCTGGTGGGTTTGAACCGCCAACCGTCTGGTTAGCAGGCAAGTGTCTTAGCCATTATGCTACCAGAGCTCCCTCAATTCTTCTTAGGTCTTCCTTATTCATTGTCCAGCTTTCACATGCATATGAGGCAATTGAAAATACCATGGCTTGGGTTTGATGCACCTTAGTCTTCAAAGAGACATCTGTGCTCTTTAGCACTTTAAAAGGTCTTTTGCAGCAGATTTGCCCAGTGCAAGACGTCATCTGATTTCTTGACTACTGCTTCCATTGGTATTGATTGTGGAACCAAGTAATATGAAATGCTTGACAATTTCAATTTTTTATCTGTTTATCATGATGCTGCTTATTGGTCCAGCTGTAAGAGTTTTAATTTTCTTTATGTTAAGCTGTAATCCATACTGAAGACTGTAATCTTTAATCTTCATCAGTAAGTTCTTCAAGTCATCCTCAGTTTCAGCAAGCAGAGTTGTGTTGTCTGCATATTGCAGGTTGTTAATGAGTCTTACTCCAGTCCTGATGCCATGCTTTTCATACAGTCCAGCTTCTCAGATAATTTGCTCAGCATATAAATTGAATAAATATGATGAAAGGATACAACCCTGACACACTCCCTTCCTGATTTTAAACCATGCAGTATCCCCTTGTTCTGTTCAAATGACACCTTCCTGGTCTATGTACAGGTTCCTCGTGAGCACAGTGAATGGAATTCCCATTCTTGTCAGTGTTAGCTGTATTTTGTTATGATCCACACAGTCCAGTGCTTTTGCATAGTCAATAAAGCACAAGTAAACATCTTTCTGGTATTCTTTGCTTTCAGCCAAGATCCATTTGACATCAGTGATGTCCACATCCTCTTCTGAATCCAGCTTGCGTTTCTGGAAGTTCTCTGCTGCAACCGTTTTTGAGTTATCTTCAGCAGGACCTTACTTGCATGTGATGTTAATGATATTGTTCAATAATTTCCACATTCTGTGGGATCACCTTTCTTTGCAATGGGTGCAAACATGGATCTTTTGCAGTCAGTTGGCCAGGTAGTGGTCTTCCAGATATCTTGGCATAGACGAGTGAGTGCCTTCAGCATGGCAGCTGTTTATTGAAATAACTCAGTGGGTATTCCATCCATTCCTGCAGCCTTGTTTTTCACCAATTCCTTCAGTACAGCTTCAACTTCTTCCTTCAGTGCCATTGGTTCTTGATCATATGCACCTCTTGAAATGGATGTACATCAACCAATTCTTTTGGGTGTAGTGACTCTGTATTCTTTCCATCTTCTTTTGATGTTTACTGCATCATTCATTATTTTGACTATAGAATCTTTCAATATTGCAACTTGAGGCTTGAATTTTTTTCTTCAATTCTTTCAGCTTGAGAAATGCTGAGTGTGTTCTTTCCTTTTGGTTTTCTAACTCCAGGTCTGTGCATATTTCCTTATATTAATTGATTTTTGTCTTCTCGAGCTGCTCTTTGAAATCTTCTTTTCAGGTCTTTTACCATGTCAATTCTTCCATTTGCTTTAGCTACTCTCCATTCAAGAGCAAGTTTCAGAGTCTCTTCTGACATCCATTTTGGTCTTGTCTTCCTTTCCTGTCTTTTTAATGACCTTTTGCTTTCTTCATGGATGATGTTCTTGATATCATCCCACAGTTCCTCTGATTTTCAGTCATTGGTGTTTAATGCATCAAACTTATTCTTTAGATGGTCTTTAAATTCAGGAGGGATATGATCAAGGTCATATTTTGGGTCTCGTGAACCTCTTTTAATTGTCTTCAGCTTCATCTTGAACTTGCATATGAGCAGTTGATGGTCTCTTGCATAGTCAGCTCCTGGCCTTGTTTTGGCTGAAGATACTGAGCTTCTCCATGGCCTCTTTTCACAGATGTAGTCGATCTGATTCCTGTTTACCCCATCTGGTGAAGTCCATGTGTATAGCCGCCATTTTGTTGAAAAAAGGTATTTGCAATCAGTAAGTCATTGGTCTTGGCAAAATTCTGTCATGTGATCTCCATTGTCATTTCTATCACCAAGGCCATATTTTCCAAGTACCATTAATTCTTTTTCATTTCCAAATTTTGCATTCCGGGCACAAGTGCTAATCAACACATC
>NW_006921613.1:9851093-9852155 GCF_000298275.1 Orycteropus afer afer
AACCAATACCAGGCAGTATTGACTACTGTGGCTGTATAGTAGGTTTTGAGATCTGGCAGTGTGAGACCTCCTACTTTGTTTTTCATCTTCACTAGTGCTTTGCTTATCTGAGGTCTCTTTCCTTTCCATATAACGTTAGTGATTGGTTTTTCCATATCCCTAAAGAATGTTCATGAGATCTGGATTGGGATTGCATTGAATGTATAGAGTGCGTTAGGTAGAACTGACATTTTCACAATGTTCAATCTTCCTATCCACGAGCATGGGCTGTTCTTCCATTTATGTAGATCTATTATGTTTTCTTGAAGTAGTTTTTTTATATTTTGCTTTTGTATAGGTCTATTGTGCCCCTGGTAAGATTTATTCTCAAGTATTTTTAATTTATTTATTCATTCATTCATTCATTCATTCACTACTTGCCAAGGTAGGAGGTGGAACAATGTTTTGTGTAGTATGTTATGCCAATTGAGCTTGATGACCCCTGCAACTATGGTCCCAGGCCCACAGGTTCAACTACTCGGTCTCTCTGGCTGTGACCAAGCAGTGACTACAACCTTGTTCCTTGTCAGCTCTACTGTACACCTGGGAATTCTGATCATTCACATTAACTTGTAGAACCATTGTCTGCCAACCCTGTATATGTACTGGGATACACTCCCCATTTCATAGACATACCTAATTGTACAGTCTGTCCACCCATCTATCCATCCATATACCCATGTTTGCCTTCATTGACAAGGCAATACTATATGTGCGAAAGGGTTCATATTTGTTGTCTGTACCTCCCATGTCCCTCTCTATGTCTTTCTCATCCTCAGTGCTGTCATACTGGTCATACAGATTTGGTACATTGCCCTTCTCTTCACCCAAATCAATACTTACCTCCGTCTATCTAACAGCGTTCCCCCCCCCCATCTCTGGTAACCAACAAAGAAAATTTCCTTCTACAAGTATTTTATTTTTTTTGCTAGCTACTGTAAACGGTACTGATTTCCTTATTTCTTTTTCAGCAATCTCTTTGCTGGTGTAGAGGAATCCAACTGATTTTTGGATGTTGATCTT
>NW_006921613.1:9853950-9856060 GCF_000298275.1 Orycteropus afer afer
CTGCATCTTTGTTGAGTTTCTTTCCAGTTGTCCTATCTTTCAAAGAAAGTGGTGTATTAAAGTCTCCCCCTATGACTGTGGAGTCATCTATTTGGCTTTTCAACTCTTTTAAAGTCCAATTTTTTGTGTTTTGGGGCTCTTTAATTGAGTCCATAGATATAATGTCCTTCCTTGTCTCGTATGGTGGTTTTTGTCTTAAAGTCAATCTGATCAGAAATTAATATTGCCACTCCTCCTCTTTTATGATTGCCATTTGCTTGATACATCTTTTTCCAACCTCCAGTTTTTAGTCTATTTTTTCTTTGTCTCTAAGGTATGTCTCTTGTGGACAGTATATTGATGGGTTTTGTTTTCTTATCCAATCTGCAACTCTGCATCTTTGAGTGGTGAATTTAATCCATTAGTATTCAGTGTAATTATTGATAAGTTTGAATTTGTTGCTGTCATTTTGTTATGTGTTTTTTCATGGTGTCCCTGGCTTCTTTGTTCCGTATTATTTTCTGTGCTGAGCTCATTATGTTTATGAATCGTGTTATCATTTCCTTTGTTTCTGTTGTTTCAGTATTTGTTAAATATTTGTGCTTGTTCTCTTTTTTTGTTGTGATATGAAAGTTTATGATTTTTCTTTGATATTACCCTGTGATTTATAATTTTCTCTCCAAGATTAGAACAGTCCATCCCATCTTGCAACTCTCTTGACTTCCTCACAATAGAAGTTCTGTAACTATACTGTGTTTTCTCCTCTTTTTGGTTTGTACTTGTCCTCCCTTGCCAATTGATGCCTCTGGTTCTCTGTTTACAATCTGGTAAGCTTATTTTACTTTGGATATGTCCATAGCTGTGGTTTCTTAGTTATGTCATCTTGTGTATTGATGGTTGGTTGTTATTTGCTATTTTTGGTTTTATGTTCAAAGGACTCCGTTTAGCATCTCTTGTAAGGTCTGTCTGTTTTTAACAAATTCCCTTAGTTTCTGCTTATCTGGAGATCTCCTAATTTCACCACCATATTTGAGGGACAGTGTTGAGAGAATATATAATCCTTGGTTGAAAATTTTTCTCTTTCATGGTTATTTATATACCATCCCATTGCCTTCTCGCTTGCATGGTTTCTGCTGATAAATCAGAGCTTATTCTTACTGGTTGTCCTTTGTAAGTAACTTTTTGTTTTTCCTATGCTGCTTTCAGGATTATTTCTTTTTCTTTGGTTTTGATTAGTTTGATGATGATATATCTTGGTGATTTTCTTTTGGGATCTATCCTGTTTGGGGTTCGTTGGACTTTCTGAATGGCTATATTCTCATCTTTCATCATATCAGGGAAGTTCTCCTCCAACAAATCTTGGACAATTTTCTCAGTGGTTTTGTGTTTCTCTTCCTGTTCTGGAATTCCAAAGACATGTAATTTATTCCTTTTGATGGTATCCCACATGAACCTTAGGCTTTCTTCATTTTGTTTCGATTTTTTTTCTGATCCCTTCCCAATGAAGTTTTCAGGTATTTGTCTTGAATCTCATTAATTCTGTCTTCCATTGCATCAATTCTGCTCCTTTGCCCTTCCAATGTGTTATCTATTTCTGACAATTTAGTATGAATCTTCTGGATTTTTAACTGTAGATTTAGAATAATTTCTAGTTTTTCATTTATTTTGTCATTTTGTTCTTGTATTTTCTTCCAAAATTCTTCTAGGGTTTTGTCTGTGTTTTTCTTGGTCTGTCTCTCAATCCTTTGAAGATACCTAAATATCATTCTTTTGAATTCCTTATCAGACAGTTCCAATGCTGCTTCTTCCTCAGAAATGTGTTCTGGGTCTGTATCCTGCTCCCTTGTTTCTACCTCTTTATCCTGCTTCTTTGATGTGAAGACTGTGATGGTCTGTTGTCTCCGAGACATTGTGGCATTGTTGTATTTAGATCTCTGTTAACTGTTTGTGAAGAGCTGCCAAGGGTGATTCAGGCTGTTCTTGGTGGTTATTTATCATTTGCCCATTGGTGGAGAAGAGGTTGGTAGCTCCCACTTAGTAAGTGAAGTTGTAGGAGATGTGGGTGTAGTTGTGTCTTATGGGGACTGTTGCTGTCTCCCACTGAGTTAGACAAAAATTACAATTGAATAAT
>NW_006921613.1:9856160-9859811 GCF_000298275.1 Orycteropus afer afer
GCTTACCTTGCTCCTGAAGACCTGGTCCCTCTCGGTAGGGTAACAAGGGAACGTGTTCAGTGCAGATCAGTGAGTAAGCACAAGCCCGCCTTGTTTCAGTACCTATGCTTAAAATTAATTAATTAATTGCTGGCATACAGTAAAAATCGTTATTGTAGAGTATTAATAAAATAGAAGCATCTAAACAACAGAACTGTTCTTCTAAAGACTTTTCAAGATACTGGTTTAAAATACCATGCCGGAGTAGTAACTGAAGAATGGTTTGTTGGAGTGCACAGCTTGTGGGGATGGTGTGATTCTCTGAGCTACAGATAACAGGTTGGTGATATCAAGGCTACTGGTTCAAACCATATAAACATGGTGTTGTAAATCATAACAAGGGTGACTGTATATGTAAGCAGCAAATCAGTAACGGGTTATGTCACTTCACACTTACGTATATGTTTTAGCGGTAACGTTTGTAAGAGTTCAATTGTGATTTTGCTAAAAATATATGTTCCTGTTTCTTACCATTATAGTATGAAAAACAAAAGACTATACAGTAAAATCTACAAAAGCAAGAACCTGTATAAGGCAGAGAAGGAAAATTCAAATATTTTCCACCAAAATAAGCAATAGAAAAGTAGTAAGACTGCATGCACCCTGTGAACAGCAGAAAACTTGCAAGACCCAGAAAAACATGGCAGCCCCTTCAGGTTCCAGCTCTCACAGGTTTCACTGTATTCAGAAAATGTTGAGGGCTTACAGTGAGTTGGAAAGAATTTGGGGCTGATTTAGGAAAAAGATACAGTATAGCCATGCACAATAAGCTGTTAATTGGTACCTACACAGTGACAGCTGTATTCTGGGGGTTGTCCCTGTGGGAAAAGGTCTTCTAGAGGCAAGCAGTGCAAGAAGACACCAGAAGGGAAAGAGGGCATGAAAAACCCTGGGGAAGAGAAGGGAGAAAAGGAGGCCATACTGCGCACACATTACTCGATGTCTTCCTGCATACAGCAAGGTGGGAAATCACCAGGTCAGAGGTGGTGGCCGTACCTTAGAATCCTTAAAAGTAAAGGGTTCAAACCCACCAGCCACTCCTCGGAAGGAAGGTTGGGCAATCCTACTTCCGTAGTGATACTGCCTCGGAAACCCAAAGAAGGGTCACTATGAGTTGGATCCTGCTCAACGGCAGTGAGTTTGGTGTTTTTTTGTTTTTGTTTCTGTTTTTTTTTTGTTAGCAACAGATAGAGAAGTAAATAGTTAACTGTGGAATTGACCCCAGCTATTATGTGTTGTGTTATTTTGGAACTTTCACCCACTTTTCTCTTCAATGAAGCAAATGTTTACTGAGCAGCTTCTGTACCCCAAAGAAGCTCTGGTAGAACAGTGAGTAAGGCCATCTGAATTAGGATTCAGTCATGTTTGGAGGGGCTGCAAAGAGTGGCCAAAAAAATAAAATTATCAGATAAGGAGCTCTGGTAGTGTAGTGCCTAAGGCATTTGACTGCTAACCAGAAGGTTGGTAGTTCAAACCCTCCATCCACTCTGAGGAAGGAAGACTGGACAGTCTACTTCTGTAAAGATTTACCACCTCAGAAACTCAGTGGGGGTCACTGTGAGTTAGAATTGACTCGATGGCAGTGGGTTTGGTTTTGGTTTTTTGTTCTGTATCTCAGCTCGAAGTACCTCACAGTGAAGCATGTAGGAGGGAGTTGGGAACAACACACACACACAGCTCTGTGTTATATGCATGTCATGTAGCAGCATGACCAAGAGAAAAAAGTTACTTTGCTAAGAATAGTTGGAGAAGAACTCATGAAGAAGATGATCTTTTCAGGTAAGCCTTGATAAATACATTTCCCAGAAGTTTTAGGGCAGGGGAGCATGATAGGAGAAAAGTGTAAAGCTTCTTAGCAGGAAAGGTGAATAGAACAGTCTATGCCAAAGCACAGAGATCTCAAATTATGTGACATATTTGGGAAAGGGGGAGGAATAGCTTTGGTTGGTATTGATGGATCACAGACTGCTTTCAGGAGATATCAGGACAAGAGTTAATTGTAATGTTAACTGATAGAGCCTGATGGAACCACTGAGACTATGGCCCCTGGCTGCCCTTCAGGTCTGGAACTGAACCCACTCCTGTGGCTTCCAGCCAAACAAGAGAGGCACATGAGCTGCACATTTACATTAGATAGGTACACTCCTTGGAGAGATCAATCATGGGAGAATAGAAAGGCTGTGTATGCACAGGGAGACAGTTTAGGGGGCAGGAGTGCATGGGAGGGAAGGACATAGGGAAGAGGAAATATGGGGAGGAAGTAAGAGAAAGAGCTGTTGCATTGTGGAAAATTGTAATCACTGTTATGAGACAACATGTACGTGAACTGCTATCTGGAACATGAATTTGCTCTGTAAATTCACCCAAATCACAATAAAAATTTTTTTTAAATGTTAATTGTAAGGTTAATACTATTCAGTTTTTGTTTTCTAATTGCTTTCACAATGTGTTTGTTTCTTTGTTATATATTACATAAACTCTTCTTGGTTTTTTTTAAGCCTTCTTAATATATAATATAGTGATTAAAGTTTCAGTTTCTATTAACATTTTGCTTAAGCTTTTACAAGTTATAGTTTTCTTTTGACAGGTGAATATCTGTTACCTTATATTCATCTGATTTTGTTTAGCAATATTTATTAAATGCTTCATCTCTTATATTCCCTATTCTGATTAATGGTACATCATATGTTACCAAGACAGAACCTGTTGTTGTTATGTGCCGTCGAGACCTGACTCATAACGACCCCTCCTTGGGATTCTGAGGCGGTATCACTATGGAAGTAGATTGCCCAACCATCCTTCCAAGGAGTGGCTGGTGGGTTTGAACCGCCAGCCTTCTGGTTAGCAGTCAAGTGCCTTAGACACTATGCTCCCAGAGCTCCTAGACAGAGGAACCTAGGACACATTATAGACTTATTTCCCATTATCTTGTGCCCATTTGATTGATCCCATTGATTTTACATTCTTAGTGTCACTTAACATATTTATTCCATCCCCTGCTTTTCTCCTCATTCTGCTACTTGGGGCCAGGCTGTAAACATCTGGTTATTTCCCTGTAAAATTTCTTGGTGACTCTCTATTTGATCTAAATTCCTTGTTAGACTTCTGTTCTCTTGTTCCTCTTTGTTCAAAACCAGTCCATCTCTCATCAGTCCTTTGCATACTTTCTGTGCTTTGGCCAAATCAAACTATTCATGGTTCTTCCAAATTTGTTATGCTGTTTCAAGCTTCTGTGTCTTTGTACATAGGGTTATTGCTTTGTTTCAAGTGCCTCATCCCTGGTAATTCATACTTCTATAGCTGATTCAGTTGTCTTCCTGAAACTCATTCAGGAGTCGTTGACTGCTCCCCTGTGAGTTGCTGCAGTACCAATTGTGTGCCTTTGTTACTGCTTTTGTATCATAATTGCATTTTTGCTTCTGTGTCTTTTTCTAAATAGACCACAAGCACGTTGGAGATAAAGGACTGACTGTTCATTTGCATTTGTGTGTTGTTGTTGTTGTTGTTATGTGCCGTCGAGTCGGCCCGACTCATAGCGACCCCTCCTTGGGTTTCCGAGGCAGTATCACTATGGAAGTAGGATTGCCCAACCTTCCTTCCGAGGAGTGGCTG
>NW_006921613.1:9859911-9903441 GCF_000298275.1 Orycteropus afer afer
GACTCGACGGCACATAACAACAACAACAACATGAGCTCTGGTAGCATAGTGGCTAAGGCACTTGACTGCTAACCAGAAGGCTGGTGGTTCAAACCTGCCAGCCATTCCTCAGAAGGAAGATGGAGCGATCTACTTCCGTAGAGAAACTGCCTCGGAAACCCAAGAAGGGGTCGCTATGAGTCGGGTCCGACTTGATGGCATATAGCAACAACATGGCTATCAGATGTTGGCTACGGTTTCATGGGTATGTATGTGAAGCAGGCAGTAAGTAGCTAAGAATCTGCTTATTTGGGCTCTTTTTTTTTTTTTTTTTAATTCAAAAAAAATTAGATGTGTACAAATTGGAGTTTGCCATTGGCAGGCTTTTTTGGATTAGTGAGCCTTCGCTTGCTGTGAAGAAGTAAACAACCTGGAGCCAATACACACAGGCTATTTTTTACTCATTTATATAGCAGTGGATTAAGTCTTGTCTCAATCACTGTGATTTTTAAAATTAGAACACCTAAAGTTTAGAAATACTGTTAATCTGGAGCAAGTAAGGTCACAAGTGTTAATAGGTAGTCAGTTTTGTACTATAATAGGTACTTGTTTAAGTAACAAGGCACTGATAGACATGGCAGAAAATGTAAAAGTTTGGTTTCAAAAATGTTATAATTGGTTCTATAATTTCCTGAAAATGAGGTTAACTTCTTTAATTCCTCAAATATAATTTTCTCTTTCCCCTTTGGGAACAGCTCCACATCCTACTAGTGTCATGTGTACCTCTCAACTTTTACTTCCTTCGCCTCATATCCTCATTTCCTGGCTTAGTTGTTTCTTCTAATCTGTGTGGCCCAAGAAATGAAAAATAAATGAACATTAAGTCATAATTCATTATTTTATTTTTTATTTTCTGGCAAATTTTAGATACAGTGTTAGGGAAATGTTTGTTTGTTCCAAGCTAATAAGACAGAAAAAGACTGATTTTCAAAGATTCAGAGTAGATTTTATAGCTCTGATTCTTTACCACAGGACACTTAGAAAACTTGCTTTTCATTTAAGCTGAGATCTGAAATGTTGTGCAGTAGTTAACCAGATGTAGGAGGGTGGGAAGAGAAGGCAGTAACGTGTGAATGGGGCAAGAAGTGTAGTTATTTGTCAGGTGAGGCTAGGCGGGCTGCAACAAAGCAAATGAGGGAGAGCTTGAGAGACAGAAGGTTGGACACATTGTTAGGAGTCAGAGTTTGATGGTTTTGAACTTGATTTTAAGAGCAATGGGAAGCCATTTTTTTGAGAAGAGAAATGAGATAATTTGCATTTTATGAAGATTATTTTAACTACTCACCATGAGAAGATCAGAACTTGAAGGTTAAAAAGGCGAAGGGGAAGGCTGTTACAGTCTGTAGAGAGATGAAAGTGTCTTGGTGGGCTAGAGTGGTGGCAGAGGAAAGGGGGAAAGTGGATGGGTAGGAGATTTATTTTGGAAATAGAATCAGTAGGGATTTTTATGTTCCAACAATATGATTGATTTCAAATCTTCAGTTACATCCTAGGTGTGCTTTTAGAGATTGTATATAAGTACGCAAAGAGTTCATTCATTTAGTAGGTGAACTTCCACTTATCTTTCAAAACCCAACTCGGAAGCTATCACTATCACAATGTTATTTGGAGTACAGTTGACTTATCAATTACTTATAAATTACTTTTTAGTTTGATCGGTTTCATTCTACTTGAACCTGTAGTAACAAGGGTTAAGAAGTGATTGAATGATTATGAAATTGATATACTACCTCGAGTTTGAGCTCATACCTAAGAGAAGTGTTTCCAGGGAATTTTGTGTTAAACTTAACTGAATTCTGATCTTAAATGTTAGTCTGAAAGCAAGACCCTTCCTGCCTCACACAAGGAAATAAGTGGCCTCCAGAGGGTGCATATTACAAAGCCACTATTTCAGTTGTTAACTGTGACCAGATTTTGAACTAACACTTGTTACAGTCTGTATACTGTTCTTTATTCTCATATTCTTAAGAGTCTTCATAGAATTTCCATAAATTTCTCTATAAAAAAATTTATTAAATTATATTTGGATATAGAAATACAAATGTAATACCGTTCTTACCTTTTTGTTTTTTCTTTTTTTTACTTCCAGGTATTGTTCTTAACTTGATGTAAACTTACCCTTTTTAGTGACTGGTAGCTGAGAAGGAAATAATTTTATCGTGTGTCTTCTTAAAATAATAATTTTTGTTATTCTAATCCGTGTGTATTTTGTAATCCCCAAAATTAGACTGAATATCTTGGAACTATTTTAAACTCAGGTTTATACAATGCCACAAAATAGTTGTTTTATTCCTTATTTCCTTTCTGCCTTATTGTTCTAGTACTGTTTTTCACTAAGAACTGAATTTACGTGATGAAATAAATTTTATTTATTTTGTTTTACTTCTTTTCATTAAGTTACATTAATAGAATTAAGCATCTGTTGAGTAATATGGAATGCAGATGTGACGTGTCCCTATTAACATAACTACCATATTTTTATACAAATGGTGCACGTTAGACGTTTTATCAAACCGCACCACGCCCTCATGTGTTAGTTTGTGTGTGTGCTATATATATGCATGGACATGATTTTTTGAAGGAAAAAATTAGCAGTAAACCTTTATATCATATGTAGATTGTCATCCCAGGTATGTAGGCCATTTTAGAGTAATGAACTTTAGATTTAGGGAGAAAATTAGATTACAGAACTAAAGATGAATAGTTAGATTTTTCTCAAGTTCCATGACCAACAGACGGTTAACTACTACAGAATTAGGAGGCATAAGCCAGTATTCGTTTTTTGAATTATTTTCTGTTGATCCTGTAGGAGCTGTAGTTTTGGGCTGAACTAAATGGTTCTATTTTCTCTACTTGGGAGTTCTGATGACATAGTGCCTAAGGCATTTAACTGCTAACCAGAAGGCTGGTGGTGGTTCAAGGCCACCAGCTACTCCTCAGAAGGAAGATTGGGCAATCTACTTCCATAGAGATACCTCCTCAGAAATCTAAGGAGCGTCGCTGTGAGTCTAATTGACTTGACAGCAGTGAGTTTGTTGTGTTTGTTTCATTCTATCTACTTGATTTTTAACAGTGGTTAAATATCAGTAGCATTTTACCTATGTATTCAAGAGTATTTTGTTTTGTATATACATATGTCTTTTTTTCTCCCTCCATATTAACAGCATTCACTTTCTACAATGTAATGTGTGAGGTTTTGTTTTTTGCTTTTTGTTTTTTTCATTTTGATTACTTTTTCTTTTCAATCCACAGGAATACTCTGAAGATAGTAACTCTGAACCAAACGTGGATTTGGAAAATCAATACTATAATTCCAAAGCATTAAAAGAAGATGACCCAAAAGCGGCATTAAGCAGTTTCCAAAAGGTTCGTATTTTTTTCCAGTTGATTCTGTCTCTTAAAATTTATTTTACAAGGATACCTTGTTGTTGTTGTTGATGTTGTTGTTATGTGCCGTCGAGTCGGACCTGACTCACAGCGACCCCTCCTTGGGTTTCCGAGGCAGTATCACTACGGAAGTAGATTGCCCCATCTTCCTTCCGAGGAATGACTGGTGGATTTGAACCGCCAGCCTTCTGGTTAGCTGTCAAGTGCCTTAGCCACTATGCTACCAGAGCTCCTTAGATGGAATGAATCCATAATGATTTCATCCCGGAAATGTATTTCAGGCATATCATGTAAAGTTAATTCAAAACCTGGAGATTTCATTTGATGTCGTTGGAAAATAGCATGTTAGTGTTACATTGGACTGAAAATTTCTTCCTTTTTTAGGTTTTGGAACTTGAAGGTGAAAAAGGAGAATGGGGATTTAAAGCACTGAAACAAATGATTAAGATTAACTTCAAGTTGGTAAGATTTGTTTTGAAGAGAATTAAGCTAATAATGAAATTAAGTAGGTTAAAAACCTCATGGCAGCAAATATCACCGTATCTACCTCTCCAAAACAGTTCTGTGGATATGTTTCTGTATTTTGTGTGCTTTGTAGTTATGATTTTATTTTATTAAGTAGGAAGAAATCTGAGTAAGATAACAAGTTTTCCATTTAAGAAAATTTATCCTTTAAATACAAAAGACAGTATTTAGCTGTATTATTCATGGAGTAGCTTTCCCACATTCTTTGAGGGTTTCTTTTGAAGTTTTAAAATTCTTTCGTTAATAAGAGTTCCTCTTCCATTAACTAGAGGCAAAAAATATAGTGTTATTCTTGACTCTTCTCTTTGTCTCTCACTTGACAAATAATCTTTTGGCAAATCCAGGTGGCTTTATATATCTTCAAAATATATCCAGTATCTGACTGCTTTTTATATTTCTACCTCTGCTACTCTGGTCTAGTCCTCTATCATCTCTGACTGGATTATGTCAATATCCTTCTAACTGATCTTACTTCCATCCTTGCCCTGCTACAGTCTGTTCTCTACAAACATCTGAGTGATCCTTTTAAAATGTAAGTCATATTATGCCATTCTTTTTGCTCAAAATCTTCTAATGGTTTCCGTTCACCTGTGTAAAATCCAAAATCCTTACCATTGCCTATAAGGCCCTGTGTAAGCTCACCCTTTGCTACCTTTCTGATCTTGTTTTCTGTGATCTCTCTTACTGGCTTGCACTTGGCTGTTTTCCTCTGTCCAAATGTTCTTCTCTGAGATGACTAGCTGCATGGCTCTTTTCCTCACTTGATCCAAGTGTCTGTTCAGAATTTCACCATATATCAGACTGTTCTTCCCCTGACCACTTTATGTAAAATAGCATTCTGTCACCTTGCCCTACTATTTTTCTTCTTTGTATTTATCACTGTTTGTTCTTTTTACTTAGTTATTGCCTCCCACCCCCTCACTCGTTGTTGAGTTGAATCCGACTCATAGCGACCCTTCCTTGGGTTTCTGAGGCAGTATCCCTACGGAAGTAGATTGCCCAGTCTTCCTTCCAAGGAGTGGCTGGTGGGTTTGAACTGCCAGCCTTCTCGTTAGCAGTCAAGTGCTAATAGATTTTAAGCTCTGCAAGAGCAGGACTTTGTTCTTTTCACTCCTAGAACATATAATGGTGGTTAGCACTTAGTTGATACTCAAATATTTTGTTGAATGAACTCATAGATAAGTTTGAATTGCCGTGATGTTATATCTCATAGAATGTCAATCATCAGTATCAATGAACTAGTCAAACAAAACTCAAGAGTACAAGGTAGAAATGCACAGGAGAAGAAACAATTAGGAGACTGGAGTGATTAGGTACAAATAGGAATCTCAGGTCACTAAGGGTAAAGGAACATTGAGAAATGAGTTAAAGTGGACCTCAGATTAGAAGAATTAAGGTCTTCAAATGGTACAGGAGCTATGACAAGTGGAAGGATAACTGATGATCTGTTACCACTTTCTTTTTCCTCTGTTTCTGTATTTCCCGTATGCCTCTTTCCTCCCCTTATTAACGTCTCCATCCCATCTGTTTGAAATCGAGCTCCCTGAATTGACTAGTATCTATATCCAGTTAACTTCCACTAATCTTACATCCTGCTGTTGTTCTTGATGTACTCTTAGCCTAGTAGCCTCTCTCATACTTTAATGGGAGGGACCCTCATGGCTTCTTCTACCAAACTGACCCCCAGAGTGTTTTAGCTCATTTTTTCCCCCCAAATATCAGGACTATCAAAACATCTTGTGTTATTAAGGATATTGCATATTGCATTTAACACTAATTAAGGAAAAATACCTATATTGTATTTACCCTTTCCAATTCTACTACATTGGCACTTTTGAAGAATCCCGTTGTTGCATAGCACCCCTTTGCTTTCCATTTATTGTTTGTAAAAATACTAAGCTCAAATACTTACGATATTTAAATTTATAACTTAGAGGGCTATGGAAGTAGAATCATGTATTTCAAGGGATAGGGGTTTTGATTAAATAGTTCTAGTGATATTAAGAGCAGAATGTTCAACACTTAAGATTTTTTTTTATTTGAAATAATACAAATTCCTTTATTTAGATTTTGATTCCATTTAGACGATATGATGATGTATACTCTTAAAACTTCTTTGGCCATTTTACCTTGACCAGAGATAGGAAGAAGGGAATGGTAGTGGCTGTTCTGTGGTCTGCCTTCTTTATCTACCTTTCATTTGCTCTGGTAGCATCTGTGAATAAATTGTGGTTCACAAGAGTAATTTCAGCTTCTATCCTTTCTCCCCCTTGTTTTTTAGTTGGATTAAGAGTAAGACCCATGTTACTGTATTGTGGCTTTGGAAATAAAAGTTGAATTTGTTTTTAACTGCTTTGTTTGCTCACTACTGCAGATAAAACCAGAAATGATTACCTATCGTTTCTTGAGCCTTACTTATAGTAACATAATTTTTGAAAAAATAAGCTTTGGATTTAAGACAGCATAAGGGAATAAAATCAAAACTATAACTTTTTGTTGAAATCTCATTCAGTACTGAAATAAAATCTCGAAATTGGGACACTCACATATCCTTGATATTCATTAGCCACAAGATATACTCTATAACTTGAGTTTCACAGCTCACTAATAAGAAGCTGCCTATTATTTACTCCCACATGGAACTCGCATTTAGAGACAAAAGTAGTTTGATATGTATTCCCATTGTTCTACCCATTTTTTTCCCTTCTCCTCTTTCCCTTTTTTTTTTTTAAATCCAGGTTTTGCTTAGATGATTTTGGAGATTCTTTTCATATTTACCTATCTTTTATACATTATTCTAGGGAGCTCTCGTAGTGTAGTAGTTAAGGCATTTGGCTGCTAACTAAAAGTTAGATTAGAACCCATCAGCCATTTCGCAGAAGAAAAATGAGGTAGTCTTCTTCCATAAAGATTTATAGCCTTGGAAACCCAGTGGGGTCACTATAAGTCAGAATTATCTAAGTGGCAATAGGTTCTTTTTTTTTTTTCCCTTCCCTTAATACTGTATTCCAGGGCAAAATATGGTTATAAACATGAAAATAACTGTATCATAATTTAGAGGTATCTGAAGCATAGATGCAGTGAACACTAATGCCCAAAGACCAAATGAGTTGTGGGAAAACATCAGGAACACCATACATAAAGAAAGTAAAAGGTCACTAAAATGACAGGAGAGAAAGAAAGGGGAAAAAAATTGGATTTTAGAAGAGATTCTGAAACTTGCTCTTAAACCAATGTGTGTTAACACCAATGGAAGAAATGAAGTAAAAGAGCTGAACAGAAAACTTAAAAGGAGTGACTTGAGAATATAGAGTAATATAATGAAATGTGCAAAGACTAGGAATTAGAAAACCAAAAGAGAAGAACATGCTAAGTATTTCTCAAACTGAAAGAACTAAAGAAGAAATTCAAGCCTGAGGCTGCAGTATTGAAGGATGCTGTGGGAAAAATATTGAGTGATTCAGGAAGCATCAAGAGAAGATGGAAAGAATATACCGAGTCACTGTACCAAAAAGAATTGGTCATTGTTCAACCATTACAGGAAGTAGCATATGATCACAAATCGATGGTATTGAAGGAAGAACTCCAAGCTGCACTGAAGAAGGCTTCAGGAATTGACAGAATACCAATTGAGATGTTTCAACAAACAAATGCAATGTGGGAAGCACCTATTCATCTGTGCCATTCATCTTACCAGCCAACTGGAAGAGATCCTTGCAGGTGCCCATTGCAAAGAAATGTTATCCAACAGAACACAGAAATTACTGAATATCATTAATATCACATGTAAGTAAAATTTTGCTGAAGATAATTCAAAAATTTTTGCAGCAGTACATTAACAAGGAACTGCAGAAAATCAAGCCAGATTCCAAAGAGAACATGGAATGAGTAATGTCATTGCTGATGTCAATTGGATCTTGGCTGAAAGCAGGGAATACCAGAAAATGTTTACTTGTGTTTTATTGGCTGTGTGCAGAAAGAGTATAGGAGGTGTTTTCTGACCTCCAGCTTCATAAGGGGGAGAAAAGATCACCATCAACATCAGCAGCCCAAGGCTGATTGCTATGAAGCAGAAATCAGACATGCCACCACCCTCCCCCTCCAACCTTTCTACCAATTCTGACACCATCCATCCCTTCTACTGCGCACTGTATTTCTCTTCTGGGTTTGATAATTCTGTATGATGGCCACACAACTCAAGGCAATACTCACAATTAGGGGTTTAATGGGGAAGTAACAGGTTAAAATTCAGAAGCAGGAACAACTCAGGATACAGTTCTCTCAATCATGACAGCTTCTTAGCTGTGCCACAGGCACTCTTCTCTCTGGCTTTGGCTTCTGCCCTGCTTGAGCCAGTGTTACAAAGCTCTTTTTGCTTTGCAGATAGGATCCCAAAGAGGCACTGAACTCTGCCAGCAAGCCTCCTGCCTGACGGCACTCAGGCTTTCTTACTGTATGGGCCGGGAAGCCCGCTACTCAGTCTCATGCTGGTCTTTCAATTCTGTTGCATCTGTTGCTGCTGTCTCTCTGCCATCTCAGTGCAGGGATCTTGAGTCCAAGGACACACTCCACCCTTGGCTCTTCTCTCTTGATGGCAGTGAGATCCCCCTTTGCCACCCCTGTTGTTGTTGTTGTTATGTGCCGTCGAGTCGGCCCCAACTCATAGCGACCCCTCCTTGGGTTTCCGAGGCAGTATCACTACGGAAGTAGGATTGCCCAACCTTCCTTCCGAGGAGTGGCTGGTGGGTTTGAACCGCCAGCCTTCTGGTTAGCAGTCAAGTGCTTTAGCCACTATGCTACCAGAGCTCCCTTGCTCATTTTAAGTCTAGCTTGCCATTCCTCATGTTACAGTTCCATACACGGTCCCACCCCTACAAGGGTGCCATGTACTTTATTTACATTATTAGCAAGCTATCCAGTCCCCTTGATGGGCCACAGATAACCTTACATTTGCATAGTTCCACTCAGTCATCTGGTGAGAGTCAAAAAGACCATGGCTAGAAGTGCCATATTAAGTAATACACTGCGCCACACTATGCAAAATCATTCAGTTGTATGGATCATAACAAATTATAGGTAACATTGCAAAGAATAAGAGTTCTAGAACACTTAATTGTGCTCATGAGGAACCTGTACATAGACCAAGAGGCAGTAATTTGAACAGAACAAGGGGATACTGCATGGTTTAAAGTCATGAAAGGAGTGTATCACTATTGCATCATTTCACCATACTTACTTAATATGTATACTGAGTAAATAATCCAAGAAGCTGGACTATTTGAAGAATATGGTGTTGGATCGGAGGAAGACTCATTAACAATCTGCGATATGCAGATAACACAACCTTGCATGCTGAGAGCAAAGAAGACTTGAAGCACTTACCGACTGATATAAGTCAGAGACGAGACTATAGCCTTCAGTATGGATTTCACTTTTAACATTAAGAAAACAAAGCCTCACAATCAAACCAATAAGTAGCATCATGATAAATGAAGACAATATTGAAGTTGTCAAGGATTTCATTTTACTTGGATCCATAATCAACATCCATGGACACAGCAGTCAGGACATCAAACAGTGTATTACATTGGGCAGCTCTGCCATAAAAAAAATCTCTTTAAAGTATTCAGAAACAAAGATGTCACTTTAAGGACTAAGGTGCACCTGACCCAAGCCATGGTATTTTCAGTTACCTCATGTTTATGCAGAAAGCTGGATAATGAATAAGGAAGACCGAAGAATTTATGAATTTAAATTACTGTTGTATTGGTGAAGAATATTGAATATACCATGGACTGCCAGAAGAACAAACAAATTTGTCTTAGAAGAAGTATAGCCAGAATGCTTCTTAAATGTGTGATGATGGTGAGATGTCATTTCACGTACTTTGGACATGTTATCAGGAGGGATCAGTCCCTGGAGAAGGACATCAAGCTTAGAAAAGTGGAAGGTCAGCGAAAAATGAAAATCCTCAATGAGATCTATTGACACAGTTGCTACAACAATGGACTCAAAGCTAGCAACGTTTGTGAGTATGTATGGCACAGGACTGGACAGTATTTTCATTCTGTCATAAATAGGGTCACTGTGAGTTGGAACCAACTAGATAGCACCTAACAGCAACATTGAGTAGTACCTTAGCCAGGAGGCCTTTTCTTGAAAGTGGAATGAATATGTGGGCTTAAAGAGATTCTTCTACTTCAAATGTTTATGTAGAGCAGCCGTGTTATTGGAGAAAAGATGCTGGAGAGCTTCCTGGATAAAAGGAGTAAATCTTCAGGGACTACATAAATATCTGCCCAGCTGGTATTCAAGGCATTTAAAAAATTGGAGTTTGTGTTGATACCTGTTCCTTGGTTTTTAATTTTATATATTTTGGTCTGGTAATACTTTAGTAAATTTTATGATTTAAATGTGTAATGAGAGTATCAGAAATTTGAAAATCTTTAAGTTGTACTTTTTTCATAGATTCACTTCATCAAATGGGTTCATATGTCTGAGTAATGTAGTCATTTCAAATTTAACATAAAATTTTTACAGTGTTCCTTCCATACTTTCTTCAGTTGTAAAACTTTTTTTTTTTAATTATGTAGCAATATAGTCATGCTACATTTAACATCCACTATATGTTCTCCGAAATAGAACATTATATGTGATTTGGACATTCTGCAAACACTGTATCATATGCAGACAGGCCCCAGATTATAAACAAGTTTTGTTCCTAAGTCAAATTTGTACATAAGTCAGAACGGTTAGATACAGTTCATATCTGATGTTTCTTAGTCGAATGTTTTCTAAGAAAATGATATATATAGTACTTCCTATGCATAAAAAAATTTTTTTTAAATAACTCAGATACACTAAAATATCTTACATCTTTAACATAACAGTAATGTTTTGATGCAGGTCACAAGTTAGTACCCATTTGTTATCTTGAGCTATTGTATGTACCTCAGATTTTTACTGTAAGAGGCTTTACAGAGGTTGGGACCACAAACATACATGCAGTCCATTGTCATCCAAATGAACATTCACAGGATGCATGACAATATACCATAATAGCACTCGTGTACATACTTTAGTACATAAATATATCTAACAATACATTTGTTAAAGCATGGTCTTTTTTTCCCTTCCAGACAAACTTTCCAGAAATGATGAACAGATATAAACAACTATTGACCTATATTCGGAGTGCAGTCACAAGAAATTATTCTGAAAAATCCATTAATTCTATTCTTGATTATATCTCCACTTCTAAACAGGTTAGACTCATTTTTCCCTTTTGGTACTTATCAATGTGTTTATTACTTTTACTTAAGGGCTTTGAAAAACAAAAGGACTAGAGGTTCTATATAAGCAGTTATGGTAGTTAATGCTTAAAAAAAATCAATTTTAGTACTAACTATGTTACATTTAAAAGTAATAACTGGTGTAATCTTTTTAAATAATTTCTTCAGATATCCTAATAATCTGCAAACAACTTTTACAGTGTAATCTATAAGATTAGACTCCCGTACAGTTACTGTTACAATTCCAGCTATCCATCCTGAGCTGTTAAATACTTAACAGTTTCAATCACATGTTATTTGTGTGTAAATTTGATCAAATTAAGATCCTTGAGGCTCAGAGTCTACTGAGCACTTAGCACTTGGCCTTTCTCATTAGGTGCTCAATAAATGCTTCTAAAAAGAATGAATAGGTAAATGGATGCTTGATAGAATGTGGGACTGATAATGAAGGAAACTAAAATTGGCACTGGAGTAATAATGCTTTCATTCTTCTAGATTTTGGTTATATGGAAAAGCAATGATTATTTTATGTTTAAATTTTTGTTGAGATAATTTTTAATTGGATTGTTTATATTTGAAGCAACATAGTCCTAATTTCAACTTTCTTGCTCTGTGATATCTGAGTGTAAATATTCTATATCATGTCATATTCTGTAGAACATTTGATAACTTTTTATACTCATTAATAAAAATGTTGATCTCATAATTAGCCTCTTTCATCCTCTTTCTTTTCTAGTAGATGTTATTTTTATTTATTGTGGCAGCTTATTATTCTTTATATATAAAACGTATGTCATGAGAAGATAAACAGAGAAGATAACTAGAGAAGATAAATTTACATATTCTGTTAGAACATAATATTTGCATAACACCTAGTGACACTGATTCTGGAGCTATATGTCACGGAGACTTTTTAATGTGGAAAATATTTTCTGAGTTTTAAAAACAAGTGTCAGTCATCAAAACATTTTTGGTACACTATTTATAAATATTACAGTATGCCAGAGGTTTGGTAGGGGGAAGAATAAATTACTTTAAAAGTTAAAGATTGCATGTTTCTGCAGGTTATATTGTGTAAGCTTTTTGCCGTTTGAAAGTAAGAATAAATGTTAGGTGAATGTCACTGGACTTTTTCAGTATGCCATCAGCAGTCATGACTAAATTGGTAGCCTTTCCTCAAGGTAGCAAACTTTCCTGCTCTCATGACCCTCTTATGCCTTGCCCTTGTTAAGTAGAAATCTGTAGAATAAGATACTCAAGCAACACTAGAGCCAGAGATCAAGGGGGAGTCTGAGAGTAGGCTCTTAAAATGAAAAACAGGCAGTGATTTCCTTAAATGTCATTCAGCTTGGCAAATTGATAGTGGTTCACCAAAAACCAAACTCATTGCCACTGAGTCGATTCCAACTCATGGCAATCCCCATTGGGTTTCCAAGGCTGTAAATCTTTACAGAGTGGTTGGTGGGTTCGAACCACTAAGCATTTGGCTATCAGCTAAATAAATGCTTTATGCCTTAACCACTACACCACCAGAGCTTTTTTAATAGTGGTTAGACACAGCTAAAATTGTACCATGTTTCTTCCTTTCACCAAACTTAAACACTCTACCAGTAATTTAAAAGCTATATAGTCTAGTTAATTGATTAGTCACATTTATGGAAGAATTTTGAGGAAATGAGCTAATTCCCCTTTGTTTCTTTAGTGGCTTACTTAGTGTTTGCCATATAGTAGATACCAAATAAAGATTGAATGAGTAAGATAAACCCTATTAATAACACAATACATTAGTCCAAGAGATTAGTGGACCATGGGAACCTTAGCCTACACGACCCTGAGACCAGAACTAGATGGTGCCTGGCTACCACTGCCAGCTACTCAGAAGGGATCAAAATTAGAGGTCCTAGGTAGACTGGGAGAAAAATGTGGAACAAACTCAAAATCATAAAAATGACCAGGATTACTCGTGAACAGAAATTGGTGAAATCCTGAAGACTATGACCCCTAGTCACCCTTTGTGCCTGTAATTGAGCTCACTCCTATAGCTTAACACTCAGCCAAATAATAGTCCTGTGAGATGAACAGTTAGATCGGGGAGATGCAATCCTTAGAACAGTCAACCATGGGAGATCAGAAGGGCAGCATTTGCGTAGGGATAGCTTTCAGAGGGCAGGAATGCATAGGAAAGGACATAGGGAGAAGGTACGTATTATAGGGAGGAAGTGGGAAGAGAGTTGTTAAATTGTGGGGATTATAATCAGTGTTATGAAACAAAATGTGTATGACATGTTGAATGGAAAACAAAATTGCTCTGTAAACTTGCACCCAAATCACAATAAAAAGTTGTTCTTAAAAAAACCAAACACAGTACGAGTGTCTCTATTCATACATCGTTTTCTTCTGTTAATATAAAACAAGCTGTTAGGTTGCAAAGGAGAAACCTATGTAATTAGAGCATTAGAACTTCTGGCACTAAAATTTATATGGCAAAATTTTTTCTGGGTTTATTTTAAAAGTTCACATAAAAACAGATCTTGGCGCTTCTCTTTTTATAAATTTGGTATGTATCATAGTTAAGTTTTGTTAATTTTGTGGACTATAGAAGACATTCAGTAAGATACAGATAGTGTATCTTACGTATTAAAGTTCAAAGATGCACTTTTAGTTTGCTCAAATTAACTTTATTAACAGGTACAAATTTGCTGTTTACAATTATAGAATTCTGATTTTTTATGTCAGATGGATTTACTGCAGGAATTCTATGAAACAACACTGGAAGCTTTGAAAGATGCTAAGAATGATAGACTGTGGTTTAAGACAAACACAAAGGTAACAATTACAGTTACTTACATTTTTTTCTTTGGAGGAATGAAAGGGGGAGCCCTAATAAACTAAACTCTCCTAAAGATGCACACCTTCTCCTTTCAAAATCTTCTGATTTTAATAAGTTTGCTTTCTTACAGCTTGGAAAATTATATTTAGAACGAGAGGAATATGGAAAGCTTCAAAAAATTTTACGCCAGTTACATCAATCCTGCCAGGTAACATTCCCTTATTTGTCTTTAATACTTTGTTTTTTGTAATAAAGAAGCATAGGAGATATTTATATTTGAAATATTGCTTAGGGTTGTTTCTACTCAAGCATCATCCCAAAAATAGTATTTGGATAATAAGTTATTAAAAGTGCAGTTTTTTTTCTGAGTACTACTACATTTCTTCCTGTTTTAATCCTAATTTCAATCCTTATCATTTATGGAATAAGCAGCTATCAATAAATGAGCAGGCCAGTGGAGACTAATCCTTGCATGTTAAGTTATATGTCCTATGAATATCTAAAATGATATTTTACTCATATAATAAAGTTGTGTTATGTCCTAATTTGTGATATATTGGTCCTCTGGAGCAACATTGTCCAGTAGAACTGTTCTGCATCTTTGTATGGCTATCAAGCACTTACAATGTGACTAGCGTGATTGAGGCACTGAGTTTTAAATTTTATTTAACTAATTTAAATTTGTATAGCCACATGGATTGGACAGCACAGCTCTAAATTTTTAACTGTAATTTTGTATTTACTCTTGTCTTGATCAAGTAAATTATTTGGTAATAGTTAAAATTTCATTAGAAATACTGTTAAATATTTCAAAGCTCTGCCAAAACAATGTACTATTAATTTAATAATTTTGTGTGTATGTGTGTGTGATTTCAATGAATGGAAAAAAAGTTGATCAGGAAATCATTCTAAACTAATTACCTGCAAATATTTTCATGTAATGCTTTTGCCTTTTAAAGCATGTCAATCACTTATAAATTGTTTCTTAACTACCCATTCTTGCAAAAGTTTAGTCTCACTCATAAACAACTTTGAGTTCAGTTCCATGTGAAATTAATAGAATATTCTATTCTAATGAATAGAGGCCTATTTTGAATGGAGAAGTGCCTTTCACTGTGAACATAAGGAATATGAAAAAGCTCTATGGAGAAGTTTTGCTTGGTTTATTTAAGAACATAAGGAAAATGCTATCTGATTATAAATAATATTGTAATACTTAGTATTTTGATGTAATTGTGTTCAAGCAGAAATGGATGATAATCTGGGTGTAAAATTTGCCTTCCATATCATATAATGTACTCTGATTGTGACTCATTAGTAAGTAATTAAAACAGTTTTAAGTTGAAACACTACAAATAACAGTAAGTTTTTACTTGGTTTATGTGATGTTTGATATTTACAGATATCTAATTGTTGGCCATATGCTATTTTTCATGGCCTGTGTTTTCTGCACCATTGGTCATCTTTCAAAGCTGAGCTCTGATATTTCCACTTCTACAGTTCTTTTGACATTCCCTAAGAGTTAGTTCCTTTCTCTTCTGTGCTCCTAGACACTTGCTTCATACTTCACCTACAATAATTAATATTTTGTATTGTGTTTTATCTGTTGACAAATTAATCCTTTACTACAGTGTGAACTTTTGAGTCCAGGAACCTTGGCTATTTAAATTTTATTTTCCCCAAAGTAGCCTAGCACATGGATGACAACAGGAAATGCTTTTTAGAAGATTGAATAAGTAGATCTGAAATGTTTTGAAAATCTGGAGAATATCATAAATAATACCTTGATTAAGACATAAATGTTAACAGCATTTTATACATACAAAACAACCTCTGTTTTCTTTGTCATTATCCAATAACTAGAACATAAAAAGGATATGTGGCTTCCTTTGTGGCCATTAAACTGATGTTTGTAGTATTTTAGGTCCTATTTAAAATTTGTAGTATATTTTCACTCAGAAATAGTATTATAAATGTAAAGTTGTTAGGCTTACTCAAATGAAAATTACTTGTTATAATATCTCTCATTTACATTGTGGGTTAAGTTTTGTTGGCCAATTTAGAATATTTTTTCAATGGAAAAAACTTTTAATTTCCATTCACCTGACTTTAAATGAACTATTTGGAATAATTTGTAAATTGCTGTTAGCCTTTGTGCTTGTTTATTATTAAACAAGGTTGTTTCTAAATTTTATCTTGACTAAAGTTAGCTGATTGCTTTCCTAGACTGATGATGGAGAAGATGACCTGAAAAAAGGTACACAGTTATTAGAAATATACGCTTTGGAAATTCAAATGTATACAGCACAGAAAAATAATAAAAAACTTAAAGCACTCTATGAACAGTCACTTCACATCAAGTCTGCCATCCCTCATCCACTGATCATGGGAGTAATCAGAGGTAAGTTTGGTTTGGAGACGGAGGGTGGGTAGTGAAATGGGAAGATATCAAGGTGTCATTGCATATAACTGAATGATTCTTGAAAAATAAGTGATAAGGTTTTAAAGTGCCTTATAAAATGCCTTTGCCTTATAAAATTAACATCACAGAAACAATAGAAGACAGACACAGAGCAATCCCTCACAAACAACCAGACACTATGGGAGAGAGATCCAGTAGATCTACTGTCTCAGGACTATAGTACTAGGGGACACTAGACTCAATTGGCACAACAAAATACATAAAAGCATTGCTCCACATCCTACATTGGTGAGTAACAACTGGGATCTTAAAAGCTTCCAAGTGGGCATCTAAGATGCAGCTGATGGGCTCCTAGCATCAGAAGTAAAGGAGAACGCCCAAAACAAAAAAGAACAAGAGCATTTAGAAGCAATCAACCATAGGACACAATGACCCTCGAGACCAGAACTAGATGATGTCTGGCTACCAATGCCAGCCACTCAGGAAAGGATCAAATCTGGAGATTCTGGATAGAGTGGGAGGGAAAACATGGAACAAAATCCAAAAACTCAATAATGACCAGAATTACTGGTCAGATGAAATCTTGTGAGACTCCTAATACTATGGCCCTGTGCCTGGAATAAAACTCACCCCTGGGGTGGGCTCTCAGCCCAATAGTTAACAAGATATACACACAGACCACTCAGGATGACGCACCCACATACTCTATGGTAATACATCCCCTTAGACCATGGAACACCAGAGGACCAACATTCAAACTGAGGAAATGCAGAACAAACAGGAGTGCATAAATATGAGGGGCACAGGTGGAGGGTTACAGGGTAGGGAGGGGAGGAGACTGGGTTAGGGTTGGACATGGCAAATGGGGAATGAAACTAAATGTACACATAACATTGAATGTAAAACAAGCTCTTAAATATATATATATATATATATATATATATCAATGAAGATATTAATAATAGAAAGTTCACTTTATCAAAGCTTCTATTCTTGAATTGCAGTAAATTCAACAACAACAAAAAAAAAAATTCACTGCCTTTGAGTCAATTGTGATTCGTAGTGACCCCTCTTTGGGTTTCGGAGGTGGTATCTGTACAGAAGTAGATTGCTTAGTCTTCCTCCTGAGGAGTGGCTGGTGGATTTAAAGTGCCAGCCTTCTGGTTAGCAGTCAAGTGCCTTAGGCACTATGCTACCAGAACTTCTATAGTATGTAGAAAATTACTTTTTATTTCACCTGAGGTTAAAGATTTGTAAATGCTTTTTCAGTAGTTTCTTCATTGACTTTTAATAAAGAGCTTGATTTTTATTTTTTCCCCAATTAAAGTGTGTACCCTGGGACCAGTAGTATTCAGGTTATAGAATTAAAAGACTGAAAGCCACTGAAATGATTTTCATTTAATCTTTGTAAAGTGATTGATCTTGTTACAATTACAGAAGTGAAAATGTTCTCTTTTCTCATGTTTTATTCTTCACAGAATGTGGTGGTAAAATGCACTTGCGAGAAGGTGAGTTTGAAAAGGCACACACTGACTTTTTTGAAGCCTTCAAGAATTACGACGAATCGGGGAGTCCCAGACGAACCACTTGCTTAAAATACTTGGTCTTGGCAAATATGCTAATGAAATCGGGAATAAATCCATTTGACTCACAGGAGGTATTTGTGCACTTTAATTGTTGATTTCTCTTAGCTTTCTTTTGTAGAAGTAAATTTTATTTTTTCTTTGTATATACACAGTTAATTTTCTTTTTACTATATTTAGGCCAAGCCGTACAAAAATGATCCAGAAATTCTAGCAATGACAAATTTAGTAAGGTAAGATTCTATATTTCACTAAGGTAAATTTCCTTTTAGCAGTTCATAAAGAGAAAGCATTTTTCAAAATTCAGATAATACTCAACCTTTGCTCTTTTATATGTTGCTTTGAAATATTCTAAAGTTTGTGAAATTATTATCTTCTGAAATCACTTATTTGCTATTTTTGTTATTCACAAGATTTGATTAAACTGTCCTTTTTCTTTTCACTTTTGTGTTCTTTTTATCCACGAATGCACAGATGTTTTAAAGCCTTATTTCACAACGTTTACTGCCTCTTATTGTTGTTTATGTGCCGTCTGGTCGGACCTGACTCATAGCAACCCCTCCTTGGGTTTCCGAGGCAGTATCATTACTACGGGAGCAGATTGCCCAACCTTCCTTCCGAGGAGTGGCTGGTGGGTTTGAGCCACCAGCCTTCTGGTTAGCAGTCAAGTGCCTTAGGCACTACACTACCAGAGCTCCCTTACTTAAGCCTCTTACCTTTATTAATTCAAAATGAAATTATGAATTGGTCCATATAAGCCAAGAATTTTCTATAAAACAAGATCATTGCATAAATAAACTTCTTTATTTACTTCTGTTTTCTTAATGACAAGATGAAAATATCATTTAAAAAAAGGTTTACTCCAGAGAGTTTGTTATTAGACTTTTTTTTAAAAAAAGCAGACCTTAATTTTATTCATCTATATTTAATTGTGCTTCAGATGCATATTTACAGAGCAGAATTTGTTTTACATTCAACATTTTGTGTACATTTGGTTTCACGCCCCAATTACCATCCCCCAACCCTAACCCACTCTGCTCCTCTCCCTTCCCAATAACACACACACACACACACACACCCCGCACGTGCACGCCCTTCTTAGTTAATGCACTCCTATCTGTCTAGCTTTTCCTCTGTGTGAATGTTGCCCCTATGGTGCTCCATGGCTGATTGCTCTGCATGTAAGTCTTATTTACTGTTGGGCTGAGAGCCAGCCCTTGGAAGAGAGTTTTGTCCCAGGCCTGAAGTATATCCCAGGGCATAGTCTTAGGGGTCCCACCAGAGTCCATCCAACCAGTAATTCTGGTCATTATTGTGTTTTTGGATTTTGTTCCATGTTTTTCCTCCCACTCTATCCTGGATCTTCGGTTTTGATCCCTTCCTGAGTGGTTGGCATTGGTAGCCAGGGACTATCTAGTTCTTCTGGTCTCGAGGTCCATCATGTCCTAGGGCTGATTGTTTCCAACTGTCCATGGTTTTCTTCACTTTTCTTCACTTCCGATGGATAGGAAACCATTAGCTGCATCTTAGATGACCACTTG
Source organism: Orycteropus afer afer (assembly GCF_000298275.1). NCBI lineage: Eukaryota > Metazoa > Chordata > Mammalia > Tubulidentata > Orycteropodidae > Orycteropus > Orycteropus afer. The sequence continues at coordinate 9,879,531 of NW_006921613.1, forward strand.
AAAGCTTTTAAGATCCCAGTCGCTACTCACAAAGTAGGTTGAAGAACAACACTTTTATGTATTTTGTTGTGCCATTTGAGTCTGGTGTCCCCCAGTATTATGGTCCTGAGTCGGTAGATCCAGTGGATCTCTCCCCCACAGTGCCTGGCTGTGAGGGATTGCTCTATGTCTGTCTTCTGTTGCTTCTGTAATGATTACGGGTATTTCATATCACTGGTGTCTGTGCAAGATTAGCCTCAGTGAATCTATCATTGGTCTAGAGTATATTCCTGTTCACTGACCTCTATCTGATCTTCTCAGTTGTCTATGTGTTTATCTGTAGCCTGGTGTTTGGTGTTAATAGTAATGCTGTTTTGTGGATATACTGGTATTAGCCTCTGTCATCTATCTTATTTGCACAATTCAGCGACTTTCCCCAGTGTTACATGCTGGTCACACACTCTTTCCATACCATCCCTTTCTTACCCATCTCAGAGTGTGGCCCCCAACTAATCCAAAATTTTCCCTTCCCTTTCCCTCCCATCCCCAGTAATCTACAAAATGAGTTCCCTTCCCTAAGCAAACCCTTCCTTGACTTTTTACAGTAATGGACTCATACAATATTTGCCCTTCTGCGATTGACTTACTTCACTCAGCATAATGTCCTACAGGCTCATTCACGTTATGAGATGATTCACGTATTCTTCATTGTTCTTTAATGTAGCATAGTGTTCCATTGTGTGAATGTACCATAGTTTGCTTATCCATTCATCTGTTGATGGGCATTTAGGTTGTTTCCCTTTCTTTGCTATAGTGAATTGTGCTGTGATGAACATGGGTGTGCATATATGTCTGTTCATGTCAACTCTCACCTCTTTAGGATATATTCCTAGTAATGAAATTGCTGGATCAAATGGTATTTCTATTTTCAGTTTTTTAAGGAAACGCCAGATTATCTGCCACAATAGTTGTACCATTTTATGCACTCCCACCAGCAGCGTATGAGAGTTCCAATCTCTTCACAGCCTCGGCAGCATTTATTATTTTCTGTTCTGTTGAACTTTGCTATTATTGCTAGGGTGAGATGATACCTCATCATTGTTTTGATTTGCATCTTTCTAATGGTTAATGATCATGAGCAATTCCTCATGTGTTTGTTGGCCGCCAGCATATCGTCTTTAATGAGGTGTTGTCTGTTGATGTCCCTTGCCCATTTTTGAATTGGATTGTTTGTCTATTTGGTGTTGAGGTGTTGAAATTTTCTGTAGATTTTAGAGATAAGTCCTTTGTCAGATATGTCATAGGCAAATATTTTCTCCCAATCTGTAGGTTCTCTTTTTACCCTTCTGATGAAGTCTTTCGATGTGCATAAGATTTAGTTTTCAAAAGCTCCCAGTCATCTAGTTTCTCTTCCACCTCCTGTGCATTCTGGGTTATGCTTGATAGTCTATTTATGCTGTAAATTAGAGCTTTAATGAACTTTTAATTTTGGATTTTACATGTAAGTCTTTGATCCAACTTGAGTTTCATTTCTGTTTATAGAGTGAGGTATGGGTCTTGTTTCATTTTTCTGCAAGTGGGTATCCAATTTTGCTGGCACCATTTCTTAAAGAGGCTATCTCTTTCCCATTTAATGGGTTTTGGACCTTTGTCAAAGATCAGCTGTCCATAGATGGATGGGTCTATTTCTGGGTTTTCAATTCAGTTGCATTGTTCTATCTGTCTGCCATTTTACCAATACCACGCTGTTTTGACTACTGTGGCTATATAGTCGGTTTTGAGATCTGGAAGTGTGAGACCTCCCAATGTGTTCTTCTTCAGTAGTGCTCTGCTTCTCTTCCCTTTCCATATGAAGTCAGTAATTAGTTTTTCCATATCCTTAAAAATTTTTTTGGTATCTAGATTGGGACTGCATTAAATGTGTAGATTGCTTTGGATAGTACTGACATTTTTACAATACTCACTCTTCCTATCTATGAACAAGGCAGGTCTTCCATTTATGTAGATCCTTTGTAGTTTCTTGTAGCAGTGCTTTATAGTTTATAGGTCTTTTGTGTGTCTGGTAAGATTTATTCCTAGATATTTTACCTTTTTGCTAGCTATTGTAAATGCTGTTGCTTCCCTTATTTCTTTTTCAGACAGGAGACCTTCATTTTAACTAGAAAAATAGGAGTTAGTCAATTTTAGGAGGAACGTGAATCATTAAGGGGTAAAATCTTGTCATAATAACAAATCAATTTCTTATGTATCATTTATTTCTTTAGTCTATTTTAATTTATATTAAATTTATTTTAGTTATTAAACAAGACTTCTCCATTTCATTTCAGTTTATTCCATCTACATTAGATCACATTAAAAAATATTTAGTTAGAAATTAACTTCATAATGTTTTTTTAAAAATTGTTTATAAAGTTAAATTGCTAAGCAATATTTCTTGAATCTTGAGGAAAAATTTCACCCTAGACATTAATATTTTAATCTAAATTAAATTGGTCAAATACATTAAAATGGATTAAAGGACTGATTATCAAAACTTTACAAGTAATAGCTATATTTATCTATTTATTGTATCTTAAATTTTACTCCAGTGAAACCTCTATACTATAACTCAGAAACTTATTTTAGTACTAAGTTTTGGCCGAAACAAGTGAGTCTATGGGGGTCCCACAATTTTGTGTAAGATTTAAAAAAAAGAAAAAGAACCACTTAAATAGTGGAAGACTGTCTCTTAGTTAAAATATATGTATGTGCAAATGTTGTCACAACTTGAATATATCCTCATCTAGTAAATTTCAGTAATGTATTTGAGCTAGGTAAGAAAGTAATGCTTCCTAATTTTATCTTCCTAGTCAGTTGCCAGCAGACTAGAGGAAAGTTATTCCTGTTGAAGCACTTGAATCTCCTGCCCCTAACATGAAGTTACATTGCGACCCAACAGATGAAGCACAGCAGAGGGCGTGCAGAGTGGCTGATGATATGTCTTACATATAAAGCAGACAGTGGTGCCATATCCAGAAGGTTGGCTCCTTCCTTCTCAGCACCTTTAGCAGTCCCCATAATGTGTTACATAATTTATTTCAAAGTAGGTATTAGACACTTCAGAGAATTGTGAACATAAATCAGCCTTTGGCCTTCTGCAATAGGAGATTCCATCTCTCTCTCTCTCGTGTGTGCCTCATATGGCACTAATTTTCTGCCACTGAATTTTCCATTGTATAGCTCAGTGGAATTTTAGAGCTAAAGTCTTGTGAGAATCAAATAATTCACTTAAAAGTTTTGGGAATTGCTGGTAGCTTTCTAGAAGATAAAAATTAGGAAGCTGCATTTCTGAATTCTCTTCAGAGATAATAAGCTCTCTTATTAGAAAAATAAGGCCAAATTCATCTATACAGTGACATGTGTGAATCTGGTTTCTTTCATTAAGAAAAATTGGGGATTAAATGCACAATTTAATTTGAAAATATCAAACATTATATAGTTGTTAAAGTGTTATCAGCTCTTAATGCAACCAAGATTTTGAGATTATTTTAATTAGCAATTATAAATATGGTATATAACTTCAAAAGAAGATTTACATGATTTATTTAATCTTGTTTCTTTTAAAAAAAAAAAAACCAAAAGCATTAAAAAGGAAATTTATTGTATTTGCAGAAGGATGTATGTGTGTGTGTGTGTGTGTGTGTGTAACTCTGATTTCCACGACAACTTTCCTCGTAGATTAGAGAAACTATAATATAATGTAGATATTTGCATATAAAAATTGAGAAATAGGATCTTTGGATTATCTGATATAGTATGATTTCTCCACATTTGAGTAAATTCCTACTTTTCTTCTTCTAATAGTGCCTATCAGAATAATGACATCACTGAATTTGAGAAGATTCTGAAAACAAATCACAGCAACATCATGGATGATCCTTTCATAAGAGAACACATTGAAGGTATGTTGTTTCTGCTAAATGAATTCTGATACTTTCTTTGTCATAGTCAAACAGTACTCCTAAATGGAGCACCATGAAATTAATCTGTTTTCCTTTTGTTTATTGCAGAGTATTTAGAAACAGCATGTTTCTAAATAATATTATTTAGTAGGGTACTTCTTAAAATTATGAAAGTGTTTTAAAGATAACATTACTAATTTCACAATATTAATATAATCAAGTTCATGTAAGATATCTATTTTGTTTAAGGCAGTTGTCCCTTTTACCATTTTATTCTAATTTAGATATTGTTACACATTTATTATCGATACTTAAATTCAAAGTTGTTTTTAGAGTTTATTTTTGACGAGTAATGAAAATTTTGAGAAGATATACTGCCCTAAGGTGCTGATATGGATTTGTGTGAAAAGTAAGCTAACATTGAGAAGATTTCGTGCCAGTAAGTGAATGAGATTTTTAATAGAGCTCTGTTGGATAACCATATTTCTCACATATAATATGCCGCTGTAAATAGAGTGACCATATAAATTGCATGCCCGTGCATATAGTGTGCATAGGAAACTAATGCCAAGGGAGTTGGGTGGTTTGCAAACAAAATGTATGTATGTGTTATTTGCCTTAGAACACTGTACTGAAGAGGGAAATCATCCCTTTTAGTGTAGTGCTGCTCTTTCAGCTGCAGTGCTCCCACCTATTGAGTTTTTTGAGGGTTTTTTAATGACTGTTTGGAACAACTTTTTCAAATACTTAAATTCCAGATACATCAAGAAAATCCAAAGAAGACTTACAAATAATATCCTATTGTTCCCCATCTTTCTCCTTCACTCAAAAGACCTAAGTTTCTTATATGTACCTAGAATGGTACTACATTTTGAAAAAAGTAGAGAAGCCTTATCCATGAACTCAATCTAATTAAGGAAAAAAAAATTCTACATAATGAAACTGGGGGGCAATTGTAAACACATTGGATAAAATATGATACTCTAGGTTTTGAGGGGACATAGAAGAAGAAACTCAGCTAGCATAAACCAGAGCTCCTTAAAAGATGTTAACCATTGAGGAAATGATAGTGTGCTATCACTGAGAAGACAAGAGGATATATTAGGTAGAATCACAGCATAAGCAAAATCAGGGAGGTGGAAACAAGAAAAAATGATGGGCAAGACAACCTCTGATCATACTGTACATCTGTTGGATCCAAATATTTTAGATCTAAACACATTATGTCCTTGCCAATAAGAAGGATATATTTTGAGACAATAAAGTGGTTAATGATTATGATGTAGGAGTGCATAATGACTCATAAAAATATTGTATAAACTGTTAAAATGCAAATATGTTCTTTTATCTTTCAGAGCTTTTGCGAAACATCAGAACACAAGTGCTTATAAAATTAATTAAGCCTTACACAAGAATACATATTCCTTTTATTTCTAAGGTACTTATATTCATGAATTTTAATGATGTTTAAAATGTATAGTTGTAAATGCAATATATCTGCCTTTCATTTCAGAGTAATTCTAACTTGGTAACATTTTATAATAATTTTTTTTAATTAAGCATAACTTAAAAGACTTTAATTTTCATGTGAGTTTGTCTTTGTTTTTAGGGCATAAATTAACAGAAAAGAGCTTTTAACACTGCAAGATAGAGAAATTGAGAATCATTAAATTTCTTTTTTTCAAAATTCCTAAAGCTTAAGAGAGAATTGTAGAAAAGACAGTAGTAGCTAACGTACATAATTTATGAAGGGTTAACCTCAAGCACAAAATTGTGAGAAGGGAAGAATAAACTTCAGATGTTAACAAAGTTAAGTCTTTATCAGACCTGGGTTCTCAGAGATATTTTGTAGTGAAATACATTTAAAATCTCTTTACTAATTTTTCTTTAAGTGATAGAAGTGAACTTAAAGTCAGAATAATTATATCAAATCATTAAGTCTTTTAAAATGTTAATTAGTAGATTTATAATGAGTCTTTTATCTTAGGAGTTAAACATAGATGTAGCTGATGTGGAGAGCTTGCTGGTGCAGTGCATATTGGATAAGTAAGTACTTTGCCATCTTTTTTGTCACAAATGTCTGGGACTATATTTTATAACAGTGATGAAGGTAGCACTTGAATTCTTGATTTTTCATGTAAATCGCCCTCTAGCTATGATTTCTTATTGTGTATATGTATATGTATGTGATGATTTTTGATATAAATGAGTAGACATATGAAACAGTGAAAAAAAAAGCTTAAATAATCAGAAGGATTTCTCCTTCAGTATATGATCCATAATAACAGCTAAAGAATTATTTAATGGATAACATTTCTTTATGTTTTTAAGTATATGTGGTACATAACAATTTTGAAATTATCTTTCTTAAAAGCCATACATTATTTCTGAAATCTTCAAAAACAGCATTTGCTCTTGATAGCTGGTTAAGTGTCTGGCTGTTGGTGGTTTCAGTAAAACTGATCAAAGTAGAAATCTGGTTTTTGCTTAGAGTTTAAATAAATAATGTTATAACTAGTGCTGAACTCATTCATTTAATGTAGGTAGTTTTTCTTTTGCGTTTATTGACATTTTGTGAATTAGTAATGAATATTTTATGAAACATTAATCCAGAAGATACACTGAGTGAAAATGATTTGTGGACATATCTTGTTTTATTTACTTCCAGCACTATTCATGGCCGAATTGATCAAGTCAACCAACTCCTTGAATTGGATCATCAGAAGAGGGGTGGTGCACGATATACTGCACTAGATAAATGGACCAACCAACTAAATTCTCTCAACCAGGCTGTAGTCAGTAAACTGGCTTAACAGAGAACAAGCTTATACAGACGTACTTAAGGCAACAGTGCAGAGATGTAATCCTTAAAAAAACTGGGAATGGCAAAACTACTGTCGGTTGATGTGTCCTGAAAATTATTGGAGTTAATGGCAGAAGTGCTTTTTTGATCAACTGGTTTGTGTTTTGCTGCTGCATTTATCCCAAGAAAAACAGCTTTAATCTCCAGAAGAAAACCAAAATGCCATGGGATTTATGCTGTATTGACATCTTGCCCTAAACGTACAACAATAGTAATTTGTCATGGGCAACATGACCAGAGAGAAGATTTTTGTCATGATTTTAAATACACTGACATGCTACTGTTGGTTAAATTTAAACATGTTTTACCTGCAGAAATTCTCTCACAAATAACCTGCAATAACTTGAAATGCATACCCTTTTGAACACTTCCTTTTCTCATGTATAAATTAAAATGTTTGCTGCATTTTGCAAAATGTCAATTCTCCAAAAAATGTGTCCATATATTTCTGTACCTGCAGTGTAGTAAAGGTTTAGATGAAACCCCGTAATTATAGTGGCATAATGTCACTTAGGTTTCAAGCAGCAAAATAAACAGTGCAGCTCAGAAATTGTAGTTTGGTTCTTGATGTGTTTTTATTACATTGGGGTTTTTGTTTTGTTTTTTTAGTACCTTAGAGATTTCAAGTTATTTTATCTTCTGTTAATGATTAAAAAAAAAAACACCTGAGGGCAAATAAGTTGGTTATTTGCTTTCAGGTATTTAAAAGGAGTCTTTATTGACAGAGTAAGGTGAACTAGTTTCTAACAAAACACTTGCATAGTTCTGGCTTTGACAGTGATGCTTTAAAGGAATAAATATTTTTTAAGAATGGTATTCCTTTTTAAAGGAATAAGTTCTAACTATCGGAATATTCACTATAAACAAATATTTTAGAACAAAGACAGCTAATGAATGTTATTCTGCATAGTGATCGTGCTGGAAAGGTATTTCCTAATACAGCAGTCGACCATTGCCCGAAACCTATTTCTGGTTTTGCTCTTTTAGAATTGCATTCAGAGCTAATTTTAAATCAAACATACTATTAACTTTATGAATACACATTGTTTTGTTTAAAAAAAAAAAAAAAATACTACCAAGCTTGATGCCCTTGATCACCATTATTTGGCACCAAATGACTTTCACAATTTCCAAAAATTAATTCTCTTTGAGGCAAAAGTGGCTGGCTTTGAAGGCAATTCCAAGAGTTTGAAAGGTGCTTTGAGCAGTGGCAGCATAGTTAAAAGAATGAACTGTGGCTCTCCATAGTGACTACCTTAAAGGAGACTCAGCTCATTTGAATGTATTGTGTTTTGGATGTATTTGTTTCATATAGAAGAAAGGTCACATTATTTTATAGTGTTCAAAACAAAAGAAATAAGATTAAGAGAATTCCTTTGATTTTTCTATTATTATGTAAAGACGTGGCAGTTAAGGAGGAAGACTTTAATTGAAGAATGACAACAAAAAATTTTTGATCTTTGAATCAAATTTTATAAGCAGTGGAAGGAGCATGGACTTAAAATAAGGCATGCTTATTTGGTTTTGTCAAAATTTTAAGAAAATATGTGATATATATTTATACTAAAACTATATAATCCTTAGATTTAGAAAAGCAGTCAGTTAATGTCTTTAACAAATTTGAAGCAGTATTAAATACAGGTACATGTTGAAAATTGTAGAAAAATGAAAGACAAAATTAATGTCTATGGTAGGGAATAAAAAAGTAAGATAAAATTATGCGTATTTTCTTTTACATAAATCATTTGTGAAAGTGTGCTAATTTTTTTTTTTACAGGAGTGATATTAATTAGAATTTATTTTTCAGTATAATTTGGAGACTCTTTGTTACCCAAATAAAAGTGACAAGTATCTGTGCCTATATTTAAATATGTATGCATGTGATGACCATGGAAAGCTAAAGCCCTGCTTAACTTTGACTTAATGGAATTAGGTTTCAGAGAATTTGAATGATGTGATTTAACTCCTGCCTTCCAACTCCTAGAATGCACATTTCTCCCGTGATATCTTTGTGCAATAGTGCATCTTCAATTTCTAGAGGGAAAGCATGTACTTGTTCTTTGGAAAACTGAGCTAAATATATAACAATATCTAAAGTTCTACCATAATTTTTATTTACTTGTAATTATGTGTATATCGCATAGGGTTTGTTTAATATGCTATTCCCCAGCAATTCAAATTTGTTTTTTTTTTTTTTTTTTTTCCCAAAAAAAAAAATCATTTGCTACATTTGCTCTCAGAAGACAGGCTTTTTTGATGTATCTTAACAGTCTGACTAAAACCATTTTTCCTCCTTTAAACTTTTTTTGGGTGTGCTTTTGTGCATCAGATCTTATAGAATTAAAATATTACTTAGAGATTGCTTATCAAAATTTAGCTAAATTTAAGAGAAGTGAAAAATTGGCAAATTCCTAACATTTATCCAGTGATTAAAATACTTTTTTGTGTGGGAACTGTATAGATTGTTTACATTATATTGTAAGATACTTATCTCATTTTTCATTTTACTCCACAGCAAACTTTGGCTGCCACAAATTGTTTTAAGAGGAGATGTATGTGTATGTATAAATATATATATACACACTAAGTATTGCTTTCATTACATGTGTCCTTTCTAATTAATATTTAACAAAGTTGATAGTGTTTCTTTTCAAGACTGCTGAGATCTTGGATTTCATATTGTAAATGTACTTTAAGTGAAGCATATTTTAAATGGACTATCCTGTGGTAGCATAGTGCCTAAGGCTTTGACTGCTAACCAGAAGGCTGGAGGTTCAAACCCACCAGCTACGCCTCAGAAGGAAGATTGAGCAATCTCCTTTCGTAGTGATACCGCCTCCAAAACCCAAGGAAGGATCACTATGAGTCAGATCCACTCGATGGCAGTGAGCAAGAATACTGTTGGTGCTACAGTGTTGTTTATTACCTTATAGTAAGACATAGGTTTGTCCAAGAATGAAAAATAGCTATTCTTGTTATATAAAATTTCTGTGACAATAGAAACTTTTTTTTAGTTCCTCTTAATCAGTAATCGTTATGATCCTTTGGTAAACACAGGGAAGGATGCTTCTTTTGGGGTTGTGGTAAGGAAGTCTAATCAGCATATGAAGATTAACAGAACTTTAATTAGATTGGTCCATAAGACAAAAAAATGTTGACTTTCTGGACTTCTCTTACCTCTTTTGAGAGGCTCAGATATACCTTAACCATTTATTTACCAAGGCTATTTATTTTTTATTTGTCTTTATTATTTTAATCACTGTTTTAAATAAAAAGTTTTCATTTCATTTAGGTCTTTAGTGAGACTTAAGTATATGAAGTCTAGTAAAGCTAAGAGTTCATTCTTTATATACATAAAGTTTATGACTTTAAAATATATCTAGCATTTCAAAGGAGATAAATAGTTTACATAGATACATAGTGAAAAAAAATGACGTTTACCTTTTATTTCCAGATGTTAGAGAACACTTATCCAGGTACTTAGAAGAAGAGGTGGGTGTCAGGTCTTAGAACTTGAAATTCAAGGCCTTTGGTCGGTATTTGTGTGAGCAAAATTAAAATTTTGCTTTTTTTTTCCCCCCTCAGAGGTTTTACTTGTTTTTATTGTATTGTTTGCATTAGTGTTCTGTTTTCAGTCAAAAAACAAACAAACAAACTTATTGCCATCCAGTCAGTTCTGACTCATAGTGACCCCTCCTTGGGTTTCTGAGACGGTATCTCTGTGTAAGTAGATTGCCCAGTCTTCCTTCCGAGGAGTGGCTGGTGGGTTTGAACCGCCAGCCTTCTGGTTGGCAGTCAGATCCCTTAGGCACTATCCTTTATTTTGCTCCAATTTATGTGGAAACTTGAACTCCCTTACTATAAGCATATTGAGCCCTGGTGGCACAGGGATTAAGCACTGCTGCTAATCAAAAGGTTGGCTGTTAGAACCCTCCAGCTGTTCTGTGGGAGTAAAGACCGGGCAATATGGTCCCATAAAGATTATAGCCTAGGAAACCCTGTGTAACAGTTTTCTCAGTCCTATAGGGTCACTCAGTTGGAATTGACTCAGTGATGTATAACAATGTAAAGTCTTTCAGAGATTCTCCTATTTAACTCAAGATAATTAAATTTCAGTCTGTATCTTCTAGGTGCATAATGTGTACCATTGATGACTTGGGATAGCCAATGGTTCAGAAACTTTATTCTCTTTGAATCATTAGGTGAGATTTGAAAGGGTAGAGTTTTTGGAATTTTGGAGAAAACATATGTTAAAATTTTAATGCAATTTGGAAGATCTGTGTTTACTAAGCATAAAACTAAACTGAAATGTTGATCAGTGATTGCAAATATTTCTCAAAAAACTAAAATTTACATCATTTACTTGCTTTTGAATTTTGGAAAGGTTTATTTTAACTTAGGTAATATAGAAGAGACCAGTGTGTGATTCTCTGAATTTTTGCTTTTTTAGTGTCATATATCATCTGAAAACCTACTGGCATAATTAAAAAACAATCTTATACCATCAAATCTTGCACCATCAAAGATAGGTGCTAACTTTAATTTGGGAGCTCTGGTGGCATAGTGCCTAAAGCATTTGACTGCTAACCAGAAGGCTGGCAGTTCAAACTCACCAGCCACTCCTCAGAGGGAAGATTGGGCAATCTACTTCCATAGAGATACCGCCTCAGAAACCCAAGGAGGGGTCGCTATGAGTCAAAATCGAAGGCAGTGAGTTTGGTCTTTGGTGTTTTGACTTTACTTTAAAACTGTTTCATAGGCAAGAAAAAAAATTATCTCTTAAATACACCATCTTACTATTTGAGCATCATCGTGGCAAAATTTTAAACCTTGACTGGGATTTCTATATGACTGGTGGTGGTGGTGGTGGTGGTGGTGGTTCGGTGCCACTGAGTCCACTCTGACTCATAGCAACCCTGCATACAACAGGATAAAAACTGACCAGTCCATATGACTGACCAGCTAGTCCTGTTTTTTGTAGTCATATGTATAAGTGTGGGCATATGTGTAGATGCCATTAAAAGAAATGCCAGATTACAAAAAAATAACTTCTATCTTATGACTGAGTTTCATATGGAAAACAGTATCAAAACATACATACTATTCTAGAGGAATAGAGGTTGATTTATCTTTCAATTCTGAAAATAGGTCATTTTTAAATCATTTGCTAAAGAGTGTTTTAAGGAGCTCTGGTGGCATAGTGCCTAAGGCATTTGACTACTAACTAGAAGCTTGGCAGTTCAAACCTATCAGCCACTCCTCAGAAGGAAGACTGGGTGATCTACTTCCATAAAGATTGACTGCCTCGAAAACCCAAAGAGGATCACTATGAGTCGGAATCAACTGGATGGCAGTGAGTTTTTGGGGGGCAGTATTCATTTTAACTTAAAACTGTAACCATGAAATTTAACTAGTCAGATGCAATCTCTAGCAGTTTTAATCATCTGCTGAAATTGTCAAAAATTTTGCTACACTTAGTTTTATGGTATTAGCATACTAACAATGAGAGTTGAACATCTAATTTTCATTAAAATGTTTCCCTGTCCCCTGCTACCTTACTGCAAGACTAATTTTTTTTTTTTTTTTAATGGTGATATTGGTAAAAGTTTAGAGTAAATTCGTTTTCCATTTAACAGTTCATCAGTAGTTGGGAAATACGGCTTTGGTGATAGAAATGGTGTTGGAGATCACATGATAGAATTTTGCAAGACCAATTACTTATGCATTGCAAATGCCTTTATTCAACAGCATAAATGGCAGCTAGACATGTGGACTTCATCAGATGGAATACACAGAAATCAAATTAACTGTATCTGTGGAAAGAGTCAATAGAGAAGTTCAGTATCATCAGTCAAAGCAAGGCCAGAAGCTGACTGTAGAACAGACCATCAGTTGCTCATATGCAAATTCAAGGTAAAGCTGAAGAGATGTAAAACAAGTCCACAAGGGCCAAAATACAACCTTGGTTATACCCCACCAGAATTTGGAAACCATCAAAAGGATAGATTTGATGAATTGAATACCAGTGACCAAAGACCAGATAAGTTGTGGGATGACATCAAGAACAATCATACATGAAAAAAGCAAATGTAATTAAAAAGGAAAGGAAGAAAAGACCAAAATGGATGTCAGAAGGGACTCTGAAACTTGCTTTTGAGCGGAGTAGCTAAAGCGAATAGAAGAAATGACAGAAGAGCTCAACAGAAGATTTCAAAGGACAGCTTGAGAAGACGAACTATTTTAATGAAATGTGCAAAGACCTGTAGTTAGAAAACCAAAAGGTAAGAGCACTCTTGGCATTTTTTAAGCTGAAAGAACTGAAGAAAAAATTCTGAAGAAAGAGACTTGAGTTGCAATGTTGAAGAATTCTGTGGACAAAATATTGAGTGATGCAGAAAGCATCAAAAGATGAAATACACAGAGTCACTGTACCAAAAAGAATTGATCGATGTTCACCTATTTCAAGAAGTGGCATATGATCAAGAACCAACGGTATTGAAGAAGTCAAAGCTCCACTGAAGGAATTGATGAAGGCTCCAGGAATTGATGGAATACCCATTGAGATGTTTCAACAAATGGATGCAGCGCTGGAGGTGCTTATTAATTTATGCCAAGAAATTTGGAAGGCAACTACCTGACCAGCTAACTAGGAAAGATTGATATTTATGCCCATTCCAAAGAAAGGTGATCCGACGGAGTGTGGAAATGATCAAACAATGTCATTAATACCACACACAAGTAAAATCTTGCTGAAGATAATTCAAAAATGATTGCAGCAGTATATTGGCAGGGAGCTTCCAGAAATGCAAACTGGATTCAGAAGAGGATGTGGAACAAGGGATACAATTGCTGATGTCAGATCAATCTTGGCTGAAAGCAAAGAATACAAGAAAGATGTTTACCTGTGTTTTATTGACTATGCAAAGGCATTTGTGTAGATAATAATAAATTATGGATAACATTATGAAGGGTGGGAATTCCTGAACACTAATTCTGCTCATGAGGAACCTGTACATAAACCAAGAGGCTGTCGTTTGAACAGAAGAACAAGGGGATATTGCGTGGTTTAAAATCAGGAAGGGTACGTGTCAGGGTTATTTCCTTTCACCATACTTACTCAATCTGTATGCTGAACAAATAATCCAAGAAGCTAGACTATATGAGGAACATGACATCAGGATTGGAGGAAGACTCATTAACAACTTGTGATACGAAGATGACACAACCTTGCTGCAGGGGAAGAAGACTTGAAGCATTTACTGATAAAGATCAAAGACTACAGCCTTCACTATGGATTACACATCAACATAAGATATGAAAATTTTCAGAGCTGGACCGATAAGCAGCATCACAATAAATGGAGAAAAGATTAAAGTTGTTAGTGATTTCATTTTACTTGGATCCACAATCTGCATCGAAGCAGCAGTCAAGAAATTAGACATCGTATTGCACTGGGCAAGTGTGCTGCAAATGACCTCTTTAAAGTGTTAAGAAGTAAAGATGTCACTTGGAAGACTAAGGTGTGCTTAACCCAAGTCATGGTATTTTCATTCGCCTCATATGCAAGTCCTTACTGAATGGTAAGGAAGACTGAGTAAGAGTTGATGCCTTTGAATTGTGGTGTTGACAAAGAACTGGAAATACTATGTACTGCCAGAAGAATGAACAAATATGTCCTGAAAGAAATGTAGCTGGAATACTCCTTTGAAGCAAGAATGGCCGGACTTGTCTCACCTATTTTGGTCATGTTGTCAGGAAGGACCATTCCCTGAAGAAGAATATCATGCTTGATAAATTAGAGGGGTAGCAAGGGGAAGACCTTCAACAGGATGGATTGACACAGTGGCTGCAACGATGGCTGAGGTATAGCAAGGATTGTGAGGATGGCACAGGTCTGGGCAGCATTTCTTTCTGTTGTACATGGGGTCACTATGAGTCAAAGCCGATTCAGTGGCACATAACTAACAAGGAAGTTACCGTAACTTTTCCCTGTTAGTTCTGTTATGTATATGGACATTCTTATAAAGCCAAACACTCAACTGCCATCAAGTCAATTCCAACTCATAACTGCCCCCGTTGGGTTTCCGAGATGGTAAACCTTTATGGAAGTAGAGTGCCCCGTCTTCTTTCTGTGGAGCACCTGGTGGGTTTGAGCCACTGACCTCTGGTTAGCAGTTAATGCTTTAGGCACTGCACCACTAGAGCTCCTTATGGCATTCTTATAGCACATGCAAATACGTATGTAGAAATATCACAAGACTAAATTTTTAATACATCTATTTTAAGTAACACTTTGGGGATAATTAAATTTTAAGTTGTACATCAACCAAGGAATAAAACTTTGATAGAGAGAATGTAAATTGTTTGATTTTGTAGTGTGTTACAATCGGTAGTATTACAAGTTTTTGCAATTTTCTTTTGTTTATACTAATATTAAAATTGACATAAATTCCTTGAGCTCATGCTAACTAGGTGATAGGAAATAAGTAACTGGGAGTGTAGCAGAGGATGTCTATGTGGAATTCAAACTCCCCCAAGTTACTAATTGAAATTGCCTAACCCACCAGCCACTCCTAGGAAGGAAGGTTGGGCAATATACTTCTATAGAGATACTGCCTCAGAAACCCAAAGAGGGGTCACAATGAGTTGACAGTAGTGAGTGGTTTTTTTGTTTTGTTTTGTTTTTTACTGTACAGAATGAGACACGGGATGCTGTGAAACATACATACTGAAGGATTTTTTTTACTCTTCTGGAAGTACACATTCTTTATCCATAATAAAATTTACGAAATCTACCTCTTAAGAATTAGTCACTGTAAATACTGGTCACAATCAGCACAATGGATTTAAGCAGTATAATTTATATCCTTGATTGACTAACTTAGTAATAGATACTTCTGTAAGATAGCTTTTGAGTATTTTAAGAATGTTTCTAAGAAAACAGTACTAAGAATCTTGTTCTGCTTTAAAGCATTCATGGAAGAGTTGTCCCCTCCTGAACCCTGTTAATGATTTGTTCTGGAACAGCTCAAGTTGCAAACAAATTTCTCTTAGGAATTTTTGTTTAAGTATAGAATTCAGAATTTCCAAACAAGAAAGACTTGAAGGGAGAAATGTACTTTCCCAGGTCCTTGTTATGGAGCCTTAAAATGAACCTTTTAAAGGCAGCAGCATCTAAAAAACCACTTGTGAATTATGTATACCAAAATAATGTTCTCAGGTGTAACTTTCAACCCAATGGAATGGCCAACCCTAATTTTGAAGATTAATTATAATTCAGTCAATTATTGAAAGTCAAAAGAACTTGAAACTGATAGCCTTGTGACCAGGATGCCCATGTAAATGTCTACAACTGTTGTCACTTCTTTGCACACTTCAAATCATTTGGAGTTCCAGTTAAAAAAAGCAAGAAATAAAAAGTGATTCAGGTTACCTACGTCCTCTGTCAGCTACATTTTAAACAATGGAATTACGTTGATAACATTAGTTTAGCAAGGAACTACACAAACAAACATCTGGTATCTTGGGTTTTTTTCACTAATGAATGAAAACTATCTATTTCTTTCTGGAAATCTAATTTTAAGGTTTGTATTATGTGTGGTCCTTTGTTAGTGGTCTTCAACTGAAGAAAAGTTATGTATCTCAGGACTTGTTAAAAGTAGGTTGTATTGTAAACGATTGTAGACTATAGATTGATGTACTTTATTGGGTAGGGTACGATGGATAGAATTTGAGGCTCCTCATTTTCATTATTCTGTCATCCTTATCATCAAGAGGTAGTTAAGAGAGAAATCCAGAATTTCTAAAATATTAACTCCTGTTTGTTGAACAGAAGTTTATTGAGTAACTACTATATGCTAGAGAATGTCCTACAGTTAAAAGATACCATATGGAACAAATTATCCAAAGCATTGTGAATTTTAGTTCTGTAGGGATAAGCAGGTAAGGTAATTTTAGGTAGAGAAAAGTTCTGTCAGTAAGTCAAATAATGAAATAAAAGGGGGAGGGTGTATCTCTGAGAATGTGAAAGTTGATTACACACTTGAATGAGAAGGAGTGGGCCAACAGAAAATCTAATGAAAGAACATTTCAGGCAGAGGGTAACTACATCTGAGTTGAAATAGGTACATCAAATTTGAGAATGGTAGAGTATGATGTTAAACTAGGTTGGAGTGGAGGCCAGGGACCAAATTTATGGAGTTTTACAGTCTTCGGGTAATGAGATTGGAATCTAAATGCGAGGGAAGCCACAGGAATTTAAGTTCTGAGGTACCCTATTCAAAGGTCATTCTGGCTGTTGTGTGGAGAGATGATGGTATGGGGCAAGATAGAAGCAGGAGGACTGACTGGAGGGAACCTACTGAAAAAGTCTTGGGTGAAAGATGATGGAGGCTTTTGAACCAGGATTTGGAGAGAAGTGCACAGAGTCAAGATCATCAGAAGGATTTGCTCATGGATTAGAATTGGAGATTTTGAAGGAAAGAGACATCAAAGGTAGCTCCTAGGTTTGTTACTGAGCAACTGGCAGATAGTGGTGCTATTAAGGAAACACTGAGACCAGGGAAGCACAATTTTAGCAAAAAAAAAAAAAAAAAAAAGGCTCTAGCAAAAGAAAAGTGGTCTAGGAGCTTGGGAATAAAGAGTGGTATCAGGAGCTAGGCATTTCAAAGGAGGAAAGTGATTAATGAATACTGCTGACAAGAAAGATGAGTATAGAGAAGGGTCCTTGGATTTAGCAAGATACAAGTGCTTGGTGATATTAACATTTCTCAGTGGAGTCGTGGGGATGGAAACGTGTTTTCATGAAGAAATTGGAGAGAGACAATGGAGAGAACTGATATACACAACTCTTGGGTAAAGAAAAGGAGGCAAGAGAAATGGCACAGTATCTGTAGAGACATAGGGTCAAGAGATTGCTTTTAGGAAAGTGAATTTGCTCTGTAAATCTTCACCCAAATCACAAAAAAAAAAAAAAAAAAAAAGATTGCTTTTAATATGAGCAGTGATAATAGAGCATGTTCTTGGTAAGAATGATCCAGTTAAAAGGAGCAGTTGACTTGGGAAGGAGAGTGTAATTGCAGGATCAAAGTCTTGAGTCAAAATGGGCAGAGTCACCCCTGCAGGCTATGCAGATTGGTTGGGAAAGGCAAGTACTAGGCTTTTGTTCCAGCTCTTCTATTTGACTATCAGGAACTGTAACCACTTAGTGTCCTCAATTTCTCATTGGAAGGTTTAAAAAAAAAAAAAAGTTTACCTCTCTTAAATATTAAAGAGAGAGAACCTAGGAAGTTTTGAAATAAGACAGACCACAACTCCAGACATTAATAACAAACAGCCGTCTGCAAAGTGCCCCTACAAAATAGTTGAAAACCAGTTTTTCTTTCTTTCCAATAGTAAAAGTTTTCATTTAAAAAAAAAAAATTATGTTAATGTCTAGTAACTATGAAGTTGTTTGAAATTCATAGCTTTACCTGATATTTTTATATTCCCATTTTTCAAACTTTATTTTCTAATAAATTTACTTAAAACTATACAAGCACTGGCTTATTTATCTGCCACAATTTAATATGTAAACTTGTAGTTCACATTCATTCTCTCTGTAACCCAAAGTTTATTCAACCGTGCTTTTTGTTTAGTTTCCAAACATACAGGATATTTTCAGCTACCCTTTTATCACTAATTTTTCATTTTAATGATACTGTTTTAAAAATAGAATCTGGATGATATTGATTCTTCAGAGTGTATTGAGATTTTCTGTGTTGCTTGTTACAGACAATATTGTGGTATTTCATTATGCTTAAAAAGAAACAGTCTGAATTCATTTCTTTCTGGGTACATTCGGAGAGTACCTTTGTGTAGTAAATTTTCTGAGTCCTTAATATGCCTGTCAATATCTTGATTCATCTTTATATATAAATGGTAATTTGGCTAAAAATAAATATCTAAGTACGTTTTTTTCCCCCTGAAAATTTTAAAAACTACCTTGTTGTCTTTCTGCATCCAAAATTGCTGTTGGAGAATTTTGAATTGCTCTAACTCCTTTGCAAGGTACCTGCTTCTCTGCCTTCTGGAAGCTTATAAAAATCTTTTAGTCTTTAATGCTATGTTTATCTCATTTTAATATTTTCAGGTGAGAATTTTGTTTTTCTTATCCTTTGCTTTTCTCTTCTCCCCATCCATTTTGTAGATTCCTCTTTTTCTAATTATCCCTGATAGGAGTGACCAAAGTTTTTACTATCAGAGAAAAAGTATATAGAACTAAATCCAGGTATGCTTTAACCTTCTATTAGAGAACTAAAAGTAAAAAGAGATTGTATAATTTTAAATATGAAACTATACAAAGTTGAATACTATTCATGGTGGATAACGGTCTAGCATTGTCCACAAATTGACTAAACTTTCTGTGGTGTCCTATGAAAGCTGGCCCCAGCTGCTTTAAGCCCTCACTGTAATGCATCTTCTCCTTGTTAATTTCCCTTCCCTGGTAGATGATTCTCTTGTCCTTCTCCTTCCTTTTGCAGGCTGTCCGCTCACTCCCTTTGTCTTTTGACTCCAATGGCACAGATACAGTGTCTGCCATCCCCACTACTAATATAGGTCTGCTTATAATATGCCAAGAAAATAAACTGAGCAGATAACTTCTTGGAGTAAATCTAGGACACCTTCTGTCAGGATAATCAAAACCTGAAACTAAGCCAAATGGTTTTGTCACCTTAACATGACTCTTGTGTTTTTGTCCAGGTACTGGATAATGTATGTTTTGTATTGATGCCAGGGAAAGAATCCAGCTAGCTTATGCTTTCCTTTCTTTTTGAACCAAAACATTTAGTAGTTTGTTTTTGTTGTTGTTGTTGTGTTGTATTTTTATAGTGGTGCTGTCAGATTAGGCATAGAGGAGTAGATTGAAGGATGGTTTTAGAAAATACAGGGAGGCTCAGGTGAGACTATAGATTCACAGTGACAGAAGATAGATCTTTAGTAATTTTGTTTTATATATATATATATATATATATATATATTGTATTGTGCTTTGGGTGCAAATTTGTTTTACATTCAACAGTTCATGCATATTTGATTTCATGCCCCAATTACTATCCCCAACCATAAAAATCTCTGTTCCCCTCCCATCCCTGTGACTACCCCCTACCTGTGCCCTTCTTAACTATGTACTCCTGTCTGTCCAGATTTCCCACTATGTAAATTCTGGCCCTCTGATCTCTCATGGCTGGTTGCTCTACGGGGTGCATCTCCCTAGAGTAGGTGGGTACATTGCCCTGGGATAGATGTTCTGCATGTACATCTTTGTACTGTTGGGCTGAGAGGCAGTCCATGGGAATGAGTCCATTTCCAGGCCCAAAGGGTAACCCTGGGCCATAGTTTTGAGGGTTCCATCAGTTTCTATCTGACCAATAATTCTGGTCATTTTTGTGTTTTTGCGTTTTGTTCCACGTTTTTCCTCCCAACCTATCCAGGATCTCCAGTTTTGATCCCTTTCTGAGTGGTTGGCATTGGTAGCTAAGCACCATCTAGTTCTGATGTCAGGGTCAGGAAGGCTGAGGTCCTCGTGATCCATCTCATCCTTGGACTAATTGTTTCTAGAGGTCTTTGATTTTCTTCATTCTTCTTTGATTCAGATGAGAGAAAACCAATAGTTGCGTCTTAGATGGTCACTCGAAAGCTTTTAGTATGTTCTTTTGAATAGCCTTTGCAGAAAGTCTTGCCCAGACCGACCACACTAATAGGACAGAGGTCAGCAGATATTCCCCTGTAAAGTGAAAGCAGGGAGCTCTGGTTGAATAGATGGCCTGACTAAAGTGTTTCTTGCCCCATAAATTCTTCTCATGCTACCCGTACTTAAGCCCACTCACTAAAAACCCTACTTTAGTCACTGTCCATACAGCCATTAAAAATGAAAATCATGGATAGAAGAACTATAGGTTTCTGAATCATCTCATTGTTTACTGAAGACATTTGTAAAAGGTTATATCTACTTTCCTGCCTTAGAAGAAATCCGCCCCCAAAAAGTGGCATTTTCTTCTGTCTGCACCTGTAGCTTTTCTTGATCATTTTTTCTTTAACTTGACAATGTTTGTTCTGAACTTAATTTGGCTTTGTTTGACATACAGCTTGGAAGCTTTTAAGAGGTTTCTTAATGAATTCCTTTTCTAAGTTACATATTGTTTTACCCCCATAGCAAGAGACATCTTACCAGAAAATTTTAAATTTTCATCCAGTTAAATGTCCATTGTATAGGAACAAGGGAAGATTTTGTTATAAGCTAGTTGTTTGGCTTTTCTACCATAATATCCAGGAGTTGAGGTGAAGGTGCAGGGTGAAAGTAAAGTACTGAGAAATGTGCTTTTAGCCAACACAGGGACAGAAGATCTGTTACACTGATGACAGATAAATCTACAGCCCTTTACAGTCATTTTTCTGACTCAGTGAAGAAAAAGTATTGAGCAGAATTGGGAGAGGCAACAAGGTATATCCAGGTGGAAAACTAAATTATCAGTGAGAAGAGTGACTCAAAACTGTCCAAGAGTTTCTTCTGCACTGAACTCTGTTGAGTTGCCCCCTTTTTATTTTGCTTCATTTTGGTGATGATAGTGTGGCACAAACCTCCACAGTGAAATCCATTGAGTACTTGAAGGTCATTCTTGTTGGAAACACCTTGCTCTCAACATGAATTAGGCTGTTAGTAACTTCCAGAATATTATAGGAGGTATGCACATTTATGTATACTTTTATGCATACTTTTATTTATCTGTATGTTTGCCTTTTGTCTTGAAAGATAATTTCAGGTGACAATTTTTCTTCTCCCTAAATTATACCTAGAGCATTAAGGCCTAATCTGGTAATGTAAAGTTTTTTTTCTGTGTGCATTTCATACAGTTTAGAAGTTTATTGTGCAAATAATATATGTTCATTCTTTAAAAATTAAATCCAAGTGTAGGTATGGATATATAGTGAAAAGTAAAATACAGATATAATCATTATTAACAATTTGTCCTTTCAGAAATTATCTGTGCATAGAAAAAGGATATAATTTTTGCACAAATGAAGTCTGACTAAATGTTCTGCTATTTGCTTTGTCCCTAATGTATATATTTTAAGCCTGTATTTAACAGGCACAGCAATCCAGTGCCCACCACACAATATGACATATTACAGCATTATGTTATTTTCTTTTGTTCTTGACTGTAACATAAAGTGCCTTTAAAAGTGACCTTTTGTTTGGTATGTATGGCAGGAACACAAGAGTGTTACAATAAACAATATCTCACAATAATGACTCATTATTTGGAGGAAAAAAAAAAAGTCCAGCAAATATCTTGGGAAAATGTCATCATGCATCTGGTGGTCAGCAAGCTTGGAGTGGGATTCCTGTCTAGCTCTACTGCATTCCCTATTCGGTTTTACAAAGAATGAGATTGTGAGAAAACCCTTTTTACCAGTGGGATGTTTGACTAAAATTTTTTTGACCAAGATACTCCCACCATTCTCAAGACCTATAAGCTGGTTAGATTGTTTTAAAATAAGCTGCACAGAAACCTTAATGCTTATAATTTTTAACATCACAGGCATTTTCTCTATGCACTTAAAAAATATACCACTTAGTTATTTTAATGCCTACTGTGTACCAAACTTTATGTACATAATCTCATCTAATCTTCTACGCAACCTATGAGGTAAGTACTGTTCTTTTCCTTTCAGTTAATGAAAGAGGAAACCAAAGTTAAATAACCTGTCTGAAATCACACTAATTGGGTAGAGATTAGAACTCAGCCTGGGCTGACTCCAGAGGCATATGCTAACCTCTGTGCTACCTAACTTACACATCCCACACAATATCTTACCCCTTGCCTTGCCACCTATTGCCCTTGTACTGTTCATGCACCCCAATCAGCATATTTGCAGTGTTAGCCTCAAGCAGCCCTATGGTTAAAGTGTTCAGCTGGTAACTGGAAGGTCGGTGGTTCAAACCCACCACCTGCTCCATCGGAGAAAGATGGAACAGTCTGTTTACATAAAGATTACAGCCTCGGAAACCCTATAGGACAGTTCTATAGGGTCACTATGAGTTGGAATCATGCAGCCCACGTCACCTTATTGAATAAGGGGAACAGTGGGAGCAACAGACTGCTTATCAACTCTATACCACATAGGTCTGTTTATGAACCAATGGTTTTCAGTATGATGTAGAAAAGTGAAAATGAGTGTAACTTGATTAGTAGGTTGAAAGGAAACTCATCGCATCTGATGAATCTTTTTCTGGACTCCAGCAGTCTTGACTCTAGTCTCGGGTGTCACACCCTTAATTCTTTCTCCTGTCTAGCCAACTTACGTTTTGTGAACTGATTTTTCTGCATTTGCATCCTTGGATTACTGTTTTATAGATGGTAACAGGTACAGTCAAGCAGATACAAGTTAGTGGGAATACATAGTTGGAGTATTGAGGTGTGTGTGTATGTGTGGGTAAATGGTGTACTTGTGTTCATACTACACCATCTGATACAATGAATAAATAAAGGTGATGAATAAAGCGGAATAAGGATACAATAATCCTTTTCTATAAAACAAAAATGAAGTAGAACAAGGCACTTCCTCTCAGTCTCTTCCCTAGCTTGCTACCCTCTCTGTTCCCTAATCAAGTCTTGCAGCATCTCTTATCTTGCTCTTTACAATCTAATTTCCAAATTAATTGTCTATAGACTTTTCTCTTTCAATTTATCCTGGTAGCCAACATCAGAGTTGTCTCTCTCAAACCTGCTTCTTAAGAAGCAACAGTAAGTAACTCCCTATTGTTCTGACTCAAGACTCCTTTATGTCCCTACCAAATTCAGTGCCACCAAAATTACCCAGCCTCATCTTCACCTCTTCCCCAGCTTGACATTCTCTGTGTTACTCAAGTGTGGCTCTTCAATGTTCTATGAATACCTCTTTTTTTTTTTTTTTTAGTGATGTCTCCCCCTTCAGAATAAGTCCATACAGTTCTCACCACCTCCATTTTAGCCATATCCTACCTTTTTTTTTTTTTTTAGGATTTGGGTGAAGATTTACAGAGTAAATTCACTTTTCATACAGCAGTTCACATATACTTTGTCTCATGTCATTGACCAAAATTTAC
>NW_006921613.1:9910326-9930313 GCF_000298275.1 Orycteropus afer afer
CAAGATTATCTTCTGTGTCTGTGTTAATTGGTTTCCCTTTTCTTTGTTGAAGAGGGTCTGTGCAATCCTTCTGCCTAGTCCGCCATCTTGCCCCACCTCCCCCATATCCTACTTTTAAAGCCTCATAATTTCCTGAGAGATTATTTCAACAGCCTCCTAATTGGTGTCCCTCCTTTCACCCTTCACTGTATCCTCAGTCTACTAATACAGCTGCCACAGTGATTCTGTTAAGACATGTCCAGTTATCACACTCTTCTGCACACTACATTGGATTCTGTCTCAGAGTAGAAATCTAAGTCCTTATAATGGCCTCCACAGCCCTGGTCATTCTTCCCCCATTGCCTTTCTGACCTGGTTGCCTACTACTCCCTTGCTCACTTCCCTCCTCACAGTGGTCTCAAATCTTCCAGGAACGTCCGTCCTTAGGCCCTTACACTTAACTGTTTTCTATGCCCTCAATAGACACTTAACTGTTTCCTTCACTTCCTTCAAGTGTTTGCTCACATATATAACTTTATTGGAGAGACCAGGAGCTCTGATGGCATAGTGTATTTGACTGGTTAGCATTTGACTGCTAAACAGGAGGCTGGCAGTTCAAACCCACCAGCCACTCCTCGGAAGGAAGGTTGGGCAATCTTCCGTAGTGATACCGCCTTGGAAATCCAAGGAAGGGTTGCTATGAGTCGGGTCCAACTTGACGGCACATAACAACAACAAGGGCTTTAGTGATTGGAATGCAAAATTTGGAAATGAAGAATTACCAGTAGTTGGAAAATATGGCCTTGAGGATAAAAATAACGATGGCAATCACATGATAGAATTTTGGAAGACCAATGACTTATTCACTGCAAATACCTTTTTTCAACAACAGAAAAGTCACGCAGACTGCGCTAGATGGAGTACACAGGAATCAGATCGACTATATCTGTGGAAAGAGGCAATGGAGAAGCTCAATATCTTCAGCCAAAATAAGGCCAGGAGCTAACTGTGGAAGAGACCATCAACTGCTCATATGCAAGTTCAAGTTGAAGCGGAAGACAATTAAAAGAAGTCCACAAGAGCCAAAATAGGACCTTGATTATATCCGTCCTGAATTTAGAGACCATCTAAGGAATAGATTTGATGCATTGAACACCAATGACTGAAAACCAGAGGAATTGTGGGATGATATCAAGAACATCATCCATGAAGAAAGCAAAAGGTCATTAAAAAGACAGGAAAGGAATAAAAGACAAAATGAATGTCAGAAGAAATTCTGGAACTTGCTCTCAAGCAGAGAGTAGCTAATGCAAATGCAAATGACAAGATAAAAGAGCTGAACAGAAGATTTCAAAGAGCAACTCAAGAAGACAAAGTCAATTATTATAATGAAATGTGTAAATACCTGGAGTTAGAAAACCAAAAGGGAAGAACACACTTGGCATTTCTCAAGATGAAAAACTGAAGGAAAAATTCAAACCTCAAGTTGCAATACTGAAAGAGTCTATGGGCAAAATATTGAATGATGCAGCAAACATCAAAATAACTCAGAAAGAATAATCAGAGTCACTGTACCAAAAAGAATTTGTTAATGTTCATCCATTTCAGGAGGTAGTGTGTGATCAAGAACTAGTGGTACTGAAGGAAGAAGTTGAAGCTGCACTGAAGGAACTGGCAAAGAACAAGGCTCCAGTAATTGACAGAATACCTATTGAGATGCTTCAACAAATGTTTGCTGCGCCAGAGGCACTCACTCGTCTACGCCAAGAAACTTGGAAGACAACTACCTGGCCAACTGACTGGAAAAGATCCATATTTGTACCATTCCAAAGAAATGTGATCCACAGAGTGTGAAAATTATCAACAGTATCATTAATATCACATGCAAGTAAAATCTTGCTGAAGATAATTCAAAAATGGTTACAGCAGTATATTGACAGACAACTTCCAGAAATGCATGCTGGGTTCAGAAGAGGATGTGAAATGAGGGATATCATAGCTGCTGATGTCAGATGGATCTTGGCTGAAAGTAAAGAATACCAGAAGCGTGTTTGTGTTTTATCGACTATGCAAAAGCATTCGATTGTGTGGATCATAACAAATTATGGATAACGTTGAGAAGAATGGGAATTCCAAAACACTTCATTGTGCTCATGAGCAACCTGTACATAAACCAGGAGGCTGTCGTTCAAACAGAACAAGGGGATACTGCAGGGTTTCAAATCAGGAAGAGATTGTGTCAGGGCTGTGTCCTCTCACCATATTTATTCAATCTGTGTGCTGAGCAAATAATCTGAGAAGCTGGACTGTATGAAGAAGAACATGGCATCAGGATTGGAGGAGGACTCATTAACAACCTGTGATATGCAGACGATACAACTTTGCTTGCTGAAAATGAGGATGACTTGAAGCACTTACTGAGGAAGATTATTGTTGTTGTTGTTATGTGCCGTTGAGTCAGACCCGACTCATGGCGACCCCTCCTTGGGTTTCCGAGGCAGTATCACTACGGAAGTAGATTGCTCCATCTTCCTTCCGAGGAGTGGCTGGTGGATTTGAACCGCCAGCCTTCTGGTTCGCAGTCAAGTGCTTTAGGCACTACGCTACCAGAGCTCACAAACTACAGTGTGGATTACATCTCAACATAAAGAAAATGAAACTCCTCACAACTGGACCAATAAGAAGCATCATAAGTAGAGAAAAGATTGAAGCTTTCAAAGATTTCATATTACTTGGTTCTACAATCTACACCCATGGAAGCAGCAGTCAAGACATCAAATGTATTGCATTGAGCAAAGATGTGTCTTTGAAGACTAAGATGTGCCTAACTCAGTCCGTGGTATTTTTTATCACCTCATATGCATGTGAAAGTTGGACAATAAATAAGGAAGACTGAAGTAGAGTTGATGCTTTTGAGTTGTGGTGTTGGCGAAGAATACTAAAAGTACCATGGACTGCCAGAAGAACTAACAAATCTGTCCTGGAAGAAGTACATCCAGAAAGCTCCTTGGAAGCAAAAATGACCAGACTTTGTCTCACCTACTTTGGTCATGTTGTCAGAAGGGACCATTCCTTGGAGAAGGATATCCTGCTTGGTAAAGTGGAGGGTCAACGAAAGAGGGAAAGATCCTCAACAAAATGGATTGACACTGTGGCTGCAATGATGGGCTCAGGTATAGCAAGGATTGGGAGGCTGGCACAGGACTAAGCAGTGTTTCATTCTGTTGTGCATAGAGTTGCTATGAGTTGGAGCCAACTCAACAGCACCTAACAACACAACAACAAGGGCTGTGTCTCGGGTTCTACCAGTCTCTCTCAGACCAGTAAACCTGGTCTATTATTATTATTGTTATTATTATTTTGAGTTTTGTCTCACAATTTTCTCCCACTCTCTGCAGGATCTTCTATTGTGATCCCTTCCAAAACAGAAGTGGTAGCTGGGCACTATATAGTTCTTCTGGTCTCAGGGTCGTAGGGGCTGATGTTCTACCCAAATTCTTTCATGATAGAAATTTCCACAGCTCAGAAAGGCTGAATAGAGAATCCATTGTTTATTGGGAGCTAAGAGAAATAAGATTCCTACAGCAGTTTCCAAGAAATTTTCAGTCATTTCCAAGTTGTTATCTTGAGAGAAGGCAGCAATACTTACAACTTTTATAATAATATATCCCTTAAATCCCCAGCTAGTTCTGCCAAGAATAGGATGGGAGAGCCAGATCAGGGACATATCTAAATCTGAGAGGTGGGCTTTAAATCCTAGGGTTGTGTTTATAAAAGTTAATATACCCATTTTGAGACAGTTTGGAAGTTTCTCAAAAAGTTAAAAATATTAGGGTCCCATATAACCTAGCATTTCACTCTTAGCATTGCAAAAGGAAAACATGTTCCACATAAAGACTTGCACACAAATGTTCATAGCAGTATTTATAATAGCCCAAAACTGGAAACAACCTAAGCATTCATTTGGTGAATGGATAAACAAAATGTGGTACATCCATAAATGGAATTCTGAGCCATAAAAGGGAAAAAAACTGATACATGGCACATCGATGAACCTCAAAAGCATTGTGCTACAAAATCATCAAGGCAAAGGAAGACACTGGGAGAAACATGAGTTAAATGCAACAAAGGTAAATACTATTATATACACAATCCTGCAATGACAGTACTAACAATAATCTATGAGTGGATACATAGACACACAAGCTGAACATGTGTAGGAAGGTGAATTGTACTACACTCACGGATATACATAGGCTTGAGAGAAGATATTTCCACCATATGTGTTTATATGTGCTACAATATATCCATGAATATAGTATCTCATACAGGGGGCAAAGTCATGAAAACTTCTTAGCCATAAACAAACATCTTGAGGAAATAAGTCACTAAACCTGAGGGCTCAGGACCCTAGTGTCAGGGGACATCAAGTTCTGTTGGCATAACATAGTCCACAAAAACAATGTTCTACATTCTGTTTTGGTGAGTAGCAACTGGGGTCTTAAAAGCTTCTGAGCAGCCATCTAAGGTGCAACTATTGGTCTCTCCCCATCTGGAGCAAAGAAGAGCGAAGAAAATCAAAGACGTGGAAACAATTAGTCCAAATGATTAATAGACCACATGAACCCCAGCCTCCATAACCCTGAGACAAGAGCTAGATACTACCCAGCTAGCACTGGGGACCACTCAGAAAGGGATTACAATAGAAGGTGCTGGATAGAGTAGAAGAAAAATGTGGAACAAACCCCAAGATGATAATAATAATCTTTTAAAAAAAGGGCAAAGCTTATTGGTCTGATAGAAACTAGTGGAACCTCTGAGGTTAGGGTTCTTATCCACCTTCAAGCCTGGAACTAAACTCACCCCCATGGCTCAGCTTTCAGCTAAACAATACCTAAACAAACCCACTGCCATCTAGTCAATTCTGACTCATAGCAACCCTACAGGATAGAGCAAAACTATCCCATCGGGTTTCCAAGTCTATAAATCTTTACAGAAGCCAACTGCCTAATCTTTCTACACTGGTGGGTTCAAACTCCTGACCTTTTGGTTAGCAGCCAAATGCTTTCATCACTCTACCACCAGAGCTTCAAGCCAAACAATAGGTCTATAAGGTGAACATCACCAGGGAGGTACTGCACCCTTAGAACAATCAACCATATGAGATCAGAAGGGCAGCATTTACCCAGGGATAAAGGTCAAAAGGCAGGAAGAACAATGCAACACACTCCTGTCAGTTGGATCTGACTCATAGCTACCCCTCCTGTCACATGGGATCTGACTCATAGCTATCCCTCCTTGGGTTTGTTTCACAGGCAGTATCACTACAGAAGTAGATCAACCAATCTTCCTTCTGAGGAGTGGCTGCTGGGCTTGAACCACCAGCCTTCTGGTTAGCAGTCAAATGCCTTAGGCACTATGCCAACAGAGCTCCCCAAAAGGCAGGAAGGAATAGGAAAGAAGGAGAAGGGAAAAGGGTAACCACAGGGAGGAAATGGGAAAAATGCTGTTACATTGTGGGGATTGCAATCGATGTCACAAAACAAAATGTGTTTGAATTGTTGAATAGAAATCAATTTGCTCTGTAAACTTTCATCCAAATCACAATAAAAAGTTAAACAACAAAAAAAGTTGTGCAAGCAAAAGAAACAAGACACAAATGACTATAAATTATATGATTCTATTTATGTGAAATGTCCAGAAAAGGCAAATTCATAGAAACAAAATTTATTAGGAGTGGGGAGAAATGACATTAACTGTAAATAGGCATAAAGAATCTTATTGGGAGGGATAGAAATGTTCTAAAACTGATTTATACTGATGGTTGCTCCTCTTGGTAATGTTATTAAAAACCATTAAACTGTATAGTTAAAATGAGTACAATTTATGATACATAATATATACTTCAGTAAGTTATATAAAAAGACTAATTTCAACAAACGTATGAAGAAATGTTCTCGATCATTAGCCATTGTTGTTATGTGCCGTCAAGTCGGACCTGACTCATAGCGACCCCTCCTTGGGTTTCCGAGGCAGTATCACTACAGAAGTAGATTGCCCAACCTTCCTTCCGAGGAGTGGCCAGTGGGTTTGAACCACCAGCCTTCTGGTTAGCAGTCATTATCCATTAGAAAGATGCAAATCAGAACCACAATGAGATACCATCTTGCCCCAGCACTAGTAGCAAAGTTCAACAAGACAGAAAATAACAAATGCTGGTGAGGATGTGAGAGATTGAGACTCTCTTACACTGCTGGTGGGACTGTAAAATGATACAAACACTGTGAAAAGCAGTATGGTGATTCCATAAAAAGTTGGAATTAGAAATACCATTTGATCCAGCCATTCCATTACTAGGCATATATCCTAAAGAAGTGAGAGCTAGGACAAGAACAGATATCTGCACAATCGTGTTCATCATAACACTGTTTACAATAGCCAAAAGATGAAAACAACCTAGGTGCCCATCAACAGAACAATGGATAACCAAACTATGGTACATACACACAATGGAATACTATGCAACCCTAAAGAATAACACAGAATCTGTAAAACACTACATAATGTGGATGAACTTGGAGGACACTATGCTGAGTGAAATAAGTCAATCACAGAAGGACAGATATTGTATTAGTCCTTTATTGTAAAAAGTCAAGGAAAGGTTTATATATGGACGGAAATTTTCTTTGTTCTTTACCAGAAGTGGGAAGGGAAGGGAGGGAACAATTAGATAGGTAGAAACCAATATTGATTTGGATGAAGACAAGGGCAATGTACCAAATGTGAGTGATGAACATGGAGGCATTGAAGAGGAAGACATAAAGAGGTGCGTGGGAGGCACAGCAACAAAGATGAACCCTTTTGCCCATGCATTACTGCGTTGTCAGTGAAGGCAAACATTGATATATGGGTGGATAGATGGTTGCACAGGCTGAACTATTAGATGTGTCTATGTAGGGGGGAGTGTGTCCATGACCATGTATAGGGTTGGCACACAATGTTTCTACAAGTGTATTGCTATGTTCTATAAGAATTCCCAGGTTTATGGTAGACCTGAAAAGGGACAAGTTTGTAGTCACTTCCTGGCCACAGCCAGCTACCCAGAGAGAGCAAGTAGTTGGACCTGTGGGTTCAGGACCATAGTCGCAGGGGCCATCAAGTTCAGTTCACATAACATACTACACAAAACATTTTTCCACATCCTACTTTGGTGAGTGGAAGCTCTGGTGGCGCAGTGCCTAAGGCATCTGACTGCTAACCAGAAGGTTGGTGGTTCAAACCCACCAGCCACTCCTCAGAAGGAAGGTTGGGCAATCTGCTTCTGTAGTGATATCGCCTCGGAAACCGAAGGAGGGGTCGCTATGAGTTGGATCCAACTGGACAGCAGTGAGCATGAGCGTGACTTTGGTGAGTAGCGACTGGGATCTTAAAAGCTTGCAAGCAGCTATCTAGATGCAGTGAGGGGTCTCTCCTCATCCAGAGCAAAGAAGGATGAAGGAAGCCAAAGATTCATGGAAACAATTACTACAAGCAACTGTGTACACCATGTGATCCTCAGCCTATACAACTATGAGACCAGAAGAACTAGATGGTGCCTGGCTACCACTGTCAGCCTCTCAGAGGGGGATCTCTGTAAGAAATCCTGGATAGAGACGGAGATCAATGTGGAACAAAACTCAAAATCATTAAAAAAAAAAAAAGACCACGTTTGCTGGTCTGATAGAGCCAGATAGAATGCCTAAGATTATGGCCCCTAACTGCCCTTCAGGTCTGGAGTTGAACCCACTCCGGTGGCTTCCCACCAAACAAAAGACAAGCGTATAAGCTGAACATTTATATTACGTGGATACGCTCCTT
The DNA here is from genome assembly GCF_000298275.1 of Orycteropus afer afer. NCBI lineage: Eukaryota > Metazoa > Chordata > Mammalia > Tubulidentata > Orycteropodidae > Orycteropus > Orycteropus afer. The sequence continues at coordinate 9,918,163 of NW_006921613.1, forward strand.
GGAGAGATCAATCATGGGAGAATAAAGGGGCTGTGTATGCACAGGGAGACAGGTTGAGGGGCAGGAGTGTATGGAGGGAAGGACACAGGGAAGAGGTAACTATGGGGAGGAAGTAGGACAGGAGCTGCTGCATTGTGGTAAATTGTAGTCAATATCATGAGACAAAATATACGTGAGCTGCTGCATGAAAAGTGAATTTGCTCTGTAAACTTTCACCCAAATCACAATAAAAATTAAAAAAAATATATATGATAAAAGGATAATTTACCTTTTTCTGATTGAAAAAGAAATAAATACTCATTTAGAAAATACAGAAAAGCATAAGAAGGATAATAACCAGTACCTCTCAAGAGATATTTGCTTGTTTCCTTCTGGTTTTTATTTTGTGCTTTACACATTTGAGCTCATTCTCCATAGGCAATGTTCCATCTTTCTGACCAAACATTAAAAGAATTTAACGTCATTAAAAAAGCCTTTTAATGAATATCATTATAAAAAGCTGATTAGTTTTCATCATGTGAATGAATTATAATTCATTTCATCACTCCATTTGGATAATTTTCATTTTAGAAATAACATAAGCTGAACATCTTTGCACAAAAAATCACTAAGGCTTTTCAATCTTGCTTATCTGTGATATTTGGTGTATATATATATATATATAGGAGCTCTGGTAGCATAGGGCCTAAGGCACTTGACTGCTAACCAGAAGAAGGCTGGCAGTTCAAACCCACCAGCCACTCCTCGGAAGGAAGGTTGGGCAATCTAATTCCGTAGTGATACTGCCTTGGAAACCCAAGCAGGGGTCACTATGAGTTGGGTCTGACTCTACAGCACATAACAATTATATATATATACATATAAAATAAGAGTTGAGTTTGGATGCATGACCTTTGAAATATGGGTTTCTTTATCTTCAGTTTGTGAAATGAACCCTGCTTCAGTTCAGAGAACAACTCGTGATTTCAAAATAGGGCACAAGTGACAACAGATTGAGGCTGATCAACTGGGCCTGCTTGAGTCAGAGAGAGAGCCAAGCAGGTGTCAGGGGATCAGATTTGTGACCACAGAGTAAGAACCCCAGTGAAGCAAGAAATCAATTACAAACCCAAAAGCCTGGAGGCCAAGGCAGTATGCCTTGAGAGTTATGTCCTAGGAGTCAGTGAGTTACCTGTGATCAGGAGCAAGCAGAGGTCTGGAAGCCAAGAGATATCCAAATAGAAGGAAGCCATAATGGTCATTACCAAAGCTTTTAGAATGCAGTTTCTGATTTGTTATGGACTTGACCGTTAAAACAAACAACAACAACAAAAAAAAAAAAAACCTAGGTTTTCTCTTTGCTACCTTGGTAGCATTAAACCAATTTGGAACATTTTATACCCTTATGTTTTCTACACACTTTATCTCATTTTTACCTAGTAAAATAAATATTTTTAAAAAAAATTGTGTGCTTAAAAAAAACAAAGTCATCAGCTCTCCTGTCTCCAGAGAGAAATTAAGTACATCAAAACACAGCACCAGCGATGCTGTTATTGGAGATTGTCAAGTTAATTCTGTCTGTAGCAACCCTAGAGGACAGACTAGAACTGACTCATAAGGTTTCCTACACTGTAATCTTTACGGGAGCAGATCACCAGTTCTTTTCGCCTGCTGTGCAACTAGTGGTTTTGAACAACCAACCTTTCAGTTAGCAACCAAGTCATTAACAATTGCCCTTAACCATTGTACCACCAAGGCAAGGAACCCAAAAGTGAGCCTGGCCTGAAGGCAAAGACTGCTTTGTACTCTCTCACAAACTGGTCAATAGAGAACTGTGCATGCCAGCATCTAGGAACCCTAGTTAGCCCTCCTAACTACTCAGGAGCTCTGGTAGTGCAGTGCCTAAGGCACTTGACTACTAACCAGAAGGCTGGTGGTTCAAACCCACCAGGCACTCCTCAGAAGGAAGGTTGGGCAATCTACTTCTGTAGTGATACTGCCTCAGAAACCCAAGGAGGGGTCACTATGAGTTGGGTCCAACTCAACGGTACATAACAACAACAACAACAACTACCTAAGGAGCAGGAAGACTGGAGTTTCAAGGGTGTTATTAACCAACATGTCCTACCTTAAGAAACATCACTTCAAACAAAAAATTGTAAAAGGAGTAACAAATGAAAATAATGATTTCAAATGCCATGTGAAATACAGATATTTTCTTTCTCATCATTCATAGAAATTGACCACAATGGTTCTATTTTTTAACATCTAGAAGAGGAAGCACATGAATTTCTCCCCATGTTCAAGATCTCTACCCCCATATGCTTCTCAGTGAACCTAAAGTTTCAACACTTAGGATCCACTGCTGTATGTTATTCTATTTCTTGATCCAGCCTCTCAAATACCCTGAGAGATCCAACTGGGAGGAATGAAAGTTAAGGAAACTGTGCCACTCAGTTTGAGGCCTGCTTTTTTTTTCCCCCTGTGACAATAGTAATTCAAACCCACTGCCACTGAGTCAATTCCAAGTCATAGAAACCCCCATTGGGTTTCCATGGCTGTAAATCTTTACAGAAGTAGATTGCCTCACCTTCTCCTGCAGAGCAGTTGAGGGTTTGAACCACCAACCTTCTGGTTAGCAGCCAAATGCCTTACCCACTATGCCACCATGTTGTTATTGTTGTTTACCGTCGAGTCGGCCCCGACTCATAGCGACCCCTCCTTGGGTTTCCGAGGCAGTATCACTACGAAAGTAGGATTGCCCAACCTTCCTTCCGAGGAGTGGCTGGTGGGTTTGAACCGCCAGCCTTCTGGTGAGCAGTCAAGTGCCTTAGGCACTATGCTACCAGAGCTCCCTATGCCACCATAGCTCCTTATAATAATTCAAGGAGACGTAAAAACTGAGGGTGCTATCAGAACTAGAAAGAGAAGAAAATACATATCAGAGGTAGAGAGAGGGTAGAGGAGCAGATAAAGTTGACTTGTTCATTTTTGTTAAAACACGTGCCAAAAATCTATTTGCAATTATAATTATGCAGGACAATCTGATTTATCTTTTCTCATCTTGGCCTCTTCTACTTAAAAATATTTTCTTTGTGAAGATACCAAATGCTGTCAGCCAACCCTTTCTCTTAAAGAGATATCTTTTACCAGGTGAGGCAGAGTAAATTCAAAATAAAACTAATTGGAGGCTTAAAAACATTTATCTGGAAACTATAACTAGCTTTATGCAAAGGACAAATGTTACCTTGTGCTCCAGCCCTCTGAAAGTGCATTAGAAATCTGATCCACATTGGCAAATGTACAGGTCTGAAATGAAGCGGTTTGGAAGTCTCTGGGACATGTAAACTGTTAATGTACAAACCAAAAGTTTGTAGGATTGAGTCCGCCCAGAGGCACCTCAGAAGACCTGGCAATCTACTCCAAAAAAAAAATCAGTGTTTAAACACACTATGGAGCACAATTCTACTCTGACACGCATGGGGTTATCATGAATTGGAATCAACTTGTTGGCAACTGAAAAGAATGGGGTGGTTTATTTGTTTCTGAGACTGATGTGTGATTTCAAGCCTGCTCAAAATGCCAATGTCTCAATAGAAGGGATCTTGAAAATTATCTAGTTGAACTGTTATTTTGCAACTAACACCAGAGAAGCAATGATTTATCTAAGGAGAGTTAGTGGCAGAACCAGGATCAGACACATCTCCTTCCTTGTAGGCCAGTGCCAGGCCCATCAAAAGCAACTCTAAACCCAACTCTAGAGGGGATCTGCAAATATCTTGTCCTCATCCCACTTCATGATGGTTCCTTTGACACAAACCTGATCTAAGTCTAACTTTTCTTCCCATTACTGCCTGGGCTCCATACCAGGGCCAGTCCTACCCCTTTGCACACCTGTCAGAGCCAAGCAGTTAGAGTGCAAGATCCTAGTGTGTTCAGACCTGAGTAGCAAGTAGTCGCTGAATCATTCTGCATTTCAGTTTTCAGGGGCAAAGACACCAACAATCCTCAAACTAACACACAGGAAGTGCTAAGTCAATAGGCACAACACCAGTGGTCCCAAGATTTGTTGTTGTCAAGTTGATTGAGCTGGGGAAAACCCTGCCTGCCCCTTGACAATTTTGTGCCAGGGTGTGATCCTAAGAAGGAAGCATTAGTTCAGGGAAGAGAAAGGGGACCTGAATAGTAACTTGAAATAGAAGAAGGTGGTGTTGTGTTTAAGCAAGCCCTGAATGACTTTTCATGAGACCAGGCTGGAAGGCTGTGGCCTTAGAAAAAGAAAGTGGCCAATGCTTTTGTAGTCTCTTTTCTCTACTTTCTTAACATTCATCAGGCTGAGGGCTGCAAGGTGTTCTGCCACTTCCGCAATATTTTCTCTGGCACATTTGAGATGTGTGTTGCAGTAGAAATCAAACTCAAGCAGCAGCAGCAGCAACAACAACAACAAAATATAAAAATGTTTCATTTATTTTCTCTTTGAACATCAACAAGGTTATGCATACCACTAGGCATAATAGCAGGTTTCTCTGATCTTTTGTTAAAGTTTGTTTAAGTATTCATAGATAACTGCTGAAATTATCCATGTCTAAATCAGTTATTTTCATGTGAAAATGGAGGAGACATCATTTAAAAGCATTTTTAAAAATGGAGTATACCAAGTCTCCAAGAAGGTGTAGGTCTGTGAATAAGAGAATATTTATCGAGTAGATCTTATTTAAATACTAGATGTGACCTCAAAGATTACTTACCCTAACCCCTTCATTAAAAAAATGCTTCTTTAAAACAGAGAAATTAAACTTAAATGTTTTCTCCAAAAAGTATATTAGTATTGTATGGTAAAACCTTAAAACACACTCTTCACAGTTTAAAGATAGATGGAGGTTTTATTTTAAAGCCATGATATAGCCTGACCATTTTAAATTAAATATCACTGAATTTATTTCATTTTCCTGACTACTCAAGCTTATAAAAAACTTGTTTATAAAGTTACAAGAAAAGAAATCATCTCTAATTCATGAGCTTAATCTGATTTTCAGGAAATATTTTTGCACAGTACAACATCTGTCACTGTTTAAATTATCTTGGTAGAATGGAAAAATGTGTTTCGTATTTTTAAAACATATGTATACATATATTTTTTTTTTTTTTTTTTTTTTTTTACACAGAGAGAGAGAGAGAGAGAGACTATTTTAGTTAGGAATGTAATACGCATCATTTTTAAACAAAAAAAAAGCAAATACTTCTAGTGGTTCTACATGACAAATTTTAAAGATAGATTAAATAATTTTATTTTTGCAATTCTCTTTCTGATTATTCCTAAACTAAAAAATATAAATGATTCCTGCTTTTAAAGTTCTTAGGTGTTTTTTCAGTGTATTTCAAAGGTTGTTGGTTGGTTGGTATGTGCCCTCGAGTCGGACCCGACTCATAGTGACCCCTCCTTGGGTTTCCGAGGCAGTATCACCACGGAAGTAGATTGTCCCATCTTCCTTCCGAGAAGTGGCTGGTGGGTTTGAACCACCAGCCTTCTGGTTAGCAGTCAGGTGCCTTAGGCACTAACCTCGGAGAAGTATGGAAGGCACTGGATCCCAGAGGCAATATCTGCCTGTCTCCATAGAGTGAAGTTTGATGAGTCGATTAATCCAATAAAGTGAAATTTAACAGGGACTGATTAAAAAAAACAAACGTATTTTTGGGTTCCCAAAAATAAATAAATAAGTAAACAAAAATAATTGCATTACTTGGAACTTTCAGCTTAAACAAGAGAAAACAGGGTGGACAAGGTGGCTATTTTCAAAACTTAAAGAGCATTCAGGGAAAAGAGGAATTGGCTTTGGTGGTTGTTGCTCTAGAAGTTAGAACTAGGAAACCAGTAGGAGGTAGATTAAACTATAATAAGGAATAATTTACTTCAGTTATACCTGAAGACAGAGGAATGGGTTGCCCTGCAAATGGTGAGTTCCTGCTGAGGAAGGCTGATTTTAAGCTTGTTGTTGTTGTTATGTGCCGTGGAGTCGGACCTGACTCATAGCGGCCCCTCATTAGGTTCCGGAGGCGGTAACACTCCGGAAGTAGATTGTCCAACCTTCCTTCCAAGGAGTGACTGGTGGGTTTGAACCTCCAGCCTTCTTAGCAGTCAAGTGCCTTAGGCATTATACTACCAGAGCTCCTCTATGTACTGCATTTTTACACAAATATACCACGCTGCCATCTATGTTTGTTTGCCAACTGTGCCTTTCTCCTGTGAGGTATATTGGCTGTGCTGTGCTAATTTTTTTTTACGTGTTGCTGTACAAAAATCAGCATAGTGTGCTTACGAAAATACCTGGGATTGGGGGAGTACTTGGCAACCAAATGTGAAAAGCTCAAGTTATTTGAGTAAAATACAGTAACTCCTTTTGATTTGAGAAAATTAAGCTAATCATTACAGCCTCCCACTCCCTAAGTCTGCTTCCCCAGACAGCATGGTCGCACATAATAGGCCTTCAATAAACATTTTTCAGTAAGTCAACTCCTGAATATAGTGTAAAGTTTATTGCTACATATTGAAAATGTAGTGAGTATATGACAAATAAACCAAAACCAAATTTACTGCAGTGGAGTCAGATCCGACCATAGCGACCCTCCTTAGGTTTCCAAGGCGGTATCACTACGGAAGTAGATTGCCCCATCTTCTTTCCAAGGGGTGGCTGGTAGGTTTGAACTGCCAGCTTTCTGGTTAGTAGTCAAATGCCTTAAGCACTCTGCCACCAGAGCTCCTATAACAAACCAAAGCACACAGTTATCTGATAAAAGTAATTTAAACAAAAATTTTTAAATTGATTAAACATTCAAAACACTTTAAATTGACTAAACATTTAAAGTTCAAATAAAAATTTGAACTTTTAAGCATTTCCTTCAATATGGAGAAATAAGTTGAGTTTTATTTATGTACACTGCTTTGAACTTTAGGCTGGTGTCTGGATTGTTAAATAAAAGCCTAGGTATACTGAAAGCCTGTTGGACAGTAAAAAAATCCATTTTTTTACAACAAAGCTCTACTTAGTTTTAACCCATCTAAGTAACCAGTCAACCCAGAACATCACATAACATTATATGAGATGCTAGATAGTTGTTGTTGTTATGTGCTAGAGGTGATATTTTTACTACTGGAAGAAACATAACCAGGTATACTATTTTTCTGAATGTTTTAAAAGCAACAATTTCCCTCTTCATTATACAGGAAGAAAAAGCAATAAAGGTTCATAAGGAAGTAAGTGGGAAAGTAAGTAAAATAAGAAAAATAGAAATAAAGTTCTGAAATCCTTCCAAACAGAATATTCAGAAATCATCACTATATGCATTTTATTCAAAACAAATAAACAAAATATATCTCATGCTGTATAATCAGTTGTGATTCCTGCTTTCTTTGTTTCACTTACTGTTGTATTCTGATTAGGTCTTTGGCATTCTGTAAAAGGAAAGTTTCTCCCCGGTTCTTTTAGTCGTTTGCTCTATTGTAATTGGTCATACCTGATTTCATCCCCTTGTGCTACCACTTTAAATAGAAATGTTTGAAGGCATTTATCCACCCTACTTGAATGTCATTGTTTAAAATTATAGCCTGAAGATTTTGCAAATTCTTAAAGTGGAATTTAAGAAAATATTCTTTCTGCATTTCGTAAGTCATATCCTATTCAATGTCCTATTTATAGTTTTTTTTTCCAGAGCAGACAAATTCCCCAGAGCTATGCAGCGTCCCAGAACATCCTCCTTTTTATTTAATTATTTTAGAAGATGAAAAGCTTTTTCATAGCACCCCCACAAAATCTGTTACACCAAGCACCACAAGAAGTCACACACAAGCACTGGGCCCAACACAATGCCTATAATTGTAACTCTCCTCCTCAGCTTCTTGTCCCTCCATTCTTCCAGCTTGTATATTGTACCCTTTAAGTCTGAATGCAGGTTTAACTCTAACATACCCAGTAACCACACTCGTCTTTCTGTACCATTTCAATGTTTTCAGGAGTGCTGTACCATCTCAACATTTGGGGGGGGTTGGGAGATACCCAACTATGGAAGACAGAAGATTGAGCTTTCTTTAATCACATATGACCTAGTTCAGTTGAAAGATGACAAGAGGGGTCATAGTAGTAAATAACCACCAAGCATTTTTAAATAAAAAACATCCATTTTGGTAGCTACCTTTCAAAATATAACAGGCTTAAATATAACTGATATCGCTCAGCAAATGATTTCATTCAGATACATACCCAGGCATACCTCTGGAAAACAATTTAATCCAGAAACTTCACCAGAGGGTATTTTGCTCAAAGTTAAGCACAGTGGGTAAGTGCTCAGCTGCTAACCAAAAGGTTGACTATTCAAACCCACAAAGTGGCTGCGCAGGAAAAAAGACCTAAAGATTTACTCCCATACAAATTACAGCCTAGGAAACCCTATGAGGAAGTTGCTATGAGGTTGTATGAGTAAGAATTGACTCAATGGCACATGACAACAGGCAACAATGGTGTTTATAGAGAGCTAATATTGTTTGCTTTTGAGGGTTTAGTGAAACTTGCCTCAAAAGCGTTTCCCTTAGTATGATTTTGACTGGCATAGTGCCTAAGGCACTTGACTGCTAACCAGAAGGCTGGTGGTTCAAACCCACTAGCCACTCTTCGGAAGGAAGATGGAGCAATCTACTTCCATAGTGATACTGCCTCGGAAACTCAAGGAGGGGTCACTATGGGTCGTGTCCGACTCGACGGCACATAACAACAACAGCCATGACATAGAATGTTGGGCCTTGGATTACTGATTTGTCTCGGTGTTGACTAAGAGCAAACCCCAACCTACCACATAGATCTGAGGTGAGGCACCCATATCCTGGGCAGGGCTGAATGGCTGCAAGTCACCTGAAAGATGACCAGTTTCCATCTTGCACAGAACTGATCATGTGCCTTCTTTGGGTTGGCTGCTAGAAGAATCAGAGCCAAGTTCATGACCCACCTCTAGCAAACGTATAGGACCTCAAAGCACATGTAGTAATCTCATGGTTTATCTTATCTTTTTTTTTTTGTTACTATATTTCTTTACTCTTTGTTATATCTCTGTCTTGAGTATTTTATGTATTTTTATAAGCTGCCTCAAGTTCTTTTTGGAGGTGTAAATCAACAAGTAATTTTAAAATCAATCTATCAATCCATAATTAGTAGAACTAAAATTCTTCACTTCCGTAGTGATACTGCCTCGGAAACCCAAGGAGGGGTTGCTATGAGTCGGGGCTGACTTGACGGCACATAACAACAACAACAACAAAATTCTTCAAGAATTGTTCTTGAAGAAAAATTATCATTTGTGGGCATTTATTTAAAAATTATGTAGATTGCTGCTTTCTGAAAGATAAAAATTTTTTAAAGTTCATCATCAATTATCCTTCCCCACACTACCCTGTTTTTTGTAAAAGGAGGATTAAAGGAAATTGGGGAAGTCACATAAAAAGGAAAGACAATATTAAACATACAATCTTGAATTTATTTCAATTTATTAATAAATATGTCTCTTTATAAAAATACACACATTGCTTTACTGAACTAAGATTATTTTATTTTGGGTGAATTGCTAGAATTCTTACTTAAGTTGATAAGAACTAGAAGATAAACAGAATTAAAAGATTATCTAACGCACTGTGTTGCTGAGTCGTATCCAACTCACAGGGACCCCTCCTTGGGTTTCCAAGGCTGAATCACTACGGAAGCAGATTGCCCAACCTTCCTTCCAAGGAGTGGCTGCTGGGTTTGAACTGCCAGCCTTCTGGTTAACAGTCAAATGCCTTAGGCACTACGCCATCAGAGCTTCTAGTAAATAAAATTAAAATATTGCATTCTCTTAAACACACAAAGGAAAGTAGGACTTTAATCTCAAATCACTTTGTCCTTTAATGCCTAGCCCTTGTAGAGTATTATTTTGGGGGGAGTTTAACAGTTTAGATTTGCTTTTGGTTGGGAGATGACTGAGCTGTTCAGTGGAGGAACGGGAAGAGAAACAAGCCATTGCTAATTGGTAGTAGGAAAAAAGAACTGTAAAGAGTTCATCAAAATCAGTCATTTTTATTATAGAAAGGAACTCTTTGGTAAGAAATGGCTACCAAAACTATCATTGAAGAGAAATTCTTGTAACAATTCAACAGAACAGTATTATTGAAGGAGCTCTGGTGGTATGGAGGGTAAGGTATTTGGCTGCTAACCAGAAGGTCAATAGTTCAAGCTCATCATCTGCTCTGTGGGAGTAAAAACCAAATGTACTGCCCTGGAGTCCAATCCAACTCATAGAGACCCCTCCTTGGGTTTCCAAGGCAGTATCACTATGGAAGTAGATTGCCCAGTCTGCCTTCAGAGGAATGGCTGGTGGGTTTGAACCACCAGCCTTCTGGTTAGCAATCAAATGCCTTAGGCACTACACTACCAGAGCTCCCCTGTGGGAAGAAGATGAGGCAATATCTACTTCCATGAAGATTTACAGCCCTGGAAACCCAATGGGGGTTCACTATGAGTCAGAATCAACCCAATGGCACTGGGTTTATTTTTGATTTATATAAAATTATAATTATTTTTTTTATTATACACAAGCCTACCTTATAACATTGTACAAATATGTATGTATTCTATAATATAATTTATAATATATTTCTATGTATAAAAGTTATATCCTTAGCATACCATTACTTATATTGATAAATAAGTTGTAAATGAAATATATAGGGTGATGATCTGTGGGAGAATGTGTACTTAGGGCAAATTGCAGTCTCTTTCTACTGCAGTCCCTGCCTCTTGTCCAGCTCCTACCTTCTTACTGTACAACCTTGGATCATAAGACCTAGTGCATTTGCCTGTAGAATGAATGCCTTTAGAATGAATTATATATTGGCTTTTACCAACTGCTTTGTAGGAGCTCTGGTAGGATAGTGCCTAAGGCACTTGGCTGCTAATCACAAGGCTGGCGGTTCAAACCCACCAGCCACTCCTCAGAAGAAGGTAGAGAAATCTACTTCTGTAACGATACCACCTTGGAAACCCAAGGAGGGTTTGCTATGAGTCGGGTCCGACTGGAAGGCACGTAATAACTGCTTCGAAACTTTAACAAAACCTTCCAACTCTTCAGTAGCTGACATCTGAACCTAATTGGTCAGATGTAGCAGAGCTAAATTCAAATGTAATGTTCTTGGTTTTTGCCCTTGACCAGATTATCCTTCTGGATGAAGTAAACCTTGATTTCCCACTTGTTTATTGACAAGAACTATTTATTCAGCTTAACTCTGGTGTCCTATCATTTCTCTGATCCAATTCCTTTAGCTCTTTCCCTCACTTCTTGTTTAGATTTAAAAGCTTTAAGTCAGTTGTGTAAATTGACATTGTGCAATCTTTTTCTATTTCACAAAATAGTCTATTATCTTACCTTGTTATCTATCACAAACTTTGCTAAAGGTAAAACAAACATCTTAATAAAGTACTTCAAGCACAATGCCCAGTCTCCTTCATGCATTTTAACACAATCTAATTTTATTACAAACTGTTTCATATAAAATTTCAACTGCTATTTCACTCTTAAGCTCTAGTTTGTTCTTTCATCCACAGACCCTGCATTTACTTTTGATAGAAAGGCAGCATTTTGTTGGCTCTAATTAGTTTGGCTCAAGCCATTAGCTGCACTAACAATAGACTAATTGTCAGTGAAATTAGCCTTCTTTCTGTCGCCCTGTCCCCTCCTCCAATTTCTGGCTTAGTGTGGTGGCAAGAATAGGCTCTGCTGGCTTGAAACAAATTCTTTTCTCTTGCTAAGCTTCACTTTTCTCATTTGCAAGATGAGCATAGCCATACACACATCCTAGGGCTGCTGGGCGAAATGGGTCAAATTCCTCCAACAGAGTAGGCACTCGATCAAATTGAACTTCCTTGCTCTTCAGGAAGGAGTTGATAGGAAATTATACCCCCAAAGCCAAGGCACTTGAAAAGCAAGAAGACATAGCAGAAGGAACTTGAAAAGCAAGAAGACATCGCAGGTTCCTCTCATACAGGCTTCAGCAAACAATATATGTTAAATAAATAAATGAGAAAAAAAATAAGTTCTCCAAACAATTCTCAAAAGTTTGAAGTAAAGAAAGAAAGTTCAAAATGAAGCTTGGGAAAAT
>NW_006921613.1:9930413-9933657 GCF_000298275.1 Orycteropus afer afer
TTAACCTCTAACTTGATGTTTAAATGATGATAAATTCATTCTCAAAGCACTTTGCACTTTTCCTTTATAGAATTTGTCACAGTTGAAAGACAGTTCCTGTCTTGGCCACTGCCTTATCCCCAGTGGACTTATCATAGGCAACCTCATTAAATATTTGAGGAGTGAGTGAATCTGATAGTCTCTGTTTATTTTTATTTTTTTTTAATTGTCATATATATATAACATTTGCCAGTTCAACAATTTTTACATGTACAATCCAGTAATATTGATCACATGCATCAGGTTGTGCAACTATCACCCCTACCCTTTTTGACATGATTCCACCACTCAACAAATTCACTATGCCCTAAGCAATGACTCACCATTTCTCCCTACCTCTTACTGCTGGCAACTGCTAAAAATTTGCCTATTTCATGTAAGTGGCATCATACCATAGTATTCCTTTTGTAATTTGTGTATTTCACGTGGATCCCTAGGTGGAGCAAATGGTCAAGCATTCAGCTACTAAGTGAAGGAAGGTTTGGTGGTTCGAACACACAGAGTCCACTTGGAAGAAAAGCCTGGGGATCTGCCTCCAAAAGGTCATAACTACGAAAACCCTGCAGAGCATGGGTTGCGATCAGTCAGGATTAACTCTGCAGCGACTGGTTATTTCATTTAGCATAATGTGTTCAAGGTTCACTCATGTTCTAGCATGTGGCAGGACTTCATTTCTCTTTATAGCTGAGTAATAGTCTATTGTACGTACATACCACATTTTGTTTATTCATTCATCTCTTAATGGGTTCTTAGGTTGTTTTCACTTTTTGGCTATTATGAGTAGTGCTGTAGTCTACTTCTTTTTAAAGCAGTGCTTCTGAAAAGCTGTAGGTGAATTTACTTTGAATCTTTTTTTTTCTTTTCCTAATAACTTATGGTGAAATTATCATTAATACTTTATCCTCATTTTAGACTTCTTTTCATTTCCTCTATCTCATTAAAAGAATCTCTTTCTTTCTTATTGGTCTTCCTTCTGTTCTGTAAATGCTTTAATATTTGGGAAAGATAGGCTAAGAGGCAGAGGTTTCAATTTGAAGAAATGCTATTGCCAAATTATTTTATTAGGACAAGAATCTTTTTACTTGTGAAATGTTGCCATATATATATGTTGTTGTTGTTGTTGTTGTTGTGTGCCGTCGAGTCGGCCCCGACTCATAGCGACCCCTCCTTGGGTTTCCGAGGCAGTATCACTACGGAAGTAGGATTGCCCAACCTTCCTTCTGAGGAGTGGCTGGTGGGTTTGAACCGCCAGCCTTCTGGTTAGCAGTCAAATGCTTTAGCCATTATGATATATATATTTATATTTAAACCTGTGGCAACTTAATTTGAAAACGTGCACCAAAAATTCTTCAGGAGCAAAAAACTTATTTTAATACAAATTCCATTTTAATTTCTTAGTCTAGGAAAAAACAAAACAAAACAAAAAAATGCTACTTTTGCCACTATAACCAACACGTTTCATTCATTACTTAAGTAAAAAATATGTTGGAAAATCTCCCCTAAAATCCACAGTAGGAAAGGGGGAATAATTTTTCAGTAAAACCGTAGTGGAAAGAATGTATAATGAGCTGGAGTTCTTCGACTGCTTTTCTCTGGTAGGGAGGGAGGAGTCTGGGGGAAGAAAGCCTTCTCTAAGATTTATTGTGATGGGATCATTTGACAAAGGCAGTCTTGTTGAAATTGTTTTTTAGGACTTTGTGGGTTGGAATAAGGACCTGTGGAATTGGAATACATGCAGACTAAACACTTGAGCAGAAACTTCAAAGGAATTTCTGAAAAACATGAGATTCTTTAGCTTCTGATACAAGCAGCTCCCATTCTACCCCAGCCCTTAAAACAAGGTTCTCTGTGTACTTAAGAATTACCTGGGAGTTTGTGAAGAACATACATTCAGCGCATGTGAGGCTGAGCTTAGAAATTTCATGTTAAATAACAGGCTATGAGAGTCTTAACAATGATCAAGAAACCATACTTTGACACAATTAAAAAGAAAGAAAGAAAGAAAAAAAGAAACCATACTTTGAGAAATGTTCTTTTTTTATTATTTATTTATTTATTTTTTATTAGGATTTGGGTGGAGAAATGTTCTTTTAAAATAAAAAAGGGCAACTGTATTTCAGCTGACCTCTCCACTTTCCCTGTTTTTCCTTCTTCCTTTTTAATGAGTCAGTTTTGACATTCTACATCTGTTTCTCACTGGGATCAGCCTGTTCAGGCCAGGTTCCCAACTCCCATCCCATTTTCTCCTGCTCTTCCTCTTAGTCCACTTGTTTGTAATGCCCTTAGAATGTTTTTCTATCATACTGCATTCTTCTGTGTCCATACACTCACCAATAATAGTTCCCCAGGCATTTTCTCTTGGACTTCTGTGAACCTCAATGACTATCTAGAATCACTGAGAGTGAGGTAACCACAAAAACTGATAGGAACTGGGATATTTAGCTTAGAGAAAATTTAGGTGATTTGGTAGCTACCATTAAGGGAATGCCTTATGGAATTTAGGTTAGAATCATTCTGTGGAGTTCTATGAATCCTAACCAAGACCATTAAATTACACAAAGGCAGATTTTTGGCTAAGGATAAAGAACTTCATAATAATTAGTTGCAGCCTTGCAAAATTTAAATAAAAAAAAAAAAAATCCTATTACTCAAATTGTTCAAACAGAGGGTGGATAGTTTCCAAAAATGATTTGGTAAAGGAAAATTTTCCATTAGTGGGAGTTATAGTTCATTCATTATTCAATAAACATTTATGGAGCACCCAATATATGGATGATACCCCTAATAGTGGTGATACAAAGATAAATAAAAAATGTTTCATGTTTGAGAGGTGCTCAAAGTCTATTAGGGAAGTGGACATGTGAGCAAATATATTGCCATATACTGTAGTGTGTTAAGGGCAACAATGAACAGAATAGTGCACACAGAGGAGCTATAGCCCCCACCAGGCACCAATCGCAGACATATTAGTGAGCAAGCTTCAGAAATTTCAGCCCTCAGACTTCAAGGTAAAACCAAATGGAGCTCCTCTCACTCCCAAGCCCTGCCCAAGGTGCAGATTCAAGAGCAAAATAAATACTGTCCTTGTTTTAAGCACTAAGCTTCTTGTTGTTGTTGTTGTTGTTTGCCGTCGAGTCGGCCCCGACTCATAGCGACCCCTCCTTGGGTTTCTGAGGCAGTATCACTACAGAAGTAGGATTGCCCA
>NW_006921613.1:9933757-9937048 GCF_000298275.1 Orycteropus afer afer
GCTGGTGGGTTTGAACCGCCAGCCTTCTGGTGAGCAGTCAAGCTTAGCATCTAGTTTATTGTGTAACAATAAATAATCGAACAAGGATGAAATGGTTTAATCCATGTAAAGAACATAGAACAGTTGCCTCACACATAATAAACTTACATTCTTAATATTTAGTAATGTATTAACTACTATGGTTATTTTATTATTACCATTATTATGAAGGTGATTGTATTTAGAAAGCATGATGTATCATCATCTATGGCCATTTATTCAAATTTTTCATCCCATAAACTCTCTGCTCACCTTTTTTGCCTTTCCCACATAGTTTTCCTCTCTCTTCCCTGGCTGTCTGCGTCTCTCATGGTCAAAAGGGGCATGTCTTCTAGAAGCTATTTCACATCTGCTGATCCTCACCTGGACTATTGCAGTAAACTCCCCTGGTCACTCAACTTCCATGTTGTGCCCTCTGATTCATTCATTTACACAGCAGCCAGAGAAGTTTTGTTTGTTTCTACTCAAATATGACCATATCATTCTCCTACTTAAAATCTTTCAGTTGCTTTCCATTGTTCTTGGGATACAGCTCAGAACCTTCAAAGCCCTGCAAGGTCTGCCTTCTGACCTTTTCCACACCCTTATCTCCTTAGCCCACTGTGTTCTAGCTAGCCTCACTTCCCCGTTCCTACTCTCCTTTCCATCTTCTGGCCCTGGAGTACACTGTTCCTTCTGGTCCAAAAACTCTTTGCAGAGATTTTTTATTGGATTAAATCCTCCCTGGCCTTCAGGGTTTACCTTAATTCTGTTTTCTCAGGGAAAATGATGAGCTCCATAACATTTGTTACAATAGTAAATAAATGATCATTTGTATAATTATTTGTTTAAAGTTTGCAGCACCATTTCTCGCAGCCAAATCCCTAACACCTAGAACACAGGAAGCCAATGAGTTCAAGTTGACTCTTATCAGAGGGAATATGCTCTGGCAGCTAGGTTTTTTTTTTTTTGTTGTTGTTTTATTATTATTTTTTCCCCCAGTGTTCCTTCCCTTCCTCTCCCAAAGTTTCCTTGCATATATAAACCTTTCCTTGACATTTTACAATAATGAACTACTACACTATTTGTCCTTCTGTGATTGACTTACTTCACTTGGCACAATGTCCTTCATGTTCATCCATGTTATGCAGTGTTCTGCAGATTCTACGTTATTCTTTAGGGTTACATAGTATTCCATTGTGTGTATGTACCATAGTTTGGTTATCCATTCCTCAGTTGATGGACACCTAGGTTGTTTCTATCTTTTTGCTATTGTAAATAGTGCTGTGATGAACATGGGTGTGCACATAGCTGTTCTTGTCCTGGCTCTCACTTCTTTAGGATATATACCTAGTCTGGCATCTAGTTTTAACTAACATCTTGTAAGAGCTCATGCTAATAAATATGACAGAAAGTCAAAAAAAAGTATGCATTTCTTAAAATTTTTAAATGAAGTGTTAAAATTCACCTACCATATGGCCCAGATATTGTCTTCCTAGGAATTTACTCAGAGGAAATTAAAGCATATGTCCATATAAAGACTTGTACATGAATGTTTACATAAACTTTTGAGGAGTGGAGAGATCATGCATGTCCAATATGAGGTAATGTGGTATAGAAAAGGGACAACATGTGCAGAGGGTGACACTCAACACAAGGATCAAGAAGTCAACAGAGAAAAGTGTTCTGGTTTCTGCCCTGACATGTTAAAAAGTTTGAAAGCTGTCAATCTCATCTTTACAATAAGAAAAAAGCTGAGTGAACTGAAAAACATCAGAGAACTGAAGTCATAGGGAAAACTGGAAAGAGGTGGATACAGAAGCAGAAGCTCTTCCCTGGATCCAGTACCAGTCGGAATCTTTACACTGCAATTGTTGGGTTGCTGGAGGCACAATATGGACTAGGTTTAAAACTTGGGGAGGTCCAGCCTTAGGGAAGCCCCCACATTTTTGTGACTTCCACTTCCAGAAGCCCCAGCAGGTTCTCACTGTAAAGACTGGAGGAAAATCCCATTGAGGGGAGAAGTAACCATTTTGAACTATGCTCCTTAACAAAAGTTTTGCCTTCAAAAGATACTACTTTATCACAGTCTAGTCAGTACAGAAAGGAGCTCTCGTGGTGTCGTGCCTAAGGCATTTGGCTGCGGAACCAAAAGGTCAGTGGTTCGGCCCACCAGCTGCTCTGTAGAAGAAGGATGAGTCAGTATATGCTTCCAAAAAGCCGTAAAGTCGGCTTCTGTAAAGCCTTGGAAACCCAGTGGGGGTTGCTGTGAGTCGGAATAGACTTGAGGGCAATGAGTTTGGTTTGGAGTTTAAGTCCCACAGCCCTCCTGTCTTACCTAGTGAAGGTGAGGGAGTGAGAAGCTGAGAAACTCTTGTGAAGGTCGTACCCTAGGGGCACAGGCTCACTAAAGACTAAGATTTAGCTATAGGATTATGGAGTGATCCCCCCCCCCACACACACACTTGACCAGCATCTTCAATAGGGCTCCTGAGTAGTAATAGGGAAGTACAATGGAAAGAACAGCAAGTTCCACAGCCAATAGGAGAAGGAGTCTCTGGAGAAATCCAAAGACAGAGAAAACAAAAACAAGGGCACTAGAAGAAACAAGGACACTTGAGGAAAGTTTAGCCTCTGACACCTACACCTACAGGCAGGGATGGATTACCCAATAAGCAAGGTAAGCATCCGTTTGTGCTCACTGATTAATCTGTAGTGAACAATTTCACAGGTGTTTAATTCAAATCAAAGATGTGGTGAAAAACATATGGAACTGTTCACTACAGATTAGTAAGTAATCACAAGTAAACCCATGCTTACATTGCTTATTTGGCATTCTGTCCCTGTCAGGGATTGTAAATTTGAAAAGAGGCTTTAAATCTAAGGGAAGGTGTTGTGGGCTTCAGAGAGACACATATGCCAGCCATACCTAGAAGGAGATTCTTTGATATGGTGAAAAAAAGCTGTTCTCTACAGATTAGTAAATAAGCACAAGTAAACCTGTTCTTGCCTTGTTTATTGGGAAATCTGACATTGGCTACAGTATATAGTAAACACAGCCTAACTTTTAACCAGCTAAATATAAAACCTCACACTAAAGGACTGTTTACACCCTCATTAGAGGAATTACTTCTGGAATGAGTGCACCAAGGATTATACGTATCTTAGAGTAACCAAGGGAGCTCTGGTAGCATAGTGGCTAAGGCACTTGACTGCTAACCAGAAGGCTGGCGGTTCAAACCCACCAGCCACTCCTTGGAAGGAAGGTTGGGC
>NW_006921613.1:9952782-9969810 GCF_000298275.1 Orycteropus afer afer
AAATAAATAAATAAATAAATAAATAAATAAAAGAAAGCAATGTGAGGCCTCAATGTCCTTCTCTATAAAAGGACAGAGTGGAACTGTAAGACTGCCAATATCTCCCGATGTTGAGGGCATCCTTTGTATCAGACAATTGATATACTAAAATGATTTAGAACTTCCTGAAGTTTTCCCTAGAATCCATCCATTGTTGACTCAAGCACTTTACTACCAGAAAGCAGAATGTGAAATTCTAGAGACCAGGGTCTCCAGTAAGCATGAGGGAAATTCCAAATTGATGAGTTGACAGGATGATGATTGTTTGGGGGTCTTCTCTTTCATCTTGAATAATAAGTCACTGACAACCTTGAGCTAGGTTGAGATTTATACCAAACTTCATTCACTGAAATCTTGAATAACATAGTATTAACTAAGTACAGAAGTTTAATGAGGGATCTACTTATCTTATTCATATTGGATTCATAATTCCAAATAGCTCATTTTAAATAATAGTAATAATAGCTAATATTTGTTATGTGCTTACTATGTTCCAAGTACTCTTCTAAGCTCTCTTTGGGTGTTAATTTATCTAATTCTCACCACAACCTTATGGTAGGTACTATTACTATCCCCATTTTATATATTCCAAGGTGGAATATCTCGTTTAAGTTCACCCACAAGAGAAGTAAGTGGCAGACTTGGATTCAAACTCAGATTTGGCTGATTCAGAGCCTATGCCCATTGCTAATGACTCTGAGGGCACAACTGAAAACAGCACATGGTGGTACATGCAACTTATTTGAGGAGGTTTAGTAAGGTAACTAAACTCTTTAAGTGTTTTTTACATAGCAGAAATGTGCCTGTCTAGCTTTCAAGCGAATGAGTATAATGATGAAGTCTAGTTGGTAAGCAACTCTTTTGAAGCAGGGGTTGCCAAATAGTCTTGATCCAATCCAAGCTTCCAGTTTAAGCTCCCAGTCTTTTAAGAAATACATTAGGAAATCTGCTGACACCTACTTCAGTTAGATTGTCTAATAGCACGGATGCTCTGCCTCTAGAAAGAACCAGTGAAACTCTCTCCACAAAGTTGTTCTTGGCAGCATCAGCTGTGTGAACACTGTAATGTTGACGAAGTTCTGGTTTCTTCAGTTATTTGGGCAAAACACTTCACAAGAAAGTATTGTGGGGAAAGCCTTGACTGATTATTGAAATGCCAGAGCTGAGGAAAATCTGTTTTTGTGTGCATAGCTATTTACCAGGCCTCTTATACACTCTGAAGTATCCTGAGGCATATATTCGCAACCTGCTGAATATGATGCAACTCTTGGATCTCAGTGTCCTGTGAATAATCCAGATCATTTGGTATCAGGTGAGGTGACCATATGACATAAATTCTGGGTTTCAATCCAATTGAATTTGAATACTATGCTCTTTCAAGATGGCCTTTTATTAAATCCACACTTCACATTTTTAAATCTGTGACTCACCACAGCCTCCAGAAAGGGTCCGTATGCCTGAAACTTACTTGCAGAAATTCTGGAACATGCATTCCTTGTGTCAGCTGACTCTGTTTACCAGAGTTTCTGCCCTGGTTATAGACAATATTTTATTAGCACACAGTCTAACTAATTGAAATCTTTGTTAAATATCAATTTTTAATTGTGTAAGTGGTATTAGTGATCAATCATGGGAGGTCAGAAGGGTGGTATTTGCACAGGGAGCTAGCTCAGAGGGGAGGGATACATAGGAAAGGGATACACAGGGAAAAAGTAACCACAGGAAGAAAGTGAGAAGAAAGCTGTTATATTATGAGGATTGCAATCAATGTCATGAAACAAAATGTGTATGAACTGCTGTATGGAAAATGACTTTGCTCTGTAAACTTTCACCCAAATCACAGTTGAAAAAAAAAAAGAGGTTATATTGGAAAATTTGCTTTTGAGTTCTACCAAACAGTTGGTTCCTTGGTGTCTGGTTATCTAGTACTGCTTTGACAAGAATATACCACAAATGGGATGGCCTTAACAAATAGGAGTTTATAGTTCATTCTCTCACAGTTTGGAGGCTTCAAGTCCAAGTTCAAAGTGCCAGGTTCTAGGGGCTGGGTGAAAGCCCCTCAACCTTGGGCTTCAGTTCTGCCTCCAGATCCCGGCCCACTGAAGCTAGAGGCTTCACTCAGGCAGCTACTGACTGCTGAGGCTAACAAGCCCAAGGTCGACAAAGAAAATGGCTCAGTCCCAATGTTACCAAACCACATGGCAGACCATTAATTCAATCAAGTCCATTGTAAGTCCCAAGGTCAGCAGAGCCTGGCAAGCTGCTGAACAATGACACGTCTACATGCAGGGTCCAAGCGTGCCATAAGCTAGAGACCATTCCCAAAGCTGCTGCTTATATACAGGAAGTAGACCACACACCCAAAGCAGCTACTTAGCTGCTTATGGCAGATACCACCATGGAGTTGATTGCCATTCTCATCACGTGGAATATCTATCACCAGCTGCCCAGCCACTCAACCAGACCCAGTCAAGTTGGCACACAAACATAACCACCACACTTAGAATGTAATCTGTTGTTGTTGTTGTTATGTGCCATCGAATTGGACCCGACTCGTAGCAACCCCTCTCACTATAGAAGTAGATTGCTCAACCTTCCTTCTGAGGAGTGCTGGTGGATTTGAACCACCAGCCTTCTGGGTAGCAGTTAAGTGCCTTAGGCACTACTCTACCAGGGTTCCTAGCATCTGATCTAATATTCTCCAAATGTAACACTGAAACAAAGAGCACAGCTCTGCAATAGGGAGTGTAGGGCCCTTGCTAGGGATTAAATTCTCTTCTTGAAATTCAAATCTCTAACCCTTGACTTATGATGAGATTAGAAGTGTGCCTTTACAAACATCACAGGCTGACCCAATGGTTGAACAAGTTCTAGACTTCTTGATACAACCTCCTAATTGCCATCTCCACTTGAGTGTCATAGGCAATCTCCAACTTACTATGTGCAAAACTGAGTAATTAAAACTACCTTCCTCTCAAACTTTTCCAGTTTCAGTAAATGGCTGCTATCATATAGACTGAAAACTTCAAATTTATCTTTGAATCTTCTTTCAATCTCATCACTTACGTCCAAATCCATCATCAAGTCCTGTTACCTAATCTACAAAATATTATCCCCAACCTGAGAGCTACCATCTTCTCAAATACTCTAATAGCCTTGTGTGTGTGTGTGTGTGTGTGTGTGTGATTTGGGTGAAAATTTACAGAGCAAATTCACTTTCTAATAGCCTTCTAACTTGCTTTCCTGCTTCCACATCTGCTCTCTAGTGTATTACTTAATCAGAAGCTAGAATGATCCTTCCAAAACATAAATCAGATCATAGCACTCTCTGGCTCAGATCCTTTCAATAATTTCTCATCACTGTTATAAAACAATCCAAACTACTTGCTATAAACTGCCAGCCTCTGTTTACCTCTGTGATCACACTAATACTGCTTTCCTCCTGAGTCTGTCCTAGCTTCACTGCCCTTCTTGCTGTTCTTTTTTTTTTTTTTTTTTTAGGATTTGGGTGAAGATTTACAGAGTAAATTCACTTTTCATACAGCAGTTCACATATACTTTGTCTCATGTCATTGACCAAAATTTACAATGCAGCAGCTCCCCTCCCACTTCCTCCCCATAGTTACCTCCTCCCAGTGTCCATCCCTTCATACTCTTCTGCACCCTGAGCTATCTCCCTGTGCATAAGCAGCCCTTCCTTCTCCCATGATTGTTCTCTCCAGGGCGTGTGTCTACTTGAGGTAAATGTTTAACTCACATGCCTGTACTTTGTTTGGCTGGAAACCACAGTTGTGGGTTCAATTCCAGACCTGAAGGGCAGCTAGGGGCCATAGTCTCAGTGGTTACACCAGGCTCCATTGGACCAGCAAACCTGGTCCCCACCTTCTTTTTTTTTTTTTGCCTCCAAATGATTTTGAGTTTTGTACCACATTGTTCTCCCTCTTTATGCAGTATCTCCTACATCCCTTCCAAGTGGATGGCAGTGGTAGCTGGGCACCATCTAGTTCTTCTGGTCTCATAGTTGTATAGGTTCTTCTTGCTGTTCTTTAGCGTCACCAAGCTCATTTCCATCTCAGGATTGTTGCACTTGCGGTTCTTTCTACCTGGAACCTTCTTGCCCAGATATTTAAATAGCTCACTTTCTCATTTCACTCAGGGTTCTGCTTAAATATCACCTTTTCAGTAAGACTTTCCCTACCAGCCTATCTAAAACTGCCCCCCCCCAACACACATTCTATACCCTTTCCCTGCTTTATTCACACTGTGTATCATTTCTAATACATGCTGTTGTATGTTAGGTTGTTGTTGTTAAGTGTCATCAAGTCAGCTCCAACTGATAGCAACCCCATGTACAATAGAACAAAACACTGCCTGTTCTTGTACTATCCTCACAATCATTGTTTTACTTGAGGCCATTGTTGCAGCCACTGTGTTAATCAATCTTGTTGAGGGTCTTCCCCTTTTTCGCTGACCCTCTACTTTACCAAGTATGATAACCTTCTCCAGCGAATGGTCACTACTGACAACATGATCAAAGTAGGTGAGATGAAATCTGGCCATTCTTGCTTCCAAGGAATATTCTGGCTGCCCTTCCTTCAGGACAGATTTTTCGTTATTCTGGCAGTCCACAGTATTTTCAGTATTCTTCACCAACACCACAATTCAAAGGCATCAACTTTCTTTTGGTCTTCCTTATTCATTGTCCAGCTTTCACATGCATATGAGGTGATTGAAAATACCATGGCTTGAGTTAGGCACATCTTAGTCTTCAAAAAAGTGACATCTTTGCTTGATAACACTTTAAAGAGACCTTTTGCAGCACCTTTGCCCAGTGTAATGTGACATCTGATTTCTTGACTGCTGCTTTCATGGGTGTTGATTGTGGATCCAAGGAAAATGAAATCCCTGACTTTGATCTTTTCTCCATTTATCATGATGTTGCTTATTAGTCCAGTTGTGAGCATTTTTGTTTTCTTTATGTTGAAGTATAATCCATACTGAAGACTGCAGTCTTTAATCTTCATCAGTAAGTGCTTCAAATCATCTTCATTTTCAGGAAGCAAGATTGTGTCATCTGTATGTTGCAGGTTGTTAATTAGTCTTCCTCCAATATCCTGATGCTGCACTCTTCTTAATATAGTCTACCTTCTCAGATTATTTGCTCAACATACAGATTGAATAAATATGGCGAAAGGGTACAACCCTGACACATTCCTTCCTGATTCTAAACCATGTGGTATCCCTTTGTTCTGTTCAAACAACAGCCTCTTGGTCTATGTACAGGTCCCTCATGAGCACAATTAAGTGTTCTGGAATTTCCTGTCCCTGAAATACTGATGGCATAACTTCCTGCTTCCAGTCTCACAACAACAAGCAAGCTACCACAGTACAACAAACTGACAGATCAGTGGTGGATACACACACACACATATTTGTTATATGGGCAGAGATTTTGACTATCTTGCTCACCACTATATTCTCCAATACCTAAAACAATGACTGGCACATAGTAAATCTTCAACAAATATATGTTGAATGAGTGAATGAATGATCTAACATTCTTACCAATAGTGCACTGAACACTACCTAATGCCCAGTTTTCTACATAATAACATCTCATCTGTTCCCTCTGAGCATAGTGTATTGTTGTTGTTAGGTGCCAGTGAGTTAGCTCCGACTCATAGTGACCCTATGCACAACGGAACAAAACACTGCCTGGTGGTGCACCATCCTCACAGTATTTCCTATACTTGAACCCATTGTTGCAGCCACTGTATCAATCCATCTCATTGAGGGTCTTCCCTTTTTTTGCTGACCCTCCACTTTACCAAGCATGATATTCTTCTCCAGGGAATGGTCCCTTCTGACAACATGACCAAAATAGGTGAGATGAAGTCTGGCCATTCTCACTTCAAGGAATATTCCAGCTGCACTTCTTCCAGGACAGATTCATTCATTCTTTCTGGAAGTCCATGGTATTTTCAGTATTCTTCACCAGCAGCACAACTCAAAAGCATCAACTCTTCTTCGGTCTTCCTTATTTATTTTCTAGCTTTCACTTGCATATGAGGCAACTGAAAATACCATGGCTTGGGTTAGGTGCACCTTAGTCTTCAAAGTTATATCTTTGGTCTTCAAAACTTTAAAGAAGTCTTTTGTAGCAGATTTGCTCAGTGCAATACGATGTCTGATTTCTTGACTGCTGCTTCCATGGGTGTTGATTGTGAATCCAAGTAATATGAAATCTTTGGCAAATTGAATCTTTTCTCCTTTTTTTATGATGCTCTTTATTGGTTCAGTTGTGAGGATTTTCATTTTCTTTATGTTGAGATATAATCCATACCTCAGACTGTAATCTTTGATCTTCCTTAGTAAGTACTTTAAGTCATCTTCACTTTAAGCAAGCAAGGTTGTTTTATCTGCATATCACAAGATGTTAATGAGTCTTTCTCCAGTCCTGGTGCCATGTTCTTCTTCAGATTCTTGCTTTATTTGTTCAGCATAAAGATTGAATAAGTATGGTGAAAAGATATAACCCTGACACACACCCTTCCTGATTTTAAACAATGCAGTATCCCTTTGTTCTGTTTGAATGACAGCCTCCTGGTCTGCGTACAGGTTCCTCATGAACACAATTAAGTGTTCTGGAATTTCCATTCTTCTCAGTGTTATTCATAATTTGTTATGATCCACAAAGTCAAACGCTTTTGCATTTGCAATAAAATGCAAGTAAACATCTTCTGGTATTCTTTGCTTTCAGCCAAGATCCATCTGACATCAACAATGATATCCTTCATTCCACATGCTCTTCTGAATCCAGCTTGCATTTCTGGAAGTTTCCTGTCAACGTACTGCTGCAACTGTTTTTGAATTATCTTCAGTAAAATTTTACTTGGTGTAATATTAGTGACATTGTCTGATAATTTCCACATTCTGTTGGATCACCTTCTTTGGTACAAATATGAATCTCTTCCAGTCAGTTGGCCAGGTAGCTGTCTTCCAAAATATTTTGGGTAGGTCAGTAAGTGCCTCCAGCATGGTATCTGTTTGTTCAGACATCTCAACGGGGATTCTGTCAATTCCTGGAATCTTGTTTTTCACCAACTCCTTCAGTGCAGCTTCTACTTCTTCCTTCATTGGTTCTTGGTCATATGGCACCTCCTGAAAGAATTGAACATTGGTCAATTCTTCTTGATACAGTGACTCTGTATATTCCTTCCATCTTCTTTTGATGCTTCCTGCATCTTTCTGTATTTTGCCCATAGAATCTTTCAATATTGCAACTTAAGGCTTACATTTTTTGTTCAGTTCTTTCAGCTTGAGAAACGCTGAGCATGTTCTTCCCTTATGGTTTTTTAACTCCAGGTCTTTGTAAATTTCATTATAGTAACTGACTTTTTCTCCTGAGCTGCTCTTTGAAACTTTCTGTTCTGCTCTTTTATCTTGTCATCTCTTCCATTTGCTTTAGCTACCTTCCACTCAAGAGTAAGTTAAAGAGTCTCTTCTAACATCCATTTTGGTCTTTTCTTCCTTTCCTGTCTTTTTAATGACTTTTTGCTTTCTTCATGTATAATATTCTTGATGTTTTCCAACAACTAATCTGGTTTTCTGTCATTAGTGCTCAGTGCATCAAATCTATTCTTTAGATGGTCTCTAAATTCAGTGGGATATAATCAAGGTCATATTTTGTCACTGTAAACTTGTTTTAATTTTCTTCAGCTTCAACTTGAACTTGCACACAAGTAAGTGATGGTCAGTTCCTGGCCTTGTTTTGGCTGAAGATATTGAGCTTCTCCATTGGCTCTTTCCACAGATGTAGTTGATCTGATTCCTGTGTATTCCATCTGGAGAGGTCTGCATGTATACCTGCCATTTATGTTGTTGAAAAAAAGATATTTGCAATGAATAAGTCATTGGCCTTGCAAAATTCTATCATGTGATTGCTGGCATCATATCTATCACCAAAGCCATGTTTTCTAACATCTGGTGATTCTTTTTTGTTTCCAATTTTCATGTCCCAATCACAAGTAATAATCAATACATCTTGATTGCATGTTTAGTCAATTTCAGGCTCTAGAAGTTGGTAAAAAAAAATCTTTAATTTGCTCATCTTTGGCTTTAGTGTTGGTGTGTAAACTTGAATAATAATAGTATTAACTGGTCTTCCTTGTAGGTATATGGATATTTTCCTATCACTTACAGCATTGTACCTGAAACATTCTTTGTGACGAAAGTGATGCCATTTCTCTTTAATTTGTCATTCCGGGCAGAAGTGTATAATATGATCGTCTGCTTCAAAATGGCCAGTACCAGTCCATTTCAGCTCCTTAATGCCTAGGATGTCAATCTGTAATTGTTCCATTTCATTTTTTACAACTTCCAATTTTCCTACATTCATACTTGGTACATTACATGTTGTGATTATTAATGAATGTTTGTAGCTGTTTCTTCCCATTTTGAGTCATGCCCCATCGGCAAAGGGAGGTTCCAAAAGCTTTAACCCAACCACATCATTAAGGTCAACTCTACTTTGAGGAGGCAGCACTTCCCCAGTTGTATTTTGAGTGCCTTCTGACGTGAGAGCCTCATCTTCCTGAGCTATATCAAACAGTGTTTCACTGCTATTCATAAGGTTTTCACTGGCCAATTTTTTGAGAAGTGGATGGCCCCTTCCTTCTTCCCAGTCTGTGTTAGTCTGGAAACAGCTGAAACCTCTCCACCATGGTGACCCTGCTGGCATTTGAAACACCGGAGGAATAGCCTCCAGCCTGATGGCAACACACAAGCCACCACAGTATGACAAACTGGCACATGACTGACTGGTGGTGTGCATATTATATTTACTTCAGAACATACTTTTTTCCTGGTAGTAAAAAGATAGAATACTTAATGTTGTTGGAACTAACCACAAACTAGTCACACAATTTAAGGAACACAAAAAAATAAAAGGAACACATAAAAACACCAGCCTGGATTTCAGAAAGAACAAGACTAATAGTACTGAATCACAGATTCCCATACCATGCAAACATCCTTCCCCCATAGCAGTTGAATTGCACAACGTTACACATGATGCAGGTCAAAGGCGGCCACAGAGTCCTGTGTGGCGTAGGCACAGACTCAGGACTGAATTACACCATGGGAAGCCCTATAATGCTATCACAAGCTAACCTATAATATCTGACCTTTGTAAGAATAAAGATTGTTAATGCTTAGGACTTGAATGTCTAACACAATTCATTTTCCAGTATAATAATATTAGTTATGAATCACACTCCTGAGCCAGAGCTAACAGCTCTTTTAGTGCTGTGTGTTTCTGAGTAGCACATTTAGAAGGTGAGACAATAAACAGAGATGAAGAAAGTAAATGAAGGAGAAGTGGAAAGAGGAGAGAGGAGTGGCAGAATAGGGAGGGAAGAGCAGGAGAGGAAGCAAGTTATATTTGATGAGGTGGGAAGGAGATACAGGGAAGGATAGTTGTGAAATTCTGTCACAGGCTCCCACCCCCTTTCCTATTGATGGTCCTGGTCCTGGCACTGCAGGCAGTCTTTGGTAACTGGCATGTTGAGAAATAGGAGAGCTTCATGCCCATGGCTTATCCTGGGATCTCTCTTTTATTTCTTCTGGGCTCTCCAGCTCTCCTCTTTATTGTTACTTAATTCTCCTCTCCTTTCTTTGTTTCTTCTCTAAACATTCCTTGTCCTTTCCTAAGGAGCTGTGGTGGTGCAGGGATTAAAGCATTCAGCTGCTAACCAAAAGGTAGGCAGTTCGAACCCACCAGCTGCTCTGTGGGAGGAACATGAGGCAGTCTGCTTCCATAAAGATTTATAACCTTGGATACCCTACAGGGCTGTTCTACTCTGTCCTGTAGGGTTGCTATGAGTTGGAACTGACTCGGTGGCAGTGGGTGGGTTTTATGTTTTTCTATTTTTTCATCTGTGGGAATGGACACATTTATTTCCTGCAAAGGCAACAATATTTTCTTGCACTCTGGGAAAATATATTGACAGATGTATTGACTTCTTGTGAACCTGGAACAGTTTTGCTGTAACTGTGGACACTTTTCTCTAATTCCAGCTGATTGGGACATCAAAAGCCATTTCTTTGTGCTGTGATCTGGTGCATAAAGTTGCCAGAAGGACCTTTCCCTTATAGCCTTATTTCCTCTTTCTAGCCTAATCTAGGTTTGAGGTTGTTTTCTACTCCAGGGCATTTCAATCGGGAACAAGAAGCAAACAGCATGACTCAGACCCTAGCGAGGGCATATATGTCAAGAAGAAGCATTTAGGTAGTGTAGTGCCTAAGGCATTTGACTGCTAACCAGAAGGCTGGTGGTTCAAACCCACCAGCCACTCCTTGGAAGGAAGATTGGGCAATCTACTTCCATAGTGAAAGTGCCTCAGAAACCCAAGGAGGGATCACTATGAGTTGGATCCGACTTGACGGCAGTGAGTATTCCAGTTCAAAGGAGCTCAGTTCAACAGGAACTCTGGTGGTGCAGTGCCTAAGGCATTTGACAGCTAACCAGAGGTTGGTGGTTCAATCCTACCAGCCACTTTTCAGAAGGAAGATTGAGCAATCTACTTCAATAAAGATTTTAACATGTCCATGAGTTCCAAGGCAAAACAATAAGTGGAAACCCAATGGGGTTCACCATGAGTTGGAATTGACTCAATGGCTGTGGGTTTGGTTTTGGTTTGGGTATTCCAGTTCCAACAGGCATTGGTGGTTCAGTAGTAGAATTTTCTTCTGTGCTAGAGACCTGGTTTTGACTCCTTGGCAGCGCAACTCATGCACAACCACCACTTGTCTGTCAGTGGAAGCTTGCATATTCCTATGATTCTAGACTGAGACAGGCTAGGAAGAAAGACCTAGTAACCTACTTCTGAAAATCAGCCAATGAAAACCCTATGGTACACAGTGGTATGATACACAACCAATCATGGAGATGGTGAAGGACCAGGTAGCTTTCATTCTATTGTCCATGGGGTGGCAGTGAGTGAGAGACCAACTTGACAACAGCTAATACAACAATAGTAGTTCAGGACCTAACATGTCCATGAGTTCCCAGGTTCTTCCATTAGTGTTTCTTGCATTAATTAGTCTCACTATCAGGAAAGATTGGTCTCCAGACAAGCTCCTTTGCTTGATGTATTCAAATTCCAGCTCTCCCGCTTTATAATTGTATAGGGATCTTGTGTACTTAATTAAGATACGTAAGTCTCAATTCCTTCTTTGGAGAAAAAGATAACAATTATTGTCTACCTCATGCATTGTTGTGAAGATTTAATGATATATTTTCAGTAAAGGGTTCTGCACTATGTCTGGCAGTCTATGTAAGCTACTGTTATTACTACTACACGGTTGCAGGTCATTATGAACTGCCTCTAGTGCCCATTGTAACCGCCAAGGGCTGCAGTTCCTATAGTTTCTTTTTCAGAGACCTTGACCTTTTCAAAGCCTGTGACTGGTAACATATTAGGGCGCAGCACAGCTCGGAATTTAGAGGACCTCGATGATCCACTGACCTGTAAACAGCTGATTTGTTACAAATCAACATGAAACAGAGCAGAAGCAACAATCCTGGGGTTGCTACAGAAGTTGGCTTCCTAAAAATTTCTCCCAATGCACATTGTAGAAGGACTAGGGGAAGAGGCTAGGGTTTTATAAACAGATAAGGCAATAAACAGACCTTGTCTGTGAGGTTTCTTATTGACAAAGTTGATGGTTTGGGGAATGAAAACACCACAGGATAATGGTGTTATCTCTATCTCCAATGTAGTTTTACAATTTTATATTATTACATTTTTCTCCCAATATTTGGTCAATAGTACCTTCTGCCATCAGGCCCAGATAACACAAGGTCTAGGCAGTGTGGCAAGGGAGTACAGACTTGATGCAATTGTCAACTTGAAGATTCCAGCAGTTTTAAAAGGGGTGGAAATGATGTCTATGAACTTATGGGGAAATCCTGTCCTATTCTGAGGTCAATGAAGGGTCGTTAGAGCAGCTGGGTCATGCATCAGGTTGAATGAGGTGTACCTTAGGGTCAGTCATGGGCCTGTCTCTCAGATTCCTCCCACCTGTTTCATGCACCTGTGGAGCTCCCATGTCTCATTTATACAGGCCCAAGAGCAGAGGCCAGTGATTTCTTCTGACTCCATTTCTCCATTGGCTGATTTTCAGACACTCCCTTGTACAATAGGCCTGAGAGCCTCCATGGTACACTTGGTTAAAACCTATGTCATGTAGATATCTAATGCAGATAGTTGAACAAAGATTGCAAAGGAAAACAATTCTTCACGTGGTAGAAAGGTCAACAGAGCCTGGGTGGTGCAGTGGTTAAAGAACTTGGCTGCCAATCAAAAGGTCACTGGTTTGAACTCACCAGCTGCTCCGCAAAAGAAAGATGTAGCAGTCTGCTTCCATAAAGATTTACAGCCTTGGAAACCCTATGGGGCAATACTACTCTGTCCTATAGGGTCACCAGGGGTCAGAATCGACTCAATGGCAGCGGGTGGGTAGAAAGGTAAATTGATGGCTGGTTTTCTTTTTTATTCCTCTTTTGTTGCTATGAGGTAACTTTACGCAAAAACATTTGAAACTCAAGAAAAGAAAGAGAAATAGATCTGTCATCTAGTTGACAGTATGCTTCACATGACAGTGTAATTTGGGGCAGAAACTCCTTCAGAGGTAATATCTCTGCTAACTTGAGCTATTTAACCAGCAGTTCTTAATCTCCCCTCTGGGACTGCTGATACTAGTTTTGCTCAGTTAAATTAATTGGAAGCCTTAGAGAAACTAGGTGACATACCAAGGCTGTTATTGTTGGGTGCCATGGAGTGGATTCCGACTTATAGTGACCACATATGACAAAGTAGAACTGCCCTGTAAGGTTTTCTAGGCTGTAATCTTTACAGAAGTGGTGTAGTGCCTAAGGCATTTGACTGCTAACCAGAAGCCTGGAGGTTCAAACTCACCAGTCACTCCTCACAAGGAAGACTGGGCAATCAACTTCCATAGAGATACCACCCTAGAAACCCAAGGAGGAGTTGCTATGAGTCGAATCAACTCCACAGCAGTGAGTTTGGTTTGGTTTTTTTTTTTTAATCACCAGGTCTTTCTGCCATGGAGTACTTGGTGGTTTTGAACTGCCAACCTCTCAGCTTCTGAGCACTTAACCGTTGCACCACCAGGGCTTCTTATACCAAGGCTAAAAAGAACTACACACATTCACAAGTCAAGCTTCATAAATTTCTGGTTCCAAAAAGCAGGACTTCCTGATGAAACGAGCTCTTTCTTTTTCTCCCCCCGCCCCTAAATTGTGATTTTGGAGAAAGTTTACAGAGCAAATTCATTTTCCATACAACAGTTCATGCACATTTTGTTTCATGACATTCATTGCAATCCCCATAATGTAATAGCTCTCTTCCCACTCCCTCCCTGTCTCCTTCTTTCTTATGTATTCCTGCCCTCTGATCTATCTCCCTGTGCAAATACTGCCTGTGTGATTATCCATGATTGATTGTTCTAAAGATTATGCCTACCTGGTATAAATTTTCACCTTATACTCAGGTCTACTGTTTGGCTGGGAGCCATGGAGTTAGTTCAATTCCAGGCCTGAAAAGTGACTAGGGGTCACACATAGTCTTGAGGGTTTCACCAGTCTCTACCAGATCAGCAAGCCTGGCCTTTTTCATAAGCTCTTGCTGGTTCAGAGAGGGTATCCCAGAAAGAGCCTAGGTTTGGGAGGCTGTGATTAGCAGTCACTGACTTGTTAAAGATTTTTAAAGACAGAGCAAAACCACAATGAGTTGAAGGAAAATTTTCAACTTCAGATTATATAGCACTTTCAAATGAAGGGGAAGTGTTAGAGATTTATTTTTCTCATTATCATAAGTTGTTGTTGTTGTTATGTGCCGTCAAGTCGGACCCAACTCATAGCGACCCCTCCTTGGGATTCCAAGGCAGTATCACTACGGAAGTAGATTGCCCAACCTTCCTTCCGAGGAGTGGCTGGTGGGTTTGAACCGCCAGTCTTCTGGTTAGCAGTCAAGTGCGTTAGGCACTATGCTGCCAGAGCTCCTATCATAAGTTAGCATCCTGTAAAGAAAGATTGCAATTTGGAATAGTTCATGAAAATAATCAGAAGGGCATCGTAATAAATCTGGGAAGTAATTTGCTGTTTCAGCCTCTTGACCTCAGTGCTATAAAAATAAATGCCTTGTCCAATTTTTTATCTGGTTCTCAGAATCCAGTTATACAATAAATTCAATTCTCTTCAACACACTCTTACCTAGATTATTCACAAGGCAATTTATCAAGACTTGCTTTCTTGTGGCTGATCCTACTGCCAACATAAATTATTCTTGGATTGTATCATCCTCTATTGTTATTTTATTCATGTGCAACCTACATCCTCATGGGAGCTAGGAGAGTTGCCATTAAAACCCACCATTTAATTACCTGTCTTCCTCCTTCTGCTGAATATATAAGTCAGCTGTAGAGACAAGCTCATTGTTTCATTCAAAAACATTGGTGAGTAACATTGTTTTCAAAGAGTGTACACTCTTAGGAAGGAAATCATTATAATAATTATTATATTTGTTGCTGTTGTTGTTATGTGCCGTCGAGTCGGCCCCAACTCATAGCAACCCCTCCTTGGGTTTCCGAGGCAGTATCATTACAGAAGTAGATTGCCCAACCTTCCTTCCGAGGAGTGGCTGGTGGGTTTGAACCGCCAGCCTTCTGGTTAGCAGTCAAGTGCTTTTAGCCACTATGCTACCAGAGCTCCTCCTAATTATTACAGTACACAAATAATTTAAGGCAAGACATGGCACAACAATCTAGAGTAATTTTTAGGAGGATCCTTTTCATCCAGGAAATGGAATAAATGATTTTTAAGATGAGAAGGGCATGCTAAGTAGGAGGAACTATGTGAGCAAAAGCACAGAGATAGAAAAGCA
Source organism: Orycteropus afer afer (assembly GCF_000298275.1). NCBI lineage: Eukaryota > Metazoa > Chordata > Mammalia > Tubulidentata > Orycteropodidae > Orycteropus > Orycteropus afer. Next base: position 9,967,788 of record NW_006921613.1, read on the forward strand.
CAGGGTATATTTGCCGTAGGTAGCAAGGCATCACTGAAGTTTCTAGGGCAAGGACAGTGCAGCAGGAACAAATATTAAGGGCTTGATATGTGTGAGGCAGTATTCCAGGCACTGGGAATTAAAAAAAAAAAAAAAATCCCTGCCCTCATGGAGCATACATTCTAGTGGAAAATGATAAGCAAACAAAAATAGAGCCCTGGTGGTGCAATGGTTAAGTGCTTGGCTGCTAACAGAAAGGTCTGCTGCTCATCAGTTCATCAGTTCCTCTGCACCAGAAAACACCTGGCTATCTGTTCCCATAAAGATTTCAGCCTAGGAAACTGTATAAGGCTGTTGTACTTTGTCCTATAAAGCGACTATGACTCAGAATTGACTTCATGGCACACAACAACAACAAGAACAAGCAAATAAAAGTATTTTAAAACAAACAAACAAGAAAGCCAAAATCACTGCCATTGAGTCAAATCCCACTCATAGCGACCCCTTCTTGGGTTTCTGAAGTGGTATCTCTACAGAAGTAGATTGCCCAATCTTTCTTCCGAGGAGTGGCTGGTGGCTTTGAACTGTCAGCCTCTGGTTAGCAGTCAAATTTTAGATGGTGAAAAGTATTATGGAGAAAAATGAAGATGGAAGGGAGGAATAGAATGTGTGTTTGTGTTTGTGTGTGTGTGTGCCTGCATGTGTACTCTTGTACGCAAGCTATTTCAAAGAGGATGGTTGTATTATGTCACTCAAAGGTCATATTAAAGCAAAGGCCTGAAGTGTGGGCTTCAGCCATGTAGGATATCTGGGGGAAGAATATTCCAGGCAGTGGAAGCTTTAAGGGCAAAGGCTCTGAGGAGGGAACATGCTTGGAATGACAGGGGAATAGCAAGGAGTCCACTGTGTCTGAAGCCAAATGAGTGAAGTAGAAGAGGAAGAAATGAGGCCATAGGTATGGTGGTGGTCAGACCATGAAGAGCCTTACAATCACTCTAATGACTTTGGCTTTGACTTAGATGAGAAACTTTAGTGGAGGATTTGAAGAAAGGAGTGACATAAACTCTGACTTGAGATTTTGTGGCTGACTCTGGCTGATTAGGAGGTTATTTGCTCCAGAGATTTTGATCAAATTCTGATCTGATTTGTAGAGGCCTGAAGATCCTAGTTTTAAAAGTATCCCACATTGAGAACCACAGCTTTAGAGCTTACGATATGCTCTCACATTCCTTACCTGGAGCCTCTCAACAACATGATGCAATGCGCAGATGAAGAAATTGAGGCCTAGAGAGGTATGAATGACTTTCAAGGACACAGACCAGTGAAGGACAAAGTTAGGACTTAAATTTAAATTGTCAGTGCTTAGTCCAATGCTCTTGCCATCATACCACCGATATGATCAATGGGACCTTTTTTTTTTTTTTTTTTAATACCTTTTTGCCATTAATATGTAGGAATTTGGGTAGATTTATCTTAGGTGCTCTGGTGGCATAGTGCCTAAGGCACTTGATTGCTAACCAGAAACCTGGCGGTTCAAACCCACCAGCCACTCCTTAGAATGAAGATTGGGCAATCTACTTCCATAGTGATACTGCCTTGGAAACCCAAGGAGGGGTCACTATGAGTCAGATCCAACTCGATTTATCTTAGATCCTGAAAACACACAGATATTACCTCCAGTAATTTTTATTACACCACACATCTCTCAGTTTGTTGTACTGTCGTGGCTTTCATATTGCTATGATGCTGGAAGCTATGAGGCTGGTATTTCAAATACCAGCAGGGTCACCCATGGTGGACGGGTTTCATCAGAATTTCCAGACTAAGACAAAAAAGAAAGGCCTGGCTATCTATTTCTGAAAATTAGCCAATGACAACCTTATGGATCACAACAAAACATTTTCCAACTCACTTGCTTTGGATACATCATCAAGAAGTATGGTAGTTAAGTTTGTGTGTCAACTTGGCTGGGCCTGGTTGAGTGGCTGGGCAGCTGGATGTAGTATTCCCCGTGATGAGACTGGTAATCAACTCCATGGTAGAA
>NW_006921613.1:9970440-9971805 GCF_000298275.1 Orycteropus afer afer
GGGTTTGAACTGCCAGCCCCCTGGTTAGCAGTCAAGTGCCTTAGCCACTATGCTACCAGAGCTCCCAGAGTGGCACTAGGTAACCAAAATAAGAGGTGTCAATCCTTACAGGAGGACATTGTATTTGGTGGAGTAGAGGTCAACAAGGGTGTAGAAGACCCTCAGTGAGAAGGATTGACACAATAGGGCAATGATAAATTCCAGTATGCTGGCGATTGTGAGGATGAGGCAGGAATGGTTAGCATTCCATCCACTTGTACATAATAAGGTCACCATGAGTTGGAGACAACTCAATGGCAGCTAATAACAATTTTTGGTTAGTACTATATTTAGCTTTTATTCCATGATCTGTCACTTAACCACCTTCTTGCTATTAGATCATATTACTGTCCTAAAATCATATTACTGCATAAAATAAGAATATAGTCAACTTCAGCTGTGTTCTGGTCTTCATATTTGGTCAAAATCTGCTTTTCACCTATACTTCCAGTCTTGGCCTTTTAAAAGGCAAACTGTCAAATGCTTGTTTCATCTTCTGGCAACTCTAAACTTGGTATGGCTTTTGATCAGATGATCTCACTGGTTGGTCATCATATGTAATCATAATCGCTATGCAAGTTATCAGAACTAGTTATGTTAGTCACAGTTATTGTTAATAAATGAATATCCACTTTCAAACATAGATAAGCATTTTGGATTGAACTCCTTATGTTAAAATTCTATTAATAGTTTAAATATAGAGTAAATTTGCAGTAATAATGGTGGTTGTGAAAGTTGTTAAATTTATGTAAAAATTTATTGAGAAGTTTCAAGTAAGTACAAAAATAGGGAAATACTTGCAAGTGAATACAATTATGAAGAAAGCCTGGCTAGATAACTTTAGGAAGACAATTCTATTCTTTTAACCACACACACACACACACACACACACACACACACACACATATATATATATACAATTTAATAAATAATAATATGCATCCATAAATAAACAAACATTAGAAATTAAAATGCTTAAGTGTTACCAGAGTAACAATCTTAGGTCTGTATTTGAAAATATTCAGAAAGCATCTTCAAGTAGAGACCAAGATTCAGTTTCTATTATTGTTTTGTGCCATTGAGTTGGCTCTGACTCATAACAACACTATGTATAACAGAATGAAACACTGCCTGGTCCTGCGCCAGCATGACAATCCTTGCTATACTTGAGCCCATCGTGGTAGCCACTGTGTCAATCCACCTTGTTGAGGGCCTTCCCCTTTTTCGCTGACCCTCCACTTCACCAAGCATGATATTCTTCTCCAGGGAATGGTCCCTTCTGACAACATGACCAAAATAGGTGAGATGAAGTCTGGCCATTCTCTC
>NW_006921613.1:9972495-9993577 GCF_000298275.1 Orycteropus afer afer
ATAGTTTGGTTATCCATTCTTCTGTTGATGGGCACATAAGTTGTTTCCATCTTTTTGCTACTGTAAATAGTGCTGTGATGAACATGGACGTGCATATATCTGTTCTTGTCTTGGCTCTCACTTCTTTAGGATATACACCTACTAATGGGATTGCTGAGTCAAATGGTATTTCTAATTCCTACTTTTTAAGGAATTGCCATACTGCTTTCCACAGTGGTTGTATGATTTTACCATCCTACCTCATCTTCTGATTTCTTGACTCCTGCTTCCATGGGTGTTGATTGTGAGTCCAAGTAATATGAAATCTTTAACAACTTTACTCTTCCCTCCATTTATCATGATGCTGCTTATTGGTCCAGTTGTGAGGATTTTCATTTTCTTTATGCTCAAGTGTAATCCGTACTGTAGATTTCAGCCTTTAATCTTCATCAGTAAGTGTTTTGAGTCATCTTCACTTTCAGCAAGAAAGGTTGTGCTGTCTGCATATTGCAGGTTGTTAATGAGTCTTCCTCCAATTCTGATCCCACATTCTTTTTCATATAGTCCAGCTTCTTGGCTAATTTGCTCAGCATACAGATTGAATAAGTATGGTGAAAGGATACAACCCTGGTACACTTTCTTCCTGATTTTAAACCATGCAATATCCCCTTGTTTTGTTTGAATGGCAGCCTCCTGGTCTATGTACAGGCTCCTCATGAGCATAATTAAGTGTTCTGGAATTCCCATTCATCTCAATACTATCCATAATTTGTTATGATCCACACAGTCAAGTGCCTTTGCATAGTCAATGAAACACAGGTAAACATATTTCTGGTCTTTGCTTTCAGCCAAGATCCATCTGACATCAGCAATGATATCCCTTGTTCCATGTCTTCAAATCCAGCTTGCATTTTTGGAAGTTCTCTGTCAATATACTGCTGCAACTGTTTTTGAATTATCTTCAGCAAAATTTTACTTGCATGTAATATTAATGATATTGTTCAATAATTTCCACATTCTGTGGGAACACCTTTCTTCAGAATGGGTACAGATAAGGATCTCTTCCAGTTAACTGGCCAGGGAGCTGTCTTCCAAAGTTCTTGGCCTAGATGAATAAGTACCTCTAGTGTGTCATCTGTTTGTTGAAACATCTCAGTGGATATTCCATTGATTCCTGGAGCCTTGTTTTTCACCAGTTCCTTCAGTGCAGCTTCAATCTCTTCCTTCAATACTATCAGTTCTTGATTATATGCCACCTCCTGAAATGGATGAACATAGGCCAATTCTTTTTGGTACAGTGACTGTGTATTTCTTCCATCTTCTTTTGATGTTCCCTTCATCATTCAATATTTTGTCCATAGAATCTTTCAATATTGCAACTTGAGGCTTGAAGTTTATTTCAGTTCCTAGAGAGATTCAATAAATCATCTTTGAATAAAATATGCCCAAAAGATGAGAATCCCCAGAGGGGATGAAAGGAAACGGGAAACCAGGTTGGAAATGGGGAGAGTGCTGACACATTGTGGGCAATGTAACCAATGTCGTAGAACTCTTTATGTACAAGCTATCAAATGGGAAACGGATTTGCTTTCTAAACTTTGACCTAAAGTACAATTTGAAAAACAAAACAGAAAGGAAATTGATTGAATCATCTTCATTGGCCAAATCTTTAAGTCCAGGAGTTGAAGAAGAGATAAAAACTTTATTTTAGTCAGTTCCTATTAAAAAGGAAAGGAAGTCTAATAACTGGTGGTGACATTACTATCATAAGTACTCTATACTGGTATCACTAGTCAAAAATTATCTTGCTCCTCATCTGATCTTAGTTGAAAGTAAGCTTTTACTTAAAATCACAATGTGATTTTTGTGTATCCTGAATGCAGAAATTATTCCTGCATTACATCAAACTCTAAAATTAGGTTGCTAAAATTTTAGAGTTTTTCAATAATAATTCAATTTTAAAATAAATGTGTAATTTATTCTTATATCCCAAAAATTAAGTATTAATTGGAACATTTATCAGCATTCAGCCAAAATGTGAATTCAGTGTACTTCTTCAAAATCTTCTAAATGGCTTTTAGACTTAAAATTAAATAAAAAGTCCATACCATGGTCTACAAGTTCTTATATCCAGCTTGGCTCTAGTCTCCCATTGCATACATTGTTTATACCACTCTTTCTCTCCCACCATGCCCCAGTCACAATTGCCTCCTCCTTTCCCTTCCTTCTCCAGTGCCACGAGTTTTCACTCCTAGGGCCTTTTCCTATTCTTCCAGTCTCAGCTTAGATATCTCCTTAAAAGATCACCAGGAGAAATGAATCCAGAAAGGCAGAGAAGAGAGTTCAGCCCCTTAGTTCAGATCTCAGCTCAGATGTCACCTTGCTATCTAAAGTATATCCCTCCCTCTCCACTTGCTCTCAAAGTATCATGTTTTATTTCCTTCATAGCACTCATCTCTTCCTGAAATTGTTGTTGTTGTTGTTGTTATGTGCCGTCGAGTCGGTCCCGACTCATAGCGACCCCTCCTTGGGTTTCCGAGGCAGTATCACTACGGAAGTAGGATTGCCCAACCTTCCTTCCGAGCTTCCTGAAATTACCTTCTTTATTTATATGCTATTGTCTATCTCCCTGACAATAAACTGTAAATTACATGAAAGAAGGAACTCGGTCTGTCTTGTTCACTGTTGAGTCTCACTACCTAGACTAGTGCCCAGTATGCAGCAGGTTGTCAGTGAATGAACTGTAGTGGTTACGTGCTTGGCTGCTAATCAAAAGTTCACCATTTGAACCCACCAGCTGCTCGGCAGGAGAAAGATGTGGCAAATTGCTTCTGTAAAGACTACAGACTTGAAAACCCTACATGGCAGTTGTACTCTGTCTTACAGGGTCGCTATGGGCTGGAATCAATTCCATGGCAATGTTTTTTTTTAATATGATATTAAATTGATACTTTCAGTATTTTGACTTGGTCCCTAAAGGACAGTACATTGGATACCAAGTGTCCCACATTCTAAGCTAGGCATTAGTTTACCCTTGAAAAATATTGCAAAAAATTGTGGCTCAGCATTATTCATCACTCACCTCCAGCTTATAGAGGGTAGGGGAGGGGTGAGGGACAGAGGACTCATGAAGAGTATTGCTTTGGAGATACCTGATCCTACCCACACCTCCCATGGGGGACGAGAGAAAGAGAGAGAGAGAGAGAGAGAGAGAGAGAGAGAGAGGTGCTTCCCTTACCTCAAGCCACGTAAGAGGAGCCTTCAGGGAAACCCCTGAAGAACTTGATACATGTCTCCTGGAGTCTGGGAGAATATAGAAGAAACAGGGTATGATACTTTCCTGAGAAAACCAAAGGCAGAGTAGAGAGAGAACAGCATTGGGAACAAGCTGCATTTTTGCAGACTGTGGATACATGAGTTTTCCCAGGGGAATGTGCAGTAATGTTTGCAATTTACTTTGAACTGCACCAAAAAGAAGATAGGTTAATGGATGCATAAAGGGATGGATGGGTGGATGGTTGGATAGATATGGGATAAAGCAAGTGTAGCAGAACATGTCTATGAATCAGTAGGAAGGAATTTTTCTTGAAGCCATTTTAAAAGGGATTGCAGCTAAGAAGGCTGTTTTGCTGAATCCCAAGAGAATAACCAGAGGGTTGAATCAGTCTCCAGAAACCCTAGAGAAAAGGGCTAGCACATATGTGGGTGCTGAGAAGTGTCTTTATGTTATAGTAATTGAACATCTGAGAAAGCCCATCACCCTCCGAGCTCTCACAGTGGAGTATTTTCTTCCCCTGAGCTCATACCTGGAGAAGTCTAAAAGCTTAACCAGAGATTGGTAAGGTGGAAGAGGTGGGGATGTATAAGGCAGGAACCAAACAGAGTGGATGACTCCCCTCCTCCACTGCAGGCTTCCAGCCAGAAGCAGCAGGACTCAGCTGGAGAAAAGGAATTTTTTTTTTTTTTTTTTTTTTTAAATTGTGATTTGGGTGAAAGTTTACAGAGGAAATTCATTTTCCATACAACAGTTCATACACATTTTGTTCATGACATTGATTGCAGTCCCCATAATGTAACAGCTCTCTTCCCACTTCCTCCTTGTGGTTACCCTTTCCCTGTGTCCTTCTTTCCTATGCATTCCTGCCCTTGGAGCTATTTCCAGGAGCTATTTCCTGGTGCACATACTGCCCTTCTGATCTCCTGTGGTTGATTGTTCTAAGGAATGTACCTGCCTGGTGTAAATGTTCACCTTATATGCCTGTATATTGTTTGGCTGGAAGCCATGGAAGTAAGTTCCACACCCAAAAAGTGACTAGGGGCCATGGTCTTGGAGGTTTCACCAGTCTCTTCAGACCAGTAAGGCTGTTTTTTTTTTTAATGGTTTTAAGATTTGTTCCACATTTGAGAAAAGGAAAAATTTTAATTTGGGATGAATTTTGCGTGACCTAAATGAGCCCTGGTGGTGTAGTGCCTAAGGCATTTGACAACTAACCAGTGCCTGGTTTAAACCCACCAGCCACTCCTCAGAAGGAATACTGGACAATCTACTTCCATAGAGATACCGCCTCGGAAACCCAAGGAGGGGTCACTATGAGTCGGAAGCAACTCTACAGCAATGAGTTTGGTTTTTTGGACATGAGATTTTATCCAGGACAGAAACAGTTGTAACCCTCAGAGAGTTAGAAGGGACAGTGGAGTAAAAAATAAAATAATTTTCTCCTTGAACTCCACTGAATCCTACTCATTCCAAAAAATGCACATGACCAACAAATGCCAAAAAGGACCTCTAGTGGCACAGTGGTTAAGGCATTTGGCTGCTAACCGAAAGGTAGGTGGTGGTTCAAACCCACCAGCCACTCCATGGGAGAATGGTGCGGCTGTTTTTTTTTTTTTTTTTTTTTAAAAAAAAAACTGCTTCCATAAAGATTTATAGCCTTGGAAACCTATGGGGCCAGTTCTATTCTGTCCTATAAGATCACTATGCTTTGGAATTGAATTGATGGAAGTGGGTTTAGTTTTTTTTTTTTGGCTTACTAAATTCCAACCCTGGATGAAAGAATCCCAAGTTAATAGTATTATCACATGCTTATTTATTTAACAATTATTTATCGAGCACTTGCTGTGTGCCAGGCATTGGTCTAGTTGGGAGAATACGACTGTGAACAAGACAGACATTTGATATAAGTAGAGAAGTTTTAAAAGTCACTGGGGTGATGGTAACTGTGGGGAAAATAAAATCCCACTTCTCACACCAAACTGTAAAAATCAATCAAATCAATTTAGTAATTCTGTTTCTATCTGTTTCATATATGGTATGACACCAGCGGGACATACAGTACTTACTCCTCTGACCCTAACCACCTGGAGTTAGGTCAGAACTCACAAGTTAAAGAACACAGTCCTCCTGACTGCTGAGTCTACCCAAGACCTCAGATGCCAGCCAAGAGCTTGTAGTCCCATGACAAACAAAATTTCTCATCTGTTGGCTACAAATTGGGGTTTTTCCATTACCCTCAAAATGCCAGCTATAAGCTTAGGGGTCTTCAGGACTCCCTAGGACTTGTCCTCACTTATGACATGTTGGCTCTCAATATTCCCTTGGCTCAATAATTCACTAGAATGATGCAGAACTCATGGAAAGAACTATACTTACAAGTACAGTTTTATCACAGCAAAAGGGATACAAATAAAGAGACAAATAGGGCTAGGTCTAAGGGTTCCCAGTGTGAAGCATCCATGTCCCAAAAAGGGACCCATTGTTCTCCTCTGGAAAGAGCTCTGGTGGTGCAGTGCTGAAGCATTCAGCTGCTAACCAAAAGGTCTGAGGTTCAACTGACCAGTTACTCCATGGGAGAAAGATGTGGTAGTCTGTTTTCTTAAAGATTACAGCCTTGGAAACCCTGGAGCAGTTAGTTCTACTCTGTCCTACAGGGTGGCTATGAGTTGAAATTGACTCAATGATAATGGGTTTGGGTTTGGGTTTTTACCTTCTTTTATCCAGCACCTTTATTGGGACCTCATTACATAGGCTTGATGGTTGAATCACTGCCCCCTCTCAGAGGTCTGCTGATATCATGAGGTAAGTCTTTCTGGCCAGATGGACTCCAGAGTTTCTCAGTCTTTCCTTGTTATTCATGACCTTGACAGTTTTGAGGAGTACTAGTTAGGTATTTTGTAGACTGTTCTTCAATTTGGGTTTGGCTGATGTTTTTTATAGATTTGGATTATTAGTTTTAGGGAAGAACACCATATAATTGAAATGTCTTTCTCCTCATGTCATTCATAATAGGGTACATGGCATCATCATGATTTGTATCACTGGTGATGTTAACCTTAGTCACTTGGTTAAGGTTGTGTTTGCCAGCTTTCTTCACTGTAAAGTTTCTAATTTTCCCTTTCCATACTTTATTCTTTGGAAGAGAGCCACTAAGTGCGGTCCTGCTTAGAGGAGAGTGGAGGAGTATCTACATATCCTGCAGGAGGAGTATCTACATATATTATTTGGAATTCTTCTGGAAGGAAGATTTATCCCTCTTTCCTCATTTATTTACTCATTCAAAAATGTATTCATATTTAGTTCTTTTTTTTTAAAGTGCCAAGGGAACTTATTAATTTACACAAATAAAAATGCATTTAATTTTTAAACTAAGAAAATATACCAGTCATTTATTTGGCAAAGTATTTTGTTTGAATAACTCGAAACACCACCTTGATGTCAAGAAAATGCTGATTAATGGTATATTATAATACTTGTTTGAAGATGTATTCAGAGTTACATAATGGGGTGGCAGAGAGGTAGGAGAGGGGCTGGTCCACCTGGTTCATCCACCCTTCTCTACTTTTCACTCTATTGTAGCCTGGGGTTACAGTGAAAGTCCCAACAAGGGGAGAGGGAGGGGGGTGGAGTGGGATAAGAGGTAATCTCAAAGGTATGGTGGTGGTGTCTTTTTTCTTGGGTCAGGTATATTATGGTTAAGACCATCAGTGGTGAGACATTCTGAAAAGTTAGAGTTCTTTTTATCTTTCAATTGTGAGGAAGGATGGTCAGCTGTTAGTTCACATAACTGCATCTTATAAATAGCTTAGTTTTCCTGAGCAACTCTAAATTTATTCATCATTCACTGAATCTCGACCAGGTGTGATAGGCACTGGGAATACTAACATAATTAAGTCCTTGAGTTGCTCATATATGTGACATTCATACATACACACAGTTAAAATACCTATCTATCTAAAATTGAGGAGGCAGTAAAGTCAATAAAACTAAATAGAGAGATCTCCATGTGCGAATATAAATCTTTCTCCATAGAACTGTTTCTATTGCCAGCATTGATATAAACCTTATTTATATAACATAGCTCTTCTCACCAGGCCAAAATGGCAACATAATGTAGTCAGGGGCTTCACAGACCAACATTTTCATGAAATCTTATTCAAATAACATTAAACAACTTAGATCGACTGAAAAGGCATTCAAGTCTCTACTAATTTCTCCTGAGCCATGACAAAGCAAATACTCTCTTCCTCGGCTGTGGATCTCCATATCAGTCTCCCAAACAGCAGCCACTTCTTTCCTCCTTAAGTATATACTATACAGCTTGGTATCTTCCTCACTTGGGAGCTAACCAGCAAACAAGAATTCTTTGAAGATGTGTGTGTTTATGTTGGAGAGTTTGTCTAAGGAGATGCTCAGAGGGAATTTCTGAGATGTTTGTCAGTTTTGTGGCAGCCTCTGTCCTCAAGGACCCAATGAACTAGAAATAAAAGGAACTATCTGGTAGCATAGTGCCTAAGACAGTTGACTGCTAACCAGAAGGCTTGCGGTTCAAACCCACCAGCCACTCCTCGGAAGGAAGATGGGGCAATCTACTTCCCTAGTGATACTGCCTGGGAAACCCAAGGTGGGGTCGCTATGAGTCCGGTCCAACTCAACTGGCACGTAACAACAACAACAATAAAGTAAGTACAGAGGAAAGAGCAACATACCAGAGTATGTAATTAACTGTTGGGTGGTGTGATACAGACTCAGTAAAATCAGGGGTTCTGAGAAGAGCCAAATCAGCCTAGAGGTGGGCCTGGACATGGTCGACAGATTAAATAAGCAACAAGTACTTGTGGAACCTCGTGACAGGGTTTCTTTCCTTTGGCCATTCTGCGGCGTTTTCCTCACTTCATCTGGGTAACATAAGTAACTATTATATATACAGTGGGCAGCTAAAAGCTCTTCGAACATCACTTAAAAGGCGGTTTCGGATCATGGGCAGGTGTCTGAGGTCCCTGAAGGCTGAAATCTGAGTGCCCTGGGTCCCAAGAGGCGCTACTCCCTTCGGGTTTAACAGTCTAGCTGCACACTTAAGTCTCGCGCAAAGCGCAATGTGATCCCGGAACTCTGCTCCTGGGCATCTTCATCTGGCTTCAGTCTCCAGCTCGGCTAGCCCAGGCTCTCGCTACCCACTCAAGGCATTTGGCGTCACACCGCCCACTGCCCCTCTCTGTCTCCTCCCCGCTCCCTCGCTTTCCAGCTTGCCTCCATTTCCGACAACGCCTCCGGCCCAGTTAGGCCCTCCTCGGCTTCCGTCCCAGATGATCCCTCCCCTAGACCGCTGCCACCGCCTCCTCCTCCATCTCCTGGAGCTGGAGCCGCCTCCTCGGCCAGTGGCGTAGCCGGACTCGGTGTTGGGGCCAAGTAGATAGGGGTGGAGGCCCCGAGCCCGGTCTGGACCTGAGCGGGGGGCCATGGAGAAAGCGGCCCGAAGCGCTCTCCACACCAACTAACGCGGGCCCGCTGCTGCTGCAGAAGCCATGGACCGAGCCCCCGCAGACCAGGTACACGGGCTGGGGCTGGGGCTGGGGCTGGGGTTGGGCCGGCCGGGGGCTGGGTACCGCCGCTTCCGCAGGGACCGGGCCTGGGACATCGACTTCGAGTTGTGACCCGGGCGGCCGTAGCTCTTGGGTCCTTGTGGGGTGCAGATCCACATTCGCCCGAGAGCCTGGCGGCGCTCGATTCTCCGGCATTGTTCCCAGGTGCTGCTTCTGGAGTGGACCCTTTTCAGCCCTGGTTACCTCCTCATTCTTGGGGGCTCACTGTCGCCCCTCCTTGCTGGCTTGGTGAAAGGGCCAGAGGCTCAAAGTTGTCCGTGCCCTCCCGAATTGGTGGTTTATAACTTGCAGGGAAAGAACCCTTTACTTCAGCCCCCCCCCCCTTCATTTCTGGAGTGTTTTCTAGATGAAAGGCTTTGCATCCAGAAACACCAAATGGGTGATAAACAGGTGAAGGAGAGTCTTTTTTTTTTTTTTTTTACATTACGGTCAGTTGAGCGAAGAATTGCTGTTGCAGTGGCTTTAGGGAGATGTTCCGTTTAAGAAATGAAACACTATAGTGTTGCCCCAGCCTCTTTTCTCCAGTTGTTTCACAAAAAATTATAATCAGTTACAAAAAAAAAGTTATGTTTTAAGGGTGTAGGACCCAAAGAGTGATTTGATTTCTGAGCCCGTTATCATATTCGAAACGTAGTCCTATTTAGTGTTCTTCTTTTTTTTTTTTTAATTGCAGTAAATTCTTGATTATCTATCCATACTAGGAGACACTGGGAGGCAGCGACCATGGCAATATAAAAAGATCTAAGCCGCTTCGCACCAAAGTTTCAGTTTTTCCATTCTCCAAACCTTTACCAAAACTACTTAATTATAGCCAGTTTGATGAACTCGAAGTTTGCTTATTATCCCTTCCCTTTTTTTGCTGAAGAAGGCCGTGCTTAGTGATAAACCAGGCAGATAGACGAGAGAGGAGAGGCTAATGATTTGCCTAATTACTTTACAGATGGACTAATTAGTACCTGAAAAAATGAGATACGATTTACCAGATTTCTATACTTGCGTATTTATGATTAATCAGAACAAATTTTTATTTTGAAAAAAGAAAAACTGGCAAAGTGCAACTTCCTACGTGACTGACTGAAAATGCAAATGAGCTTTTAAAAACAATACATGCAATTACACACAGAAAAACAGACACACTGCCATCGAGTCGGACCCGACTCATAACCCCTCCTTGGGTTTCCGAGGCGGTATCACTACAGAAGTAGATTGCCCAACCTTCCTTCCGAGGAGTGGCTGGTGGGTTTGAACCGCCACCTTTCCAGTTAGCAGTCAAGTGCCTTAGGCACTATGCTACCAGAGCGCCTTACATGGAATTAGCAAAGCAAAATTGATGTGGAACCTGTTAGAAAATATAAACAAGCTTTCCTGTGACCTAGATACTGTATACACAGCCTATATCTAGTTTAATTAAAAAATATGTTTTTTAAATTATTTGTCAAAGATGCCTGAGATTTTCAGGCCTGACAAATAGGAAATATCCTTGAACCTTTTCCTTCCTTGTGTGTTGTTAATGAAGGGTTAAACATTTGGGTCCTTCACCTCGGAGAACTGTAACCAGTAAGTAATGTTACCATACCTATACTTATGGTTCCTTTAATCATAGAGGAGATGTAATTAACTATTTTGATGATAACCTTTTAGCATAGTTACTTATCTGTGATTATCTTTCTAACAGCAAGTGTTCTGAGAAAATAGTTGAAACTAAGGAGTCCCATTTTCATTCTAGGTCTTTCCGAAGTCCATAACCAATTGAAACTTCATACAAATAAGGGTTAGGGGGAAAAAAATCTTGAAAGATTTTCTACTAAAGAGCCTTTTTCTTTTCTTTTGATCTGGTGCCTTCTGCCTCTTCTGCTTAATCCTAAGAGGAGAAAAATTTGAACCTTCTTTTCTCCCTCAGAACACAACAGAAACACCCAGAAAAGTGATGTGGCTTTGCTTAGTTAATGCTATAGCCAGTTAATTCAGGGATTCGTGAGCGTCCTGGAAGGAGTGAGCTGCATTTTTTTTTCTGGGATAAGAGTGTAGGATTTTTGTCCTGTTCTCAAAGGGGGCTATCATTGAAAACAGGCTAAAAACTATTAATGGTAGCATATGGGCTAGAATAGAGATTTCTCAACTTTGGGAAGTTTTTGATTTTTTTTTTTTTTAGGAGGGGTCGCTATGAGTCAGGGCCAACTCAACGGCACATAACAATGACAACAACATATCTTAGCATATTATGCCAAGTATTATCAGTCCGCTACTGCTCGGGAGTTAGGTCTTCTGGCAGCAGACTGATAATACTTGGCATAATGCGTTTTTCCCCCTTACTGGTTAGTGGAAGTGACATGAAGAGTACATCTTGGGGTTCGTAATGTTTATAAAGTTTTGGTGTTTCTATATTTAGGACAATATTTTTGAGACTTTCGTTGTTGTTGTTTAAAAAGTGGGCTTCCACAAAAACCCAGCCCGCTGCCATCGAGTGGGTTCTGACTCATAGCAGTCCCCCTATTGGGTTTCCAAGGTGATAAATCTTCACAGAAGTAGATTGCCCCATCTTCTTTTCATGTGGATTTGAACCACCGATCTTCTGGTTAGCCTTAGGCACTGCACAACCAGAGCTCTTTTATTAGTAGTCTTGTTGTTGTTGTTATTTGCCATCGAGTCAGACCCAACTCATAGCGACCCGTCCTTGGGTTTCCAAGGCAGTCTCACTATGGAAGTAGATTGCCTACTCTTCCTTCCGAGGAGTGACTGGTGGATTTGAACCCCCAGCCTTCTGGTTAGCAGTCAAGTGCCTTAGGCACTATGCTACCAGAGAGGTGGCAAAATACTCAAGGTTTTATGTCCCTTTTATATTACCACAAATCAAATAATTTAAACATTGGGTTAATTTTTAGTACATTAACATTAGACAGACTTTAAAAATTTATTGGTTACTGTTGTTTTTAACATTAATGCAATGTGCTTTTCACTAATAAGGGTTCAAAAATTACTGGGCTTATAATTGTTTTCTCTGAATAATTTATGATCTTCAAACATCATTGGCACTCCAAGCTAAATATATTTAAGGAAGTTACTATTTGTTTATTATTCAGTAATACTTATAATAGTTATAATAGTAATTATATACTTATTATAGTAATATAATAGTTGGCCTTTTATATTTAGAGATGAGTAAATCTTACCAGCTTTTAAAAATAATACTTTTGTAATTAAGCAAAAAATTAATGCATTCTCATTTATAGAAAATACAACTTGGGAAATTTAGAAGACATTTCCAAAATCCTTGGATTATAGAGAAATAAAAAGTACAATTAATAGGTTATTGAAAAAGTAAGAACAAAAAAATAACCATACATGAAAACTCATGGGATATGGCTGAAGCTGTTTTCTGAGGCAAATTCATAGTCATAAGTGCTTTCATTAGTAAGCAGTTTTAAATGAAAATAAAAATTAAGCATCCAAGGCAAGAAGTTACAAAATCCCTTCAAAGCAGGAGAGGAAATAATAAATATATAAGCAAAAGTTAATAAATTGGGTGATCCAAAATCTAATGTTAAATCCAAAAAGTTGGTGCTTAGGAAACTACCATCATATTTTAACATTAGATTCTGTCAGTTTTAAGAAAGGAGGAAAAATGTATGGAGAACTAAGCAAGTGAGCAGAGTCAAAATTACCTTTTCCCCCTCTGTGTTGGCATAGTGCCTAAGGCATTTGACTGCTAACCGGAAGGCTGGTGGTTCAAACCCACCAGTCACTCCTCCGAAGGAAGATTGGGCAATCTACTTCCATAGTGATGTTGTTGTTGTTATGTGCCATCGAGTCAAACCCGACTCATAGTGACCCCTCCTTGGGTTTCCGAGGCAGTATCACTACGGAAGTAGGATTGCCCAACCTTCCTTCTGAGGAGTGGCTGGTGGGTTTGAACCGCCAGCCGTCTGGTTAGCAGGCAAGTGTCTTAGCCACTATGCTACCAGAGCTCCCTCCATAGTGATACCGCCTCAGAAACCCAGGGAGGGATTGCTAGGAGTTGGATCTGATTTGATGGCTGTGTGTTTGGTTTTGGTTTATGTGTTCTGAAGTCTTGTAAAACTTAAACATATAAATACTGTAGCTTGTTTTGGTTTACTTTCAGTATAAGCCATTCCAGTTAGAAAACCAAGACACCCAGCAGGTATCTCTTAAACAGTAATCCTTTTTTCAGTTAGACGACGTTTATTTTATTTTTGTCCATAAACCAAAAAAACCGAACTCATTGCCATCGAGTCGATTCCAAGTCATAGTGACCCCCTTTGGGTTTCCCAGGCAGTAAATCTTTACAGAAGTAGATTGCCCAGTCTTCCTTCTGTGAGTAACTGGCGAGTTTGAACCACCAGTCTCCTGGTTAGCAGCCAGGTGCCTTAGGCACTACAATAGGATGGAAAAAATCTTAATGTTTGATATATTTTTATACAGTGTTTGATACATTGTCATCCTAAGAAGGTGTGAAAGGCTTTTGTGGTCATACTGTTTCCATGTATGTGTGATACCTATTCTGAAAGTTTGGTGCTTTATGTTCTACTTTAGTTTTGATTTGAAGTAGGTGTCTTTTTTTTTTTTTGCATTCATTTGGACACTTCATCTGAGGAGTTTAGTGTACATTTGCTGCTGGTATGTGTTTAGTGCTAGTGTTTACCCAGTTTTTCCAAACCAGTTTAGGTTATTGCTTTTTCCAGTATGATGTGTTCAGTATATATTTGTTGAATTATTTAGGCTCCCAAGTATGAATGCATTTGTTTAATAATATAAGCAAGATTATAATAGTTGCATGTTCTGATAAAATCTTGGGTTTTCTAGATTATTCATATAAAAGAAATTTTATTATTGACATTTACTTTAATATAGACAAAATTAGAGATGAGTATGAAATCACTTAAATATTTTTCTGAATACAGATTTTGAGGATTATTATGATTTTTCAATAACTTGGGAATTTTTGTAATAATTTTGAAAAGATACAGAATTTTACAGTGTAAAGAGTTTTTTCTTTCTGATCTGAAGCAAATAGTACAAGAATAGCTAGATTTTTTTTTCAATGTAGTTTAGACTTATTTTATATTTATACCTTAAGGAGACGACAGCTCTCTGCTATAAGTTAAGATGACTAAAAAATAAAGCTTTGTGAAAGTAGAGAGACTACACACAAATTCAGACTGAGGAATAAAATCAGTGTGAAATAGCTAGTCTAGATAATTTTTTCCTAGCATTTTCTTGTCCCCTGTGCAAGTTTTTGATTTCTGTGCTTATGTAATCGAAATACTGATAAAATCTGCTGTTTTTAACGTAATGTTTATGTGGGTTTTATTATATAGAATTATAAGATGATTTCAGTATCTTAACATTGCTTTTCAGATCTGAAAACAGCAGATGCTGCATTTTAATGTGTGGTACTGGAGGCCCCAAAGTCACAGTAAACAACCTTTAAAACCAAACAGAACTGTAGCTATAGGAGAAAGTTTGCCAGTCTGTTCCTACTAGTGACATCTTCTGTTTGTGCAGCTGTTGACTTCAGCAGCTTTTCTTTCTGTTTTTTTTTTTTTTGGGGGGGGGGCGCTAAAAACAAAGGGTCATTTCATTGTGAGTTTTATTATTGAACTCTGATACTCAGAATAGGACTTACCTTAGAAACCAGTAAAAACTTTTGTACTTACAGGTAAATACTTTGTATCTGTGCAGACATTAATTATAAATTATACATGGCATTGATTGAGCACTGGATTGTTTTAAATTAACAAAACTCATTATAAAGTACAAATGAAACTGGTTGTAAAAACAAACAAATGAACGAAACAAACAACAAACCCTCATTCCAGCCTTTGACCTGAGCAAGAATTTGAGTATGTTGTTACCATAGTAATTTATAAATTGGTGACTTTTTTTTTGGTCAGGAGAATGTTCTTTTTAAAATATCTTATTTCATAATTATGTAGTACTGTTCTTTCTTTTCATTTTAGACTGAGAATTTGATGTACTCATATTCCTTGCTTTAAAACAAAAAAATAAAGCCCTAATGCCTAGTAGTCCAGATTTACAAAACTGTTGAGAAAGTTTTTATGTTCAAAAAGATTTTTTGATTTTTAAAAGAATTCATAAAAATATTTTAGTACAGTTAAAATGTGTCTTTAAAAGAAATCCCTTAAATTCCTCATTTTTTATCAATATCTATGAGTTTTTAAAGCAAGTTACCATTATCTGTGAATTACTATTGAAAATAGACATTTCCATTTGAGGAGACATTTATTAGATTGATATTTTGTACCATATATAAATAAGCTTTGCGTTCCAGTAAATATCACAGAAAATTACTAATATTAATGTTGTTATGTGCCATCGAGTTGGACCTGACTCATAGCGACCCCTCCTTGGGTTTCCGAGGCGGTATCACTACGGCAATTGATTGCCCAACTTTCCTTCTGAGGAATGGCTGGTGGGTTTGAACCCCAGCCTTCTGGTTAACAGTCAGATGCCTGAGGCACTACCCACCAGAGCTCCTAGTACTATTAATAGCAGTTGAAAATGTTTTAACTTTTTATGTTGGAATTCAAGAAACTACTACTAGTTCACAAATATTTGTGTGATTACTATATGTAGTCCTGGAAGAAAAAATGCGGCAGTCTGCTTCCATGAAGATTTACAGCCTTGGAAACCTAATGGGGGTCACTATGAGTCAGAACCAACTCGATGGCAGTGTTTTTTTTACTCTGTGTCCTTCAGATTTTTGTTAATAGGACAGTCGTAGACTTGGAAGTTAAATCTAGTAGGGAGGAAGTGCATTGAATTAATACTGCTGTGTAGTTCAGTTGTCTTCCTTTTACCTTTTTTATAGAAGCATTTCAGAATATTTACAGTGAATTACTTTTAGAAAACTTTATTTTACTGAATTAAGGCAATTCATTAAGCATAGCAAGTTGTGTCTTTAGATGATTTTTGATTTGTTAGAGTGCTTTTGTGAAAAACAAACTTGGAATTTATTCTGAGGTCTGTGCTTTGATGGGAGTTTCTAATAATGGTTTCTTGGAAAAATCCTGATTAGCACTACTGCATCGAGGTACAGGTATCCTTTGCTTTTCAGAAGTTCTCTTTAGGTCCCTTTGCTTTTACTAAAAGCAGTTGACTGCTAACCAGAAGGCTGGCAGTTCAAACCCACCAGCCACTCCTCGGAAGGAAGGTTGGGCAATCCTACTTCCGTAGTGATACTGCCTCGGAAACCCAAGGAGGGGTCGCTATGAGTCGGGGAGACTCGATGGCACATAACAACAACAACAACAGCTTTTACCAAAGACCTATATTAGTACCTTTTATCACTAATGGAGAGAAATCTGAAATTAGTGTTTAGTGTGTATTTAGCTGCAAGGTGTTAAAGAGGCAGCTTGCAACCCAAGCCGTGCTTTCCCGGGAACTCAACGTCAAGCCACCGTAGCTTTTTACTGTGCCTTTGAACCCTATGTGTTAGTGTTATTTTAGGTTTTATATGTTATTTGGTACGGTTTGTTAGGTTATTCTTTGGATCTAGAAGAGCTAAAAAATTTTACCATGTAAGTAATTCTTCACTTTATGCCATTTCAGTTTATGAAAGTTTTCATAGGCATGCTCAACTTTTGAATAGCAGGGGAAACCTGTAATTGATTTTAGTGGTTGATATATTGGCTTGCTTTTCACTTACTGGTTTCATTGAAAAGTAATGTTTCAAGTAATGTCTTTTTAGATTGCAATATTTATGAGGTTTCTATTAGTCCGCTTTTATTTTTGTAGACTATACCTGTAGATTTTTTTTTTTATTACTTCTAAGCTTGTTAAGTGTGACAATTCCAGATAAGTACAAAATAATGTACAGCTTAATGAATTGTAAAGTGAATATCCAATGGCTGTCACTCAAATTAGGACATGAACTCTCCTGGGCACCTCAGAATCTCGCCAGATGTCTCCTCCCAATCACAGCTCCTCCTTTCTTAAGACTACCCCTATGGTACTTTCATGGATTTTACTTTTATATACCTCTGTTATCCATATGTGCTTTGCTAAATGCTATATAGTTTATTTTTTTCAAATGTCTTAAATATATGTATTTATTATAAGAAACTGATGAGCAGATTATTTTAACATGTTTTGGGATTGTGGTGGTAATACAGACCAAGTAAAATAGAGTGCATATTATGAATTATATTAATTTCCTTAGCTTGTCTACTGGGAAATTGAGGTAGTTCTCATTTTTTTCCCAGTTTAACGGTGAACTGAAGTTATTTCCCCTTTTGTCAAGCATTTTTTTCTTTAATATTAGACATTTTATTTCCTTTTGACTTAACAATATTAGTCTAATTTCCTGACATGTACAGAAATTACTCCTTTTATACTGTTCAAACAAAATAGAAAGTAATTATCTTTCAGGACTCTAATGATGTTTTTCCCTTAAGAAAATTAGTTAAAAATGCATTATTTAGTCTGAAGAGCTAGATTTCTTCCCACCAACTTTACCTTTGGACTCTGAAGTATGACTTCCTCTTACTTCTGATTGTGTTAACAGATTTGATTATGTAAGAATGATTCCATTGAAATATAGTAATCTTTGATAAGCTTTTTCTTATTTGATAGCTCTGTATAAATAACATGAGCATTGTTCACTTACTTAAAATTAACATTGCTGTTCCCTTAGAATGTTTTGACTACTGAGAAGAGTCCTAATTACTGTTTGTAAAGGCGAACTCTTGTTAAATTGTGAATTTATGTTAACGTTTTTTGCTCATTGGGTATTAATGCATCTCACTTTCTCTTTGAAGAATGTCAAGCTGTCAGCTGAAGTAGAGCCATTTATTCCCCAGAAGAAGAATCCTGATACAATTATGATACCTATGGCGCTCCCAAATGATAATGGAAGTGTTTCTGGTATTGAACCAACTCCAATTCCCAGCTACCTGATTACTTGTTACCCATTTGTGCAAGAAAACCAGTCCAATAGGTAATTTATTATTATTTATTTTTATTTCTTTCATATTAAAGACCTTTGACCTCTACTGGATTATTTTAAGTTGTTTGTAATCTATATTTAATAATGATAATATTTTTGTATTTGACAAAATGGCCAAGTGTACAGTATGCTAAATATTGGGTTTTTACCTTCCCAAACAGTATTTGAGAATTCAAGAGTAAACTAATGAGCAGGTTATTTTAACATATTTTGGGATTATTTTGCTCTGTCTGGAGTTAGTACAGAAAAGCTGTATGTGCTGCCTGCCTGCTCTCCTTTCCTCTCACATAGCAGTAGCAGCCTTCAGTGATGGGGCATCCTGGGACAGGAGAAATTTGCTGATGCTTTATGGGAGCTGCACATAAAAGAACCTCTAATACTGGGGATAAGATAGCAGTGGAAAGTTTGACTCTTTCTTCTCTTCCTTCCCTTAGACCTGGAGCCTTCTTCCATTTCCAAGGAAAGGAGCTAGGAAAATAGCTAGACTTTGTCATACTCTCTAGGAGAGTATGGCCTCCTTAGTAGGAGATCCTGAGACTAAGCGGAACAATGAGAGGTGGAGAACTCAGATCACCCTGTATAATGACCACCTTACACAGTGATCACCTTCCCCTGCTTATTTTCAAGGTTGTCACAACTGTCATTGGATGGGAACTTTGGACTCTCTTTGTTGGTAGATCCACCAGTCAGATGTTTTATTTAAAGGAGCTCTCGTGGCGTAGTGGATAAGGCACTTGACTGCTAACCAGAAGGTCAGCGGTTTGAACTCACTAGCTGTTCCGTGGAAGGAAGACTGGGCAAGGTGATATGCTTCCATAAAGGTTTATAGCCTCAGAAACCCAGTGGGGGTCGCTATGAGTTGTAAACGACTTGATGGCAGTGAGTTTTTTTTTTTTTTTAAGGTTGAAGGGAGAGCTACAAATAAGTAGGTACTTTTAGATTTTAGAGTGCAATAAAGCTGTCAAATTAGATTGATTTAAACCGTCATTTAAATTGTTATTTCATGTACATAATAATCTACTTACAGTAAGAGAATGTATAAGATGATGATAATTTTGTCCTCTCTACCAGAATTGGGAGCTCTGGTGGCGTAGTGCCTAAGGCACTTGACTGCTAACTGGAAAGCTGGTGGTTCAAACCCACCAGCCACTCCTCGGAAGGAAGACTGGGCAATCTACTTCCATAGTGATACTGCCTCAGAAACCCAAGGAGGGGTTGTTATGAGTTGGATCTGACTCGATGGCACTGGCTTTTGGCTTTGGACCAGAATTACTATGAAGCCAATTTTCTTCTTGTGGTAGAAGAGATTTTGTAGCAGTAATTTTAGACTTGCCAATAGATTTATTCTTAATTTTGTTTTGCAGACAATTTCCATTATATAACAATGATATTCGATGGCAGCAGCCCAGTCCAAACCCTGCTGGACCATACCTTGCTTACCCTATTATATCTGCTCAGCCTCCTGTTTCTACAGAGTATACATATTACCAACTGATGCCGGCGCCATGTGCCCAAGTTATGGGTTTTTATCATCCTTTTCCTACACCTTACTCTAACACCTTTCAGGCCACAAATACTGTAAATACTATAACTGCAGAATGTACTGAACGTCCAAATCAGCTTGGACAAGTTTTCCCATTGTCTAGTCATAGAAGCAGAAACAATAACAGAGGACCAGTGGTACCAAAAGTAAGTGACTGATTTTGAGTTTAATATTTGTTTTTAATACTAAAATAAGTAATTTTTTGCTTGTATCGATTTTTCTTTAATGCTGAAATTGACTATAAAACATTTCATTTGCTGTTATAAGATAGACAAGGATATATCATTTATTAAATATTTTTCCTGTGTTTTCTTATTGTTCCTTTCTTGAGTGCTGACAGGATTTACTGTCCTTTTTAAGTTCCTTTAGAGAGTTTTACATAAATAAAATATATAAATATTTTTTAATTATTTTAATTTAGTACTAAAAATTACATGACATCCCCACCAACATTGCTTCATAAGTGGTTAGTATGTATTTTATGCTAGCAATGTTGAATGGATAATGCACTCCAAAATATTTCAGTCTTTGGAAATCTGCTGGAGATATAGGAAAGAGTACTTGTGATTCATTATTGTTGTTATGTGCCGTCAAGTCCGGCCCGACTCATAGCGACCCCTCCTTGGGTTTCTGAGGCAGTATCACTACGGAAGTAGATTGCCCCATCTTCCTTCCGAGGAGTGGCTGGTGGATTTGAACCTCCAGC
The DNA here is from genome assembly GCF_000298275.1 of Orycteropus afer afer. NCBI lineage: Eukaryota > Metazoa > Chordata > Mammalia > Tubulidentata > Orycteropodidae > Orycteropus > Orycteropus afer. The sequence goes on from NW_006921613.1 coordinate 9,992,590, forward strand.
CTTCTGGTTAGCAGTCGGGTGCCTTAGCCACTATGCTACCAGAGCTCCCTGTGATTCATTAGATCCCTTCAGTTTTATTGACTGCTGTTATGTGAACTGTTTGTAGGAATAGCACTTTGTTATTCAAGGAGTGCTTTACAATTACATGATCAGTCTCTCAGGGTTGAAGAAAATGAAAGATAAATAAATGTATGAAACCATTTTATGAAGGATGAGCTTTTTGACTGGGTAAGAAAAAGAAATAAAGTCCTTGAAATCACAAGAGGATTAATTAAGGTTTATTCTAGGTAATTGTTTCTTAACTCTAAAAGATTACTTTTTCAGTGAGGCCTTAAGATTACAGCTAATAATAAGAGAAAAACATTTCTCAGCAGTTTGAGCTAATAGAAGGCATAGTGAATTCTTAGACTCATGACTATATCATCAAGCAGTTGATACTCCATAGATTCCATTAACCCCAGCTTCTTAAGTAAAAAGGCTTTGCAGTCTCCTGGCATAGTTTTTACAAATTACAGTGCAAATAAGCTGCTCTGAAAAGCTTTCAGTCTTTGTTCATGGAAATACTGTAGGTCAAGGGGAATCCTTTTGGGACCTCTGAGAATGAAAAGAAGTTAAGTGTTGAAAGTAAGATAATAATAGGTAACTCCCAGATTTTGAAGGAACATTTCTTAGAGTACATTCCTAGCACTTGCATTTAGGAAGTTAAATTGAGAATTCTGTTGTGTAATGTGAGGAATATTCATATTTAAAAAAGAAAGGAAAGAATCCGGTTCTTTACGTTTTTTTTTAACTTTGAAGCAGAAATTTCTGTTGCAACTTCATTGCTATCATGAAACTAAATTCTAGCCTTGGGATACGTCACCACCCTTTTTACTATCACTTTTAATAAAAATTTGCAACTCCATTTATGACATTATTATTCTCCTGTTATTTATTATTAATTCAGAAAATACAAATAACATTTAAAAGTGAATTCATATTTTATTAA
>NW_006921613.1:9994417-9995081 GCF_000298275.1 Orycteropus afer afer
TTTTTTTTTTTTTTAACTTAAATTAGCAACAGCTTTTACAACAGCATATAAAAAGCAAGAGGCCATTGGTGAAAAATGTAGCTACTCAAAAAGAGACAAATGCAGCAGGTCCTGATAATCGATCAAAAATTGTGCTTCTGGTAGATGCATCACAACAGACTGGTAAGGCAAGGATTTTTATCTGTTTTCATAAATTGACTGTAATTGTGGACTGTACTGCTTTTTAGGATTCTCGACTTTCATCCTCCCATTTGTCTTTCCAGTTTGTGAAATTCTCTAGGAAGGATTAAACAGTCTGTCCTTAATGTTCTCTCAGCTTGCTTGCTGGCTTATGTAAGTTTTCAGCAGGATTTGAGGTTTTCATACCCTTAAAGTTGTGGAGCAATTCAGAAATCATAGATGGAATTTTGTGGACATGATAGAAATTTGAAATTTGGGAAACTCATTTTGGTGGAAATCAAAATTGTATATGTTTCTGTAACTAGATGTAAATCCTTTCTAAAATATCCTAACATCCTGTAACAGTCTTTAGAAAGAACCTAGCAAGTTTTCTTTGCCATATCATAGCACACATCTGGACCAGACCTGTGAGTGACACCTGTTGTTGTTGTTGTTATGTGCTGTGGAGTCGGCCCCGACTCATAGCGACCCCTCCTTGGGTTTC
>NW_006921613.1:9995862-10025468 GCF_000298275.1 Orycteropus afer afer
TGGGCAATCCTACTTCCGTAGTGATACTGCCTCGGAAACCCAAGGAGGGGTCGCTATGAGTCGGGGCCGACTCGATGGCAAATAACAACGACATTCTTTCTCTGGTAGCACAGTGCCTAAGGCATTTGACTGCTAACCAGAAGCCTGGTGGTTCAAACCCACCAGCCACTCGTCAGAAAAAAACATTAGGCAATCTGCTTCTATAGTGATACTGCCTTGGAAACCCAAGGAGGAGTTGCTGTGAGTCGGAGCCAACTTGATGGAAATGAGTTTTTTTTTTTTGATTCTTTTACTCAGTTTCACCATTTTACAATTGCTTACATCCACTGGGAGCAGAGAAAGGATCTGTGAATCAGTTAAAAAATCGTTTCCCAAGTAGTATAGTCATTTCGGTGGTTTGTAGGGCGTAACTCAGTGAGATTAACAGATTCTAGCAAGTGCTAGGAGTGGATGTGGAAGAGAATCACAATATAACACACTACAAGAGTTTCTATGTTTTGGTATTTCCTGATTGTAGTGACCCATTTCAAATCTGACATGCTTTTAAAAATGATCCTTTGCTCCTTTAATTTGCTTATTAAGTCACTATAAAGACAACCTGCTAAAGCATGAAAATTTGAAAATGAAAAATAAAGGCATAATTTGTGTAAATGATTGTATACTCTTTCTGTGTATTCTTTATTTTCAAATGATGATTGTACGATCTATCAGTATTACTCTTTATTTTCAAATTCTGAAGATTGGTATCAATCACAGGTAGAATATTAGACTTTAAAAGCAATCTGTGTTTTTATTTGTAATCATTTTTAGTTTTTAATAGAACCTTTTATTATTTTAATACATTTAGTAAGGTTAGATGTAAGATAATATACAAAAGTTAATTGCATTTTGTTGTGCTGCCAATAAATAAAATTTAAGAAAAGATGCTATTTATAGTAACAATGAAAATACAGAATATCTGCAGTAAAAAATAATAAAAGATACATGAGATGTTTATGTAGAAAACTATACACTTTTATTGTAGAACATTAAAAACTAATGAAATACCTTGTTCATGTAGGAAGATTTGATTTGCAGATGTCACTTTTCCCTATGTGTGGATATTCAATGCAATTCTAATGAAAATTTTAGGAATTTTTGGGAGTCTTAGAAACTAATTCTGAAGTAGAGGACTAGTGGTTCAAAAAGACCCAACACATCCTTGGAAAGGAACTTTTTTTCCTAGATATTAAGCCTTACCAAAACAATGACTTGTAAGCCTCATTAATTCCTGTATGCTTATAATATCAGTGCAGTATGCATAAATAGACAAAATATGGTGGAGAGTACAGAAACAGACGTGTGTAAAAACATATCTGGAAGATGACAGTGACAGCATTCCATATGTCTCATTTATACCCTATGCAAATCTATTTCAGATGGATTTGGGACTTAACTGGGAAAATCGGTACAGAAGAAATTACAGGCTTTTTATTTTATGACTGCAGGAAGGGAACTTTTCTAAGATTAGGAATTTCTATTTACCAAAAGTAAATGAAATAATAAGTCACAAACTTAGAAATGATTTTACTCTGGTGGCATAGTGCCTAAGACATTTGACTGCTAGCCAGAAGGTTGGCGGTCAAACCCACCAGCCCCTCCATGGAAGGAAGACTGGGCAATCTACTTCTGTCAAGATTTACTGCTTCGGAAACCTAAAGGGGTTTGACAAACCTAAAGGGGTTTGTCACTATGAGTCAGAATTTACTCAATGGCAGTGGGTTTTTTTTTTTTTTTTAAAATTTTGTCTTGGGAAAAAGCTTACAGAGCAAATTGATTTTCCATACAACAGTTCAGACTCATTTTGTTTCATGACATTGACTGCAATTCCCCACAGTGTAACAGCTCTCTTCTCACTTCCTCCTTGTAGTTATCTCTTCCCTGTGTCCTTTCCTATGCATTCCTGCCCCTGACCTGTATCCCTATATAAATACTGCCCTTCTTTTCTCCCATCACTGATCATTCTCAGGAGTATATCTACCTGGTATAAATGTTCACCCTGTATGCCTGTCTGTTGTTTGGCTGGAAGCCATGGAAATAAGTTCAGTTCCAGGCCTGAAGGGATAACTAGAGGCCATCGTCTCAGTGGTTTTACCAGGCTCAATCAGATCAGTAAGCCTGGTCTTTTTTTGATTTTGAGTTTTGTTCCACATTCTTCTCTCACTCTATCCAGGATCTCCTGCACTGATTCCTTTCTGAGTGGTTGATGGTGGTAGCCAGGCACTATCTATTTTTTCTGGGCTCATGGCTATATAGGCTGAGGTTCTTATGGTCCACTAGTTGAAACTCACTCTTTGAAAACAATTTGGCAAAACGGTAGGAATCTTTTTATCTTTTGGCCTAGTTTTTTCACTCCTGTGAATGTATCCAAATGAAGTCTTCCCCTAGAAAGAAAAAAAGCTGTTTGATTAAAAATGCAAATTTCAGCAGTATACCAAAACAATGAAATCATCTCAGTGTGTAACAGCAGATCAAGAAAATTATGGGACATCTACATAATGAAATAATAATGGAGCTGTCTTATAATTATGAAGTCTTGTCATAACATGGTATATTAAGCAAAGCGAAACTCAAAATTTTATCAATGTTGTATAAAAATTAGGTATGATAGAAAAGAAAACTGGTGATTTCTTGGACTGGGAGAATATAAGAGACTTTCTTCTTTTACTGTCATTATTGGGATTACAATTTGTGAAATACAAAAATAACAAAATCCATGACGGGAAGGGCAGTGTACCAAAAGTAAGTGATCAACATGGCACTGAGGAGGAGGAAGACACAGAGGTACACAAGAGGTACAGACAACAAGATAAACCCTTTGACAGTACTGTGTTGTCAGTGATAACAAACATTAATTTGTGGGTGAATAGATGGGTAGACGGGCCGAATGATCAGGTATGTTTAGGCAAAACGGAATATACCCATGACCATATGTAAGGTTGGACAACAGTAGTTCTGCATACATATTTGTGTGTGCTGTAAGATTGTCCAAATATATAATAGAGCTAACAAGGGGCAAAGTTATGATAACTTCTTGGCCATCGCCAACTACCCCGAGGGAGTGAGTAGTTGGACCTGTGGACTTGAGACCATGGTTGCAGGGGACATCAAGCTCAATTGGCATAACATGCTACTCAAAAACATTGTTCTACATCCTACTTTGGTGAGTAGCAACTGGGATCTTAAAAGCTTGCAAGTGGTCGTCTAGATGGCAACAGTGGGTGTCTTCTTGTCTGGAGGAAGGAAGAATGAGGAAAATCAAAGACTCATGGAAACAATAAGTCTAAGGGACTAGTAGACCATGTGATCTTCAGCCCATGTGACCATGTGACAAGAACTAGATGGTGCCCAGCTACCACTATCAACCACTCAAAGGGATCAGTGCAGGAGATCCTGGATAGAATGGGAGAACAATGTGGAACAAAATTCAGAATCATAAAAAAGATCAGGCTTACTGGTCTGATAGAGCCTGATGAGACCCCCGAGACTGTGGCCCCTAGTTACCACTCAGGTCTAGAACTGAATCTTAGGCTTCCAGCCAAACAGTGGACAGGCATATAGGGTGAACATTTATATCAGGTGGATACACTCGATCAATCATGAGAGAGCAGAAGGGCAGTGTTTGTATAGGGAAATAGCTTGGGGTATGGCTCGGGATGGGAGTGGGGGACAAGAATGTATAGGAAAGAAGGACACAGAAGAGGTAACTACAGGGAAGAAGTGGGAAGAGAGCTGTTATATTGTGGGGAATTGCAGTCAATGTCATGAAACAAAATGTGTGTGAACTGTATGGAAAATGAATTTGCTCTGTAAACTTTCACAGAAATCACAATGAAACAACAAATAAAAAAACACAGTAGAAAAGTGAACAGATGCCAAATAGTCCAAAAGTAAAATTAACTAGTATTTCACAGCAGAGGAAACATTAATGGCTAAAAACATCAGAAATGATGCTCAACTTCATTATTAAGCAGGAAAATGTAAATTAGAACCCAAAACAAGCCATGTTTCTTAATATCCAATAGATTGGCAAAAATTAGAACCTGGAAGACAGTATCAAGTATTTGATGAATATGTGGATCAGTGGAAATACTTATATCCTTCTATTGGAGTGTAAATTATTTTAACCATCTAGGAAAATGTTTTGGCTTTACCAAGTGTGTTAGACTGGGTTCTCTGGAGAAACAAAACCAGTAAACCTTATATATATAGAGAAAGAAATTTATCTTAGGAAAATGGCTCACACACTTACAGAAGCTGGCAAGTCCAAAGTTCTTGGATCAAATGTCAAACTGGAGGCTTTTCCTGACTCACGCAGCTGCAGGGACTGAGGAGCTCAAGGTTGGCAGGTGGTATACTCCAATGAATGACGAATCCAAGAGCTCCAGGCCGAATGGTGGATTGTTTGCTCACGGACAGTTGTAGGCAGCACAATAGAATCCTGATGCACAGAAGAGAAATGTCTCTTTTCCCAGGATGTCCATAAATATACTGGAAGCAGGCCACACACCCTAGGGGAACTCCCTTTCGACGGATTGGCTGCTCAAAATGTATTCATCTGATCCCATCATGGGAATAACCACATCATGACTGCTGAAACCACACAGAATTGTGGTCCAGCCAAGTTGACACACAGCTGCAACTATCACACCAAGTTAAGTTGAAAATGGACATAGTCTTTATGTCCCAAAAGTATGTACCTTAGAGAAACATTCATATGTATGCCATTGTATATTCATGTGTATATGTACAAGAATGTTCATGACAGTATTGTTCTTAATGGTAAAAAAACCAAAACCCAGAAGTTCCCTCAGTGGTACAAAGAATATACTATATAGTATATTCAAATGAGGCATTCATTGGTGGTTCTTTCCATATGGCAGATCTGAGTTCAGTTATTGGCCATTGTACCTTATAAGCAGTCCCCACTCGTCTGTCAGTGGAGCTTGTGTGTTGCTGTGATGCTGAACAAGTTTCAACTGTGATTGACTAGTAAGAAATGCCTGATGACCTACTTCTGAAAATCAGTCAGCAAGAACACTATGGATCACAGTGATCCAGTCTGCAACAAGTTATAACAAAGGACTGAGCAGTGGTTCTTTTGTGAGTGAGGTTACTATGAGATGGGAGCCACTTGATGGCAGCTAAAAAGAACAACATTTATACAGAGGCAGTAACATTAATGAATTACAGTTACATGTGTGTGAATCTGAAAGCCAGTGTTGCTGGTGGAGAAGGGATAGAATGTCACAAAAAATATGTACAGTATGATTGCATTTTTATAAAGTTAAAAACTAAAATTACATGATATATGTTTTAGGAGTACAAAAATCTGGCGAATTTATGATGAAAAGGGAATATTAAACACAGAATTCAGAGTAGAGATGTAATGTCTGGATAGGAAGAGGATATAGTAGTGGAGGAGGGCACAGAGTAGACTTCACAGGATTATTGATGATGTTCTCTTTGAGTGATGGGTGCAAATATTTTATTCTCTTTTTATAAGAAAATATGTTGTAAGCCAATTTGTCAGGAACATCTTACCTTTCAATGATCTTAAAAAATTTATTTTTACCTCTTTGATCATTTACAAAGTTAGATATTTTTATTGCTTAATGGTAATTTAACAAGAACATATATATTTAGTTATCATAGAGAACTGTTATGTTTTCCTTGGCTTACAGATTTTCCGTCAGATATTGCTAACAAGTCTCTCTCCGAGAGCACTGCCACAATGCTCTGGAAGTCAAAAGGCAGAAGGAGAAGAGCATCCCATCCCACTGCAGAATCTTCTAGTGAGCAGGGGGCTAGTGAAGCTGACATTGACAGTGATAGTGGTTACTGCAGTCCTAAACACAGCAACAACCAATCTGCAGCAGGAGCTTTGAGAAATCCTGATTCTGGGACCATAAATGTATGTAGTGTTACCTTAATTTCTTTATCCATCATCTGTGTCAGTATTAATATTTGTGTCCTCTGCTAAAGTTTAAGTATCTGTTTTCATCAATAGTTCCTGTAGTAGTAATAACATGGTTAAAAATGTATCTTGTGTATTATTTTACTGTTAATATGAAAAATATTCATATGTAGAGATTGTGTTTTCTAAGATTGTAGTAAGTCCCCACTATACTAAATTATGAAACATTTTGCACAATATATAGTGTTGACTTTTAGATGGAAATAATTGTCTTTTTTCTTCCTTTTTTTTAGCATATGGAATCATCTATATGTTCAGGTACTTATTTTCTGCATAGTGTTTTTGCTTTACTTACTGTACTTTTTCTTGCCCATGTTAGAATTTTATTTTGAGCATGAAACTTGGCTGATACTGTAAAAAAAAAAAAAAAAATTTTCTGAAAAGATCATGTTAATTTGAAATGACAGCTTGGCTGATCAAATTTAAAAAATGCTAGTTTGGGATGTTCTGCAAGATGATACTTACTTTTACAGAGAGATGGAATACCACTTAAAGTTTATAGAAAAATTTCCAGTACTGCATTTGTAGTGACTGAAATTCAGTACATGAAGTTAGGGTCCAATCTTCTACGTTTTCTCATCTTTTGTAAGTAAATCATATTGTAAAATCTTGTTTGTTGCAGGTGGTGTAAATTGGTCCAATGTAACTTGCCAGGCAACTCAGAAAAAACCTTGGATGGAAAAACATCAGACATTTTCTAGAGGTGGAAGGCAAACTGAACAAAGAAATAATGCACAGGTAATTGGAATTGGGTTGGAGAAATTTGATGAGGTGTGAGATGATACTAGGAAATTACTGTTAATTTGTTAGCTGTAATAAAGGTATAGTGGTTAATGAGGAACCATGCCTTTAATTTCCCAAGATATGTTTTGAATTATTTAGCACTGAAGTAATATCTTACATTGTAATATATTACAATATATTGTAATATCTGCAACTTAATTTTAAAATAGGTTAACAAAAGAAGGAAGGAAGAAAATACAAAATGTTGACAGTAGGTAGTAGGTATGTGGATGTACATTCCACCACTTTTCTTCTTTTCTATATATTTAAGTATTTCATAGTTTGAAAAACGAAGCCTTCTAACCCTCCTTCATCTGCCATGACTTATTCCTAGTCATAAATTTTAAAATCATTTTAATGCCTTAAATATTCTTTGAATTTCAGTATTGCAACTTTGTCCACATATCTTTATTTGATTGTAAACACCATAGACCATACTTCTGTCATAGTGGCACTGACCTATTAATGGCAGTTCCTTAATGTAATGTGTCCAGACTGGGTAGGTTCCTGGCCTTGTGGAGTGTCTTCATTATCCAGTGCTGCTGTAACCCAAATATCATAACTGGGTGGTTTTAAAAGACAGGACTTTATTTTCTCATAGTATTTGTTAGCCATAGGCATTTCTTATGTTCTTTGGTTGTAGGCAGTCCTCACGAGGCATCTGTCTTGCCGTGTGTGTGTGTGTGTGTGTGTGTGTGTGTGTGTATGTGCGCGCGCCTATTTTGTCTTTATAAGTTGGTTTAGAATCTGACCTACACTGTTTGATGTCATTAGCATAATAAAAGAAACCCCTGTATTTTACAAGCAGGGCCTTATTAACGGGTATGACTCATTGCCATCGAGTGGATTCCGACTCATGGTGGCCCCCTTTGGGTTTCCAAGGCTGTAAATTCTTTACGGGAGTGTACTGCCTCATCTTCCTCCTAGGTTGAACCTCTAACCTTCTGGTTAGCAACCAAGTGCCTTACCCAGTATGCTAGCATAGCTCCTTATTAATAGGTATTGGGGTTAATATTTCAAGACATATTTTTGAGGGATACAATTTAGTACATAACAAGGAGCAAGGCTTTAGCTGCAGCTGCAGTAGAGAGAATGCAATAACTGTATCTGCCTGCATTGATTGTCTATAAAATGAGGGAGTTTATTTGGCCAGTATTTTAAAAAAATTAATGTTTTGTTGTCCTTGAAAGTACACATAACAAAACATGTGTGAACTGACAGTTTCTACATGTATAGTTAAGTGACATTGATCCTTCAAATTGTGTGAGAGGAACAAGTTAATAATAATAATAGATTAAATAAGGCCAAATACTTGCCTATTACTTTGCCTTCTAGAAGTGAAGTGCTTTAGATGTCCCTTCACGTTAATTAGGCTGTTAGGCAAACATGTGGACTATGATCCTTTCTTCCCTGTGGTTGTTACAAAAATGAGTCATTGTTGGTAGCAGTCTTGTGAGACAGTCTAGCTTTATCTGATTAAAAACAGAAGGCCTAAAATAGGAATCGTTTATATAGATAAGATAAACAAAAATCTACCAAATGTTTATGTAAGTGCTGAAATTCTATGTTGAGATTGTGACTGCTTGTCCTGCCAAGTTTGTAGTCTTGGTACTGTTGCTTTTGTTTTCAGTAGCCCACTTGAGAAGAAATAAGTAGTGAGATTGAAAAACATTTCCCCTTAGTCAAATTGGTGAGCAATGATAAAAAGAACAAAAAGGGAAATTATGCAAATACATACGGTATGCTGAGTTTTTTATTTCTCTTCATTCCAGAAGAACTGGAGCCAGGTTTGAGTAATGTGTTGGTTTCCTTTTCTATCTGTGATGCTTTGTTATGCATTTTAATATATATTTGTTTGATTTTTGACATACAGGTTTTTTTCTTTTTCTTTCAAGCCAAAATGTTTTTCCCCTTCAGCAATTTATGGTTTATTTTAGGCTTTGTTAGAAATAAAATAAATAGCCACTTTTATTTTCTGCTGTCTTATTACAATGTGGGGAGCTCTGGTAGCATAGGGCCCAAGGCATTTGACTGTTAACCAGAAGGCTGGTGGTTCAAACTCACCTGGGAAACCCAAGGAGGGATAGCTATGAGTTGGATCTGACTCGATGGCAGGTTTTTTTTTTTTAATATTATGTTATGTATCAAGACTTTGTTTTTGAGGTTTATTTTGAAGAATGGTATAAAATAAGTATTCACATTTCAGAATAGTTAATCAGTTGTCTTAACATTGTAATCCATTCTTTCCTTACTGATTTGTGTTGCCATTTTAATCATCTGCTAATTTCTTAAGGAGCCCTGGTGGCTCAGTGGTTAAAAGTGGTCAGCTGCTAACCAGAAGGTCAGTGGTTTGAACCCACCAGCTGCCCTGCAGAAGAAAGATGTGACAGTCTGCTTCTGTAAAAATATATAGCCTTGGAAACCCAATAGGGCTAAGTCTATTCTATCCTATAGGGTTGCTGTGAGTTGGAATTGACAATGGGTTTGGTTTGGTCTTTGGCTAATTGTTTATGTCCTAGATGCTATTTCTGTGCTGTTTTTTTTGTTCCATCTATCAGATTCTTGCACTTGGCACCATGCGAGTAATTATGGAGATTTTTTTTTTTTTTAAACAGTGTTCTGAAACAGTGTTTGAACATATTTGATGATGTGATGTTTTTGGGTGCCATCAGTTGACTCTAACTCATTGCAACTGTATGTACAACAGATGACCTGGTTGTGCCATCTTACTGAGGATTGTCTGCTGACCCTCCTCTTTACCAAGCATGATATCCTTCTCTGTGGAATGGTCCCTTTTGACCACCTGACCAAACTAGGTGAGAAGTCTGGCCAGTCTTGCTTCCAGGGAGCATTGTGGCTGCACTTCTTCTAGAACAGATTTGTTCATTCTGGTAGTCCATGGTATTTTCAGTATTCTTCTCCAACACCATAATTTGATTGTCCTTATTCATTGTCCAGCTTTCACATGTGTGTGAGGCAATTGAAAATACTTTGGCTTGGGTTAGGCACTCCTTAGTCTTCAAAGATGCATCTTTGCTTCTTAATGCTTTAAAGAGGTCTTTTACAGCACCTTTGCCCAGTGGAGTACGATGTCTGATTTGTTGACTGCTGCTTCCATGAGTGTTGATTGTGGATCCAAGGAAAACGAAATCCTTGACAACTTCAGTCTTTTTTCCATTTATCGGTGCTGCTTATTGGTCCAGTTGTGAGGACTTTCGTTTTCTTTATGTTGAGGTGTGATCCATACTGAAGACTGTATGTAGTCTTTGAACCTCATCAGTAAGTGCTTCAATTCATCTTCAGTTTCAGCAAAGCAGGGTTGTGTCATCTGCATATTGCAGGTTGTTAGTGATCCTCCAGTCCTGATGCCACGTTCTTCTTCATATAGTCCCGTTTCTCACATTATTTGCTCAGCATACAGACTAAATCAGTACGGTGAAAGGATACAACTCTGACACACTCCCTTCCTGATTTTAAACCATTTGATAGCACAGATCTTTTCTCTATTCTGATATAACTTTAATTTTAAGTTACAGAAAGAAAATCTTTTAAAATAGTTTTGTGAATAGACTGAGAAATAAAAGAGATTAAAAAAAGAGATACAGTACACTGAAAAAGCTCGCTTTTACTCCTGGCACCCTCATCCTGTCCTATGGTCTATATAAGTCGCACTTTGATAAGTTTCTTGTGTATTCTTTCTGAGTTTCTTTATGTCAATATAAGTAAATACAAATATGTATCATGTTTTTGTCCTTTTCCTACACAAGAGGCAGCATATACATTTTATTCTGTGCTCTGCTTTTCTAACTTAGCAATGTATCTTGGAGACATTTCCATATTGCTGCCTAGAGACATTGTTCACTTTTTAAAAATAACTGTCATTATTTCATTGTATGAGTGTATCATCACTGAGTTCTGTTGTCCTATTGATGGACATTTAATTTGACTGCAAACGTCTGCTATTATAGACATGCTGCAGTGCAATTTAGTATATATGCATGTATTTAAAAAAAAAACAGCCAAACTCACTGTTGTCAAGTCACTTCTGATTCATGGTGACCCCTCCTTGGGTTTCTGAGGCGGTATTCCTACAGAAGTAGGTTGCCCAGTCTTCCTTCTGAGGAGTAGCAGGTGGGTTTGAACAGCCAGCCTTCTGGTGAGCAGTCAAATGCCTTAGGTATTAAGCCACCAACAGTAAATAACTCCTAGATAAGGGCCCACTGGGTCAAAAGGTAAATTCATCAGTTATTTTAGTATATATCATCAAATTGTACCAGTTTGTATTATCAGCAGTGTTAGTACGTTTTTCCACATAGCTTCAGAATAGTGTATTTTCAGATGTTCAAATTTGTGCCAATTAGTTAAAAATGGTTTCTTAATGTAGTGGAGCATCTTTTCATGTATATTTAAAGGTCATTTGTATTTCCTTTTGCATGAATTTGTCTGGTTATATCCTTTGCCAGTTTTTTTAATGCTGATCTATTTATTTTCTGTTTTGTACTTTTTTTAAAAAAAAAATCAGAGTGCTTAAACTCTTATCAAATTCTTAAAATTTCTAGGAGCCTTTAGTCTACTCTATATGGGTTAAAAATGTTTTGCCATTTTTATTTTGACTTAACTCATTATATTATTACCACAGTAATATAATGAGAAATAATACAATGAGAAATCATTAAGAAATTGATTTCTTAATGGCATTAAGAAGTTTATTTCTATAAGTGACTTTATTGTTTGTGTGTATGTTTTAATGGCTTTGGATTTTAAATCACAGTTAGAAAAGCCTTGCTCCCACTCTGTGATTATAAAGGAATTTGTCTATGTTTTCTAGTCTGTTTATGGTGTCATTTTTTTTTTTTTTTTTTAACATTTAAGTCTTTAATGCATTTTGAGAGTATCCTGTTTGTCTTGGTTCTGTAGTACAGCTATAACACATACCACAGGTGGGTGGCTTAACAAACAGGAATTTATTCTCTTACAGTTTAGGAGGCTAGAAGTCCACATTCAGAGTGCCAGCTCTAGGGTCTGAGTGACGGCCCCTCGACCTTGGGCTTCAGCTCTGCCTCTTATTCCAGGCCCACTGGAGCTGGAAGCTTCTTACTGACTCATGCAGCTACTAGCTGCTAAGGCTGACGAACCCAAGATCGACAGGTAAAATGGCACAATTCCAAGATTGGCAGGCAGTACATCAGGCCACTGGTTCAGGTCCAGGAACTAGAAGTAAAGACTTGGCCAAATGCAGAATCCAAAACATGCAAGTGTGTTAGAGACCTTTTTCAGAGCTTCTCTATATATACTGGAAGCAGGCCACACCTCAGAGGCTTTCTACTCACTAACATTTCATAGCATATTCCACCATCAAGGTGATTATGATCTCATCATGGGGAATAACTACAGTCAGCTGCCAAGCTACTCAAAGTTATAGCCTAGCCAAGTTAACACACAACCTTAACTGCCATACTGCTATATGAGTCCTTTGTATTTTCCAGGTGGTACCCAAATGTCCCTTCACCATTTATTGAGAAGTCTATTTCTTCATCACTGATTTGAGATAACCACCTTTATCACATTAAATTCCCATATACATACACACACATATATATGAATCTCCATCTCAACTTTTTATTTTGTTCCATTAGCCATTAAATTACTCTGTAAACTTAGGGAAAATTGACTTTATGATGTTGAGTCTTCTATGCAAAAACAGTATGTCTTTCTATTTTTGAGTTTTTTTTTCTGATTTTTGAGTTGTTTTAGGTCCTTCAGAAGTGTTGAAAAATTTTCCTAAAATAAGTTTGCATGTGTTCTTGATATGTCACTGTTTGGTAGTTTTGTTTCTGTTGTTTTAAGTGGGATATTAAAAATGATTTAAAAGAACTTAAATCCTTTAAAATTAATTTTGTGTTAATCTTTTGAAAATATTAAATATATCAAAAAAAGTATTTCATTGTCACGAGGTTATTGATTCATTACAGGAAGTAATTGGAATACTTGTATATTTGGTTCCTGTGCACTTTGTTCGGACCATTAGTGTTTGTAACGTTAATTCATAGATACTGTTTTTCCTATGAAATTTTTAAAAACAAACTGCAGGTGTCATCAAACTTCTAATAGTTTAAGTAAAATGTTATGTGTGTTAATTGTCATGTTTTCATATTTTCCTTGTTGCAGTTACATTTGTCAAAAGTTCTACCTTTTAAAATAAATTATGTACTTTGTGAAAATTCACTTAGTTGTATACTTTTTAATAAAACAAGTAAGATTTCTTTTTTCTCCTCTGGGGCTTACTTAGGTTGGATTCAGATGTCGAGGACATAGTACTTCCTCAGAAAGAAGACAAAATTTGCAAAAGAGACAAGATAATAAACAGTTAAACCCCAGTCAATCCCATAGAGGCGAACCAAATCCTGAGTCTTTATATTTTGAGGTATTTCTTCAAGCTCTATACGAAAAATGTTATAGCGAGTGTTTCTTTTAGGAAATTCATTTGTAACATTGTTAACATTATAATTACTTTTTATCTTTTAATGTATTCTTCTATGGATTATAAATTACTCAGAAATATTGACTCATTTTTCTTTAACTTGTTTATATAACTTAGTCAAACATTAACTCATTATTATTTGTATAAATTTTTGCCATATGTGTTCATCGTTTTGTGGTAACATCTAGAGGTAGAGCTTGATTTCTTGTGAACTTCACAAAGTATGATAATTTTTCTCTAAAATGTTTATTGTTGTTGTCCAGTCCATTTGTCCAGCTTTTCAGGTTTGAATATTTCTATTCAGTTAATTACTACTGCTGACCAGGAGAGTTTTGGAGAAGGAAAAGACTTTACTTTCTCTAATAGGAAAATCCAGTTTATATCTTAATTTTAATATTTCTATTGTTTATTCATCTAACTGGCTGTTGTTGGAGGGCTGTTACATGTATAAATTGTGATCCTTTGAATGATACATTAGGGTGAATAGATAAACTGCTGTAGGGAGGTTGCTGTGTATTAGGGGAATGTGGATATGTACACATCTAGTACTGGGTTAAGTATAGCTGGAATTGAAAAGACAGAAAAGTCACTTTGGGTTTAGAGTAAGTAGTGTTAACATTTGGGATTGATTTTAAAGAATGAGTGGGATTTGGTTGTGTCAAGGTAATGTTTGAGTAATTTATTTTGGTTAGATGATAGGTTTATAAAATGGGTTAATAGAGATTAAATTGGAAAAACCCACTTGGGGCCAGAGGATAGAGATAAATAATATGTTAGCTAAGCCTGGTAATTTGACTCGGTGGACTTGAGAATGCCTGTCACTTACTTTTTACCAAGAATAGTTTCAGTAGATCCAGACGTGTGGTAATTTTACTATTTGCGTTCAACTCTATGACTGGTTCTATACTTGTAAATACAAGTTAAAAATATTAAGTATAAATTTCAGTGTAAAGGAGCATATGGATTAAGAAATTAATTTGCAAACAACATTTAACCTTGTTGACAGTTGTGTGAAGTAATGTGGGACAGGAACTATATTAAATGAAATTTATATTAAGGATTACATTTAATATCTTTTCTAAATTATCTGAAGTGTAATCCAATTTGAAATTCTTTCTATCTCAGGGGAGAATTATTAATAAAAATGGAATAGTAGATGTAGAAACCCAAAGGAATATGTCCCCACCCTTGCATTATTATGTTGGCTATGTTTTAGCATCTAAGAAGTGACATTTCCTTTTTTAAAACTGACTTTAAATAGTTCATTGTTAAGATAAAAACAAATTTTTCTCATTTTTAATTACTCTAGAGCATTATAAAAGGTAGCTTTTCTTAGAAGTTTGTTGCCTTCAATTCTGTTTCCATTTAAAATGTGAAACGCAATTTCAGGATGAAAATGAGTTTCAAGAACTACATGAGAGTGGAAATGCTAAAGATGAGAATATTCAACAGAAACTTTCCTCAAAAGTAGTAAGTAATTTTCTAAAAACAATAAGCAAATTAGAACTTCTTTTAAACTGTGGCTATATTGTGAGCTCTGGTGGTGTAGTGCCTGAGGCATTTGAGTGCTAACCAAAAGGTTGGAATTCAAACCCACCAGCCACTCCTCGAAGGAAGACTAGGCTGCGCAGCCTACTTCCATAAAGATAGCACCTCAGAAACCCAAGGAGGAGTCCCTGTGAGTCAGGATTGGCTTGATAGCAATGAGTTTGGCTTGGTTTGGTTTAAGCTATATTGAAAAGAAACATTAAAGGTAAGTTCTAAACACATGTGGGGTGGCATGGCATAGCAGAAATTGTGTTCAGTACGTACCTCTAATTATTTCTTTTCAACATAGCCGAGAACAAAGACATTTTCCTGTGAAATCCACAGTTCCATTGTTATACCTGAGGAAATACTGTTAATTAAATGACATCATCCAACACATAGTCCATACTGAGATCTCCCTAGTAGTTGTAAGACTTTCTTTTCTTTTCTTGAACTTTTTATTGTGGTTTGCGTAAAAGTTACAGAGCAAATTAGTTTTCCATTCAACAGTTTATACACACTGTTTTGTGATGTTGGTTGCAATCCCCACCATATGACAGCACTCTTCCCACTTCTGTTTTCCTCATTTCCATTCATCCTTTTTTCCTTTCCCTTCCCTTTTCTGCCTTTTGAACTTTGTTTTTGGTCATATGCTACCCTTTTGGTCTCTTGTGATTGATTGTTCTGAGGAGTACATTCCTCCCTGGTGTTACCATTCACTTAGGGCTGTCTGTTGTTTGGCTGAAAGTTGATCCTTGGGGGTGGGTTCACTTCCAGGCTTGAAGGCTGTCAAAGGGCCACAGTCTAAGGGTTCTACCAATCTCTTAAGACCAGTAAGTCTTTTTTTTTTTTTTTAAATTTTAAATTTTGTTCTTTTTTTTTCCCCCTCCCACCCTGTCCAGGAGTTCTACTGTGATCCCAATCAGAGTGGTCAGTGGTGTAGCCAGGCACCATCTAGTTCTTCTGGTTTTAGGGCACCAGAGGCTGTGGTTTTCATGGTCCATTAGCTTTTGGACCAGTTGATTCCATGAGTCTTTGCTTTTCTTTACTCTTCTCTGCTCTGGATGTATCTAAGAGTTGCAAGACTTTCCTCTGGAGCTATTTTGTTTCAATCCAGGATCCAGGCAAGCCTTGCTCATTATATTAAATTGTCGTCTCTATTATTTTCTCTTGTGCATAGAATGTCCCATGTTTTGGACTTTTTTTCCTCATGATTATTGTTATTTTTTGCCATTGAGTTGATTCTGACTCATGGCAGTTCCATGTATGCAGACTATAACTGCTCCATAGGATTATCAAGGCTGTAAACTTTTGGAAGCACATTGCCAGACCTATACTCTGAAATACCTCTGAGTGGATTTCACCTGCCAACCTTGCCGCTAACAGTTGAATGCTTAACCATTTGTGCCACCCATTTTCCAATAAAAACACCACATGATGAATAATGTTAGTTCATCCTACTGTGGGCGATGCCAAGATTGATCATTTGGTCAGAAGATATATATTTATTTTAGTTTTTTAAGTATGGCAACTGATTCTTATAGGGAGCTCTGGTGGCATGGTGCCTAAGGCATATACAATTAAGGTCTATCTCTTTCCTGTTGTATATTTTCAATGCATCAATATTCTTCTGAACTTCTGGGATCGCTAAAAAGTGCTTTTCTTTGGTTATCATAGTTGGATGATTTACCTGAAAATTCACCAATCAATATAGTTCAGACTCCAATTCCTATTACGACCTCTGTTCCCAAACGTGCAAAGAGTCAGAAGAAGAAAGCTTTAGCAGCAGCTCTTGCTACAGCTCAAGAATATTCAGAAATAAGTATGGAGCAAAAAAAATTACAGGTATATATTCCTTTGTGATAATAAATGTGATAAGTTATTTGCTAAGTTTGGGGGGATGTACAGAGGAATGATAAGTATCATCTTAAATTGCCACACTTTCACATTAAAGTAAAAATAAGTATTTTCATGTTCATCTTGCAGGAAGCTTTGTCAAAGGCAGCTGGAAAAAAGAATAAAACACCTGTGCAGCTAGATTTGGGAGACATGTTAGCTGCTCTGGAGAAACAACAGCAGGCAATGAAAGCACGGCAGATTACTAATACTCGACCTCTGTCATATACAGGTGATAGCATTAGTCTAAGTAAATGCTCTTTGGCTTTGGTAATATATTTTAGTTTTGTATTGTTAATATAAAATTCTTGTAGTTACACACACACACACACACACACACATACACTAATGTTAGCTCAGACCACAAACCTTCTCTTTCCTTGGACTCCTACATTATTAAGTCCAGCAGCACATCCTGTGTATTTTACATTTAAAACCTATCCAGAATCTAACTACTCACCAGCTTCTCTTCTGCCACCCTAGTAGTCCCCATCATTTTACTCCACTGTAGTTCTTGCTTATCTGCTATTGCCCTTTGCCTCTCACCACCCCAGGTCTATTTTAAAAGAAGTGATTTTTTTAAAAATATAAGTCGTATCATGTCACTTCACCGCTCAAAACTCTCCAGTGGCTCTTCTTCTCAGTTGGAGTGAAGCCAAAGTCCTAAAGCCCGATCTTCCCTGACCGGTTCCTTCTTCACCCTCATCCACATTCGCTCCTCACTGTGCTCTAGCAACATTATTGTCTTTGTTGTTTATCCACATACCTAGCATATTCTTAATTTAGTATCTTTATGCTCGCTCTTTCCCCAGATAGAATTTGTTGTCTCATGTCTTCATGTTTCTACTTAAATGTTAGTTGGTGTGCATTTTGAAGCAGTAACCTTATTTTTTTCTTCTTCATAGGTTGAAATAAAAATCATAAAAAGCTTGGCTGTCTTAGCTGTCGGTTATCCAATTTAAAACCAAATGACAAACATAGGTTTTTTATTTTTAATTTTCTGTCTTATTTATATATATATATATATATAGTGATTTGGGTGAAGATTTACAGAGCAAATTAACTTTCCATACAGCAGTTCACATGTACTTTGTCTCATGTCATTGACCACAGTTTACCACAATGCAACAGCTCCCCTCTTACTTCCTCCCCATAGTTACCTCTTCCCAGTGTCCACCCCTCCATACACTCCTGCCCCCTGAGCTGTCTCCCTGTGCATAAGCAGCCCTTCTTTCTCCCATGATTTTTCTCTCCAAGGAGTGTATCTACTTGAGGTAAAAAAACATATGCATTTTGATCAGATTGTGTGTCATGTGTCGGTGTGTAGGAGAAGATGATCCGGTTTTCTGTTGAAACGATCATTTCTATTTTAACTAACCTCATGAAGTTCAGAGCTCAGTAGCTCTGATGTGTTCCCTCATTTCTTTTCATGGTCTTTGTTTAAAAAGGGTGAGACCTGTGACAGAGGGGGAGGCACCAATAAAAAGCACTGATATCAAGAGGCAGAAGTGAACTTTCTGTTTCCTCTGTTCCTGTGTAGTGTGACTATTGCTTACTGACAAAAAACAAAAAAAGCAACTATATATAAAATTAATCCTGTGTGCAAAATGTTTAAACTTGTGGCTCCTTACCGATCTAGTATAAACCTTAGGTAACTAAGTTACAAAACTTGGATAATTAAACTTTTGAATAATTATTGTAAAAATAATTTCCAATGCATACTGAACTTAAGAATTGTGTGTGCTGAGTTGGAGAGATAGTAATATCTCTCTTAGAGTAAAGAACTGAGAGTTAACAATGTTATGGAAGCATTGTGACCTAGTGATTAAAAGAAGGGTCTCTGGAGTCTAACTGCCCAAGTTTGAATCCTCTTCTTCCACATTTTCCCTTGGTAAATTGCTTATCTTACCAGTGCTTTTACTTCTTTGAGGATTAATGAGATGGTGCATGTAAAGTTCTTAGAGTGTCAGATGTAATCACTCAGTAAGTGTTAACTAATCTTATTACAGAGAAGAAATCACTAACCTGTGATACTTTAAAAGACTTATTATTACAGCTTTGATTGATTTAGCAGATGTTAGTATATACAGCCATAAACATTCAAAGCACGGTGTCGGGAACTATTGGGATTACAAATATGATTAAGATATACCTGTGGTCAAGAAGTTAATAATCTGGTTGGGGAGGAAGACATACACAGATAACTAATAAACAGTAGTGACTTAGGAAAGATATAAGAAAAATTATTTGAAGTTGCAGAAGAGAAAGTGATTCATATGGAAGTATGGAGAGGTTCTTAGGAATTCTTCATAAAGATGGCATTTGAACTGGGTTTTGAAGTAGGATTCTTGACAGATATAAATGAAATTAACTCCAGTTTTTATCAGTGTTTAAATTGGAGAGTGTTGATTACAGAGGAAGTTTTTGGGAAATCCAAGCAAAGGATGAGACTAGGAGGAATGAAAGGATTATAAGGAGTCAGGAAGGTTATTGATAGAATATAGAAATAGGTCAAAGATGACTCCAAACTCTCTGGCTTGGAGGACTGTCATGGTGGTGAGGGCTATGTTGATAGTAAACAGGATCTGGATCATGGAAGAAGAGTTTTGTTGGGAAATGCTAGTGAGGGAGGGTGATCATTGTGGTTGTTATTTAGCAGTTTAGGTTAGGAGTCGGGGATTTTTAGACAAATGATATTTGAAGCCGTGGGACTATGTAAGATTGCCAGGAGAAAGAAAAATCAGGATAAAGATGTTCAGTAAGTCTTGGGGAATGCTCAGAGTTAAAAAGCAGAAGGAAGAACCAGAAAGATAGGGTTGAGGAAGAAATATTGGAGAATGTAATGGCACTGAAGGTAAGGATAGACTTTTGAGGGAGAGAATGTGGGCTTTGCTGCGAAGCTAGAATAGGATGAAGACTCAGTTGTATTTGGGAATTGTAGAATTATGGTTGATCCTTGGTAATAGCAGCCATATTGTAATGATTTGGTAAGTGATGATGAGATAATAGGGAAGAAAGGAAAGTGATAGTACCTTAGCTTGAAGGAAGTTAGTTAAGGGGAGGATTTTGTTGGTTTGCCTTTTTCTTTTTTTTAACTAGAGGAGATTTTAGCATGTGGGAAGTCAAGGAAAATAGTGAGTGATTAAGGAGGAGCTTGAATGATGTGAGGAGGAAGAAATGCAGTAAGATCCTAAAGCACAGGTGGTTGGAGAGCCTTGGATGGATAAGGATGCCTGATACCCCCTCTCAGGTGGTTTGTAAGTTCATAAGTTTATATTTGGGTAACATCTTAGCAAAGTGGGAGGGAAGCTTCTCTGCTAGAGTAAAAGAATTGAGATCAAAGGCTGAGGGATTTTGAAGGTTTGGGGTAGCTATGGGAGAATTAAAGAGTGTCTACCAGGCATTAAAGAATTACTGACTAGTACTGAGAGGGAAAAAAAAAAATCACATTATTCTTTACTGACAGACTGAAATAAAAGGAGTGTGAGTCTACATATATGAGTGTAAATGGAATCAGTAGGATAAGGAGAAGTTCAGAATTTTGAAATTTCAGAAGCAGAATGGTTCTGGCTGAAGATCAGTTGCAAGAAATTGCCATGCTTGTGAGTCGTAGTGGTAGAGTAGAGCTGATCACTGCTTGCTGCTTTGGACTGCTAAATGAATTAATCTCATTCATTTTGTCTCTTTTTCTTATAGAGGCTAAGAAGATGGATAAGAGTGGTATCTCTGGGCACTGCATAGCTATGTATTTGCTCCTATTACTGGGATGTCTGTTTTTTTCCATGGGAAAAGGATGTTCTTGTTTTTGTAGGTTTGTCATTGGAAATTCTGAAAGTATGTTGTTTTGGCTATAATAGTAAAACTAATGTTCTTGTTTGTTTTTAGTGGCCACTGCAGCTTCTTTTCACACTAAAGACTCTGCTAGCAGAAAATCTTTAACCAAAAGTCAGACATCCTTAAGTTCTTTAGACATTACTTCCTCCAAAGCAAAAAAAGGAAAAGAGAAGGAAATTGCAAAACTAAAACGACCTACAGCACTTAAAAAGGTAAATTAAAATCCATGGGTGTTTATTTTATAGAATAAATAAAGGTTTAAATCTGTTCTGCGAAAGTACTTCTGCTGTTTTAGCCAAAAGATTATTGTGAAGTTTTCATAGACATATCTGCATCTTTATAGCTATTTCAAGGTTGGGGATATCAGTAGCATCATAGCTATCTTTATGTGTAGAATAAGACTCTAGAAAATGAATTATTTCTGAGGTTAAAACAGCAACAGCAGCAAAAACCTTACAACATTTTATATACAAAGACACAGGAATCTAGGAATCAGAAGCTTTGGATTCTAGTACTAATGTCAGTGCCTATTATGTAGCTTTAGGCAAACCTTTCTTTCTCTCATCTTCATCAGCCATAAGTCAGGGATTATATCTGCCCTGCTTTGGAATTGTTATTAGAAGGATCAGAATGAGATAGTGTATGTCCAGAGTATTGAAAACTGCAAAAGGGAAATCAGTGTAACCCTATGACCTGATTTCAAAACTTTTCATTTTATCCATATTTTGAAAAAACGGTTTGGTTTGTTACCCAGGATTTTTTTTTTTCCCCACTATGAACCAATTACATGTTTATTCAGTACTGTAACATTGGTAACCAGGATACCCCAGCTTATCTCCAGCTAGGAGAAACTCAGGTAAGCAAATACTGCTGTTGTTAGGTGCCATCAAGTTGATTCCACCTTACGGCAACCCTCTGTATAACAGAATGAAGCTGCCTGGTCCCGTGCCATCTTCACAGTTGTCATACTTGAGCCCATTGTCACAGACGCTTTTGTCAGTCCTTCTCATTGAGAGTCTTCCCATTTTTCACTAGTCCTGTACTTTACTAAGTATATCTTCCTCCAGGAATTGATCCCTTTTGATAACATGACCAAAGTATAAGAGATGAAGTCTTGCCATTCTCATTTCTAGGGAGCATTCTGGCTGTACTTCCTCCAGATAGATTTGTTCATTCTCTAAAATTCATGGTACATTCAGTATTTGCCAACACCATAATTCAAATGCATATATTCTTCTGTGGTCTTCTTTATTCGTTGTCCAGCTCTCACAAGCACGTGAGGCTATTGAAAATACTGTGGCTTAGATCAGGCTCACTTTAGTCTTCAAAGTGATGTCTTTGCTCTTTTGCATTGATTGTGGAGATAAATAATACGTAGAAAGTAACTCCAGGTTGATCAATGCATACCTGGATACATTTGTCAGCTAGCATTCAACGATGTGTTAATAAAATGAATTTATTTTAACATCATATTATCAGGCTTGTTCAAAACAAAACAACCCTCTAAAAATCCTTTAATCTTAGGAAGAAAGGAAATGAAGTCAGTAAAAACCCAGAAAATGGATGTTGCTGTGCTACTCAGCAGTTTTCCATCAATAAGCAAGTTGCTTGATTACATTTCAGCTGCAACTATAGCAATAATACCATTAAGTAAAATCTCAGAACTTGTAGACTGCCTGTTTATTTTTCTAGGTGTCTTTTCTGAAGCATGGTGATCTGCAGCAGGTTGAAAATTTGCCTTTAGATTAAAATGACAGGGAAGAGATGGTCACAAACCCTACGTGAACATTCATAGTTGTAGCTGATAAATCTTGCAATA
Source organism: Orycteropus afer afer (assembly GCF_000298275.1). Lineage (NCBI taxonomy): Eukaryota > Metazoa > Chordata > Mammalia > Tubulidentata > Orycteropodidae > Orycteropus > Orycteropus afer. Next base: position 10,018,219 of record NW_006921613.1, read on the forward strand.
GCATTTTAACATGAATTTTCATTAAAGGACAGACTGGACTTATTTGGGAGCCCTTATAGCTTCCATTAATAGAAGTCCAAGCAGAGACTGGGTGGCTGCTTCTGTAAAGGAAAGCCAAGCAATCAAGGGGACTGATAAAATAATACCACCAAGTTCCTTGTTTACAATGAAGCTTTTGAGTAAATATTAAAAATTGTGTATATATTTTGTATATATTATTGTCTGCTTTTCAGAGAGAGATTTTTTTTCTAAGCAGAGAAATAATTACACTAATAATCTTCCTAGAAATCACCATTTTAGTCATTGACAGATCTTAAATTTGAGGAACAGTGTTTCTTGCAACTTGTTACTTACGTTAGTGTCACTTACAATCTCAAATATGCTAATGTATTTGCCTAAGGCCCATATGCTCTTTTTTAGTTTTGTTTTAAGTGAAAGTTTACATGGCAGTTTGTCCTGTGCCATTGTTTACAGTTTTTACGTTGTGTCAACATTCCCATTATTTCCATTCTGTTTGTTCTGTTTCCACTGATCTAGTCTCCCTTCCCTTCCTTCCCATCTCACCCTTGCTTTTGGGGAAATGTTGACGGTTTGGTTTATATATAGTCACCTAGGGTTTCAAAAATGAAGCAGATGTTGTTTGAAAGCTGTAGTATTCTGTAGTATAATTGCCTTCCTTTATTTTGGATACAGTGTGTCAACTTACAGTGCCCAAAATTATATTTACCTTTTGGCCATTCTGTTCCTACTCTTTAAAAACAAGTAGTCAGCTAAAATCCTCATGACCGTTTTTAAGTGAACTGCTATACCTGTGGAAGAGTGTACTCTGTAATCATTCAGTACATATTTAAAGAGTGATTAAGAATTAAAGACTGCTAATGACTTTTAGGTAATTTTGAAAGAAAGAGAGGAAAAGAAGGGGCGCTTAACTGTGGACCACAGTCTTTTGGGATCTGAGGAACCAGTAGAAATGCCCCTAGATTTTATTGATGATCTGCCACAGGAGGTGGTTTCCCAGGAAGGTAAGAATGTTTTTCTCTGTTCTAATGGCATGGGCCAGAGTATTTTAATCGAGTATTTAATTACTAGTTATGTACCAAATTGGAGGATGTGCTCCACCTTTTGTCTAAATTTTTATTTTTGAGATTTGTGTCTTTTAATGATGATCTTGGGAAATAAAGGGCAGGGCACGTGTTACATAGTAGGTCTATGACATTTTTGGATATTTCAATCTAGAATTTGTTATAAACTATCAAATCTATGACTACAGCCAAAACATGAGATTTCTCCTGTAGCTTAATTTTTTTTTTCTTTCATTTTTGTCTTACTTAGTATTTAGAAAATTACTGGTTATCCTTTTCAGGGCTATTTTCCATTAATTCACTTTTGTTGATTTTCTATCTTCCTTCTGTGGAATTTATGTTCTCACAGTGAGTAAAGAATTGCACAGAGATTGGTCAGTCAGATTCAGGCCTGTACAATAGCCAGCATTTATGATTCTAGTTTGAACTTTCTTCTGAAATTTATACTATGGAAGAAAAAATTCAGAGAGACCTGGCTAGGTCCCTTTTCCTGCTGGTATATATTTGTTTCTTAACTTTTTGTAACATAGTTAAATCTGATTTATATGTAAGTTGAGCAGCAATACTCCATTGTTTTTAGAAACATGAGTTTATTTTTAAGGATTGTTCAACTCACACATACTTGGTTAGGATTACCAAATTATTCTCAATTTAATATGATTACTTGAATATTCAGTTGTCTCTATCCTTAATTCAGGAAGTGTTTATTGAATACCTATGTGTGCTTTGTAGCATAGTGCCTAAGGCACTTGACTGCTAACCAGAAGTTGTGGTTCAACCCCACCAGTTACTGCTCAGAAGGAAGGTTGGGCAATCTACTTCTGTCATGATACTGCCTTGGAAACCCAAGGAGGGGCTGCTATGAGTTGGGTCCGACTCAGTGGCACAACAGCAACAACATGTATGCTTTAGTAATTGGGGGTGGAGGTTAGGGAATGTAATAAAGATTTATAGTCAACTGGTCATATTATCAAAGAACTTAAAATCTTACATGAAGATAAGAAGATATATGTGTAAATTTGCTGATATACTGCCTGAATATACAAACATTAAATTATTTATTGAGTTTAGCTAGAAAGAGATTCAGAAGTTAATACCTTTGTTCTTTAATTCAGATCTTCTAGGAATACATGTTTGGATAATTTGATCTTCCTTCTATCTCCTTTGTAGAGACTTACAGGCTGTACTTGATTTTTAAGAGTATATTTTAATAGATAATAGGAAGACTTCATTTTTGTAGTGTATGAAAATTATTTATTTGTGATATGAAAAATGATTTATTTGTGATATGAAAAATGCCCAACTTGTTAGTTTCTAGAAAATTTGGAAGTGACTCAGAAGACAACTGCTACTTTATTTTGATCAACATGGAGCATTTGGCATTTGAAGTTTCTAATTTCTTTCCCCTCCCTCCACATCTCCACAGATACTGGACTGAGCATGCCCAGTGATACTTCACTCTCTCCAGCAAGTCAGAACTCTCCATATTGTATGACACCTGTGTCACAAGGCTCTCCTGCTAGTTCTGGGATAGGCAGTCCAATGGCATCTTCAACAATAACCAAAATCCACAGCAAAAGATTTAGAGAGTAAGTTTTATTATTGTTACTGAGGTTGACTAATTTAAGTATCTTGATTGTAGTTCTGATTTTAGTATTTTAAGTTTTACTCAGTCAGTTGAGCAGACAAAACATCAAAGATCTTTAAGTTCATCAGATTTTGTTTAACAGCTGATTTTATTATATTTAAAGCATTTTCCTTTGGTCAGCTGTCAATGTTCATATGAAAGTGGACATTAAATATATTTTCTTTATATTGGATAGTATTTATACCCAGAAAATCTAGCCTTTTACACTTTATACTTCAAGTGCCATAGTATGAATTTTTCCCAAAAAATATTTTTGCTTTTTACATATTATTGAAACTTCAAAAAACCTTTCTAACCAATTACTTAGAGGTTTCTAAGACCCTATTTACATGAAGTAGACCTAGTAAATAAACCTGTTTGTTCTTGAGAAGATATTTCTGAGTTTTAAAATTGAGGTAATTAATGTAGGGGATAACAAAATATGATACCATATCTATGAATAACCTTAAACTAATAGTCTGTGAAAACCTGTAGGATTTTGGTATTTGTATGTTGTTGTTGTTGTTGTTTGCCATCGAGTTGGACCCGACTCATAGTGACCCCTCATTGGGTTTCCAAGGCAGTATCGCTTCGGAAGTAGATTGCCCAATCTTCCTTCCGAGGAGAGGCTGGTGGATTTGAACCGCCAGCCTTCTGGTTAGCAGTCAAGTGCCTTAGGCACTATGCTACCAGAGCTCCTATATGTGACTTAATTTTACCTTGAAAAATTACAGCTGAAAAAATCCCAGGGAAAGTATAATCTATGTGACTCTGGACCACATTGGTTTGTTCTATTCCTTTTTCTTATATAATTCTTGCCCAGATTTGTAAAGTCAATTAAATGTCAAATAACAAATGTGGAGCAAATGAAACACTTGGTGTTCTGGTTATCTAGTGCCGCTCTGACAAGAATATACCACAGATGGGATGGCCTTAACAAACAGGAGTTTATTCTCTTACAGTTCATGGGAGGTTAGAAGTCCAAGTTCAAAGTGCTAGGCTCTAGGGGCTGTGTAAAATCCCCTCGACCTTGGGCTTCAGCTCTGCCTCTTGCTCCCAGTCCACTGAAGCTAGAGGCATCTCTTCACTCAGGCAACTACTGGCTGCTGAGGCTAACAAGCCCAAAGTTGACAAATAAAATGGCACGGTCCCGATGTTACCAAACCACACGGCAGGCATTAATTCAAGTCCATTTTAAGTCCCAAGGTTGGCAGAGCATGGGAGGCTGCTGAACAATGACATGGCTATGTGCAGGGTCCGAGTATGCCATGAGCTGGAGACCATTCCCAAAGCTGTGGCTTATGTATGGGAAGCAGACCACATACCCAAAGGCCGCTGTTCAGCTGCTCACAGTAGATTCCACCATCGAGTTGATTACCAGTCTCATCATGCGGAATACTACATCCAGCTTCCCAGCTACTCAACCAGGCCTAGCCAAGTTGACACACAAACTTAACCACCACACTTGGGTAATAAAAATGTTGGATATGTATGAAATAAACAGCTTGAAGGAAAAGAAAAAGAATGAGGAAAATTACAGTTTTTGATGTTTTATTCTTTAATTGTATTTTTTAACTTTGCATATTTAAACTATGATACTTAATGTTTATTCCCTAAATTTGTCTAGTTACTCTTAAGTAGTGTCCTACTTGTTCTTATTTAAACACATAATCAAAAACAAAAACAAAAAAAGGCCCCAGGGGAGACAGATGGGTGTATAAGGTGAAAGTTTACACCAGATTGGTACACGCCTTAGAATAATCAATCATGGGAGATCAGAAGGGCTTTATTTGTGCAAAGTCATAGCTCAGAGGGCAGAAAAGTATAGGAAAGGACACAGGGAAAAGGTGACAACAAGGAGAAGGTAGGAAGAGAGCTATTACATTGTGGGAATTTGCAGTCAATGACATGAAACAGAATATGTATGAATTGCTGTATGGAAAATGAATTTGCTTTGTAAACTTTCACCCAAATCACCATTTAAAAAAAAAAAAAATTTTTTTTTTTTTTTTTTGGTCTTAAAGAATGGTGTGCCTAGATGTTTCTACTATACAGGGTAATTTAGAAGTGGAAATTCGCTTGCCTGGTTATTCCCAGATTAGAATTTTTGCCAAATCTCCTTATTAATTGCCTGCTTGTGATAGACAGGAGGAAATATGAATGACTTCCTTATGTCTGAAATATAGTGGCTTCACACTTACTTTTTTTTACAACACATTTTGCTGTGATTTAGGTGAAAGTTTACTTAGCAAATCAGTTCTTTTTTAATTGTGATTTGGGTGAAAAGTTTGCAGAGCAAATTTGTTTTCGTCATTTCATACATGTTTCTTTTATGACATTGATTGCACTCCCCACAGTGTAACAGCTTTCTTCCCACTTCCTTCCTGTGGTTACCCTTTCCCTGTGTCCGTCTTTCCTATGCATTCTTGCCCTCTGAACTATCTCCCTGTGCAAATGCTGCTCTTCTGATTTTCCATGGTTGAATGTTTTAAGACATGTACCTGCCTGGTGTAAATGTTCACCTTGTGGGCCTGTCTGTTGTTTGGTTGGAAGACAGGAGTGAGTCCAGTTCCAAGTCTAAAGGGTGACTAGGGGCCATAGTCTCAGCAGTTTTCCTAGTCTCTATCAGACCAGTAAGCCTGGTCTTTTTTATGATTTTTTGAGTTTTGTTCCACATTGTTCTCTTATTCCATCCAAGATCTCCTGTACTGATCCCTTTCCAAGTAGTGGATAGCGGTAACTGGCTCACACTTAATTCTTTTCTGTTTTTTGCATTATAGCCATACGTGATCTCAGGAAGGGCCTCATTCTGTTGTTGTATCTTACATAAAAACGTGTGATCTTTATTTCAAGGTGTCTTTGGTTTTGGCTTCAGTTTGATTATTGAGTTTATCCTCCATAGCCATAGAATTTTATGCTAGATGGGATCATTAAATCCATCCTGCCTAAGTCCTTATTTTTATACATAAGTAACCCAATTCCCGGAGATTGCGATTTACCAAGCTTGGAAGATGAGTTATTGGTGTTAGGGCCTTCATTTAGCTTCTGTGGAATTATATTTCTTTTCTACTACACACATCTTTGATATTCAATTGGAATGAAATAACTTTATATTTCCTTATCAAAAACATCTCAGAAGGAAGGTTGGGGAATCTACTTCTATAGTGATACTACCTCGGAAACCCAAGGAGGGGTCGCTATGAGTCTGATCCGACTCGACGGCAGTGTGGGTTTGGGTTTTGGTTTGGTTTATCAAAAACATTATACTTGTTTTTACTTAATAGCATACTAACACTTGATTTATAGGCTTACAAATTTAATAATTGAGAGTTCGGATAGTACTTCTTTGACTTAAATGTATCTTTTATGTAAAAGCCAGTCTGTTGGAATTCGGAAATGAGAATCCCAGTCACTCTTCTGTTTTTCTAAATTGACTGAAGGATTTAAGAAGTTTTAAGGACTTTTTATGAGCACTTCTTACTGGATGTATTTTTTTTTTTAATAAAGTAGTTTTATAACAAGGAAAATAAATTTAGGATGGAGTTATGATTTTTGCTTTCCTTTACAGGTATTGTAATCAGGTTCTTTGTAAAGAGATTGATGAATGTGTGACTCTTCTTCTCCAAGAGCTTGTCAGTTTCCAGGAACGCATTTACCAAAAGGATCCTGTAAGAGCAAAAGCAAGGAGACGACTGGTTATGGGCCTAAGAGAGGTTACCAAACATATGAAGTTAAACAAGATCAAGTGTGTTATAATTTCTCCAAACTGTGAAAAAATCCAGTCCAAAGGTAATGCACGTTTTGCTTTTGAAGTATCTTGATATATATTTAATGTAGTGGTAGGATAATAGAGTTAATTTCAAGGTGGAAGCCCTATGTCTTTCTCATTGGAGTTTAGCTGTAAAACAAAATATTGAGTATGAGGGATGAACATATTTATCTCCCAATACCAAAAATTAAATAGTGTAATTGAGATTGGATTGTAAAGAAAATTTTCATCTGTGACCCTTAGAGAAGGATTTAGATTGGGTTCACTAAGTTTTCCTTCAGTGATGGTCAGAGTGGGACTAGTAGGAATATATTTCTTTACTTCTGCAAATGTACACTCTGCTTTTTAAACTTTTATGTACTTTGTTTGGTGTCCTCCTTCTCTTAAAAAGGATTAGAAAAAATATTAAGGTCTCTGTTGCTACTTATGATAGTGATGACTTACCTCCCAGAAACCAGCAGTTATATACTGAATCTCTTGAGTGAGCTGGCACATGAATACTTTACCATGTTATGCGCCCTTGTGTGACCATTTTGGTGGCAGGGCAGACAGATGAATGGAGTAGCCAGCACCACTAGTACTCGTAGTAGTATTCGTAATAGACATATCCATGGGGGTGCAAAAACGACAAGGAGGCCACATGTTCTGACCTCCTCTAACCCTACAAGGGGAAGGCAGGATTACCAGCAGTAACCCAAGGCCTATTACTGCCAGGCCAGACATGTTGCCTCCCTCCAGTCCTTTCTCCAACCGTTCCTCCCAGAGCACCCAC
>NW_006921613.1:10025928-10027450 GCF_000298275.1 Orycteropus afer afer
AGAGAGAGTGGGAACTTCCCAGAACATTGTATTGTGCCACGCCCAACAGAAATAACCCAGGTGGGCGACTTTAAAATCAGGATCTCCTCCGTAGCTAATAGCAATTCCCACCTTAGAGTTTACAAAGACTTATGGGTAGAAAAGCCACACTAAGTAATTTACTACACCGCAGGGGGAAAACACTAATAAAGTCAATAATATATGTAAGCTACCTCATTACATTGTAGCAGCTTACTTTTGAGCTGAGAGCTACCTTTTTTTCAAAAAAACTTTTTATTGTGATTTGGGTGAAATTTTACAGAGCAGATTTGTTTTCTATTCAACACTTCATATGCACTTTCTTTTGTGACACTGAATACAATCCTACAGTTTAACAGCTCTCTTCCCACTTTCTTCTGATTACCCTTTCCCTGTGTCCTTCTTATTTATAGGCTTTCTGGTGACGTAGTGCCTAAGGCATTTGACTGCTAAGCAGAAGGCTGGTGGTTCAAACCTATCAGCCATTCCTTGGAAGGAAGGTTGGGCAATCTCCTTCCGTAATGATATTCTTAGCTGGGAGTTCCTGCCTCTCTAGTTTTTTCCCTGTGCAAATGCTGCCTTTCTGATCTCCCATGGTAGATTGTTCTAAGGAGTACATCTTTCTGGTATAATTGTTCAGCTTTTAGGCCTTTTGTTTGGCTGAGAGTTAAGCCACAAGAGTGAGTCTAATTCCAGGCACAAAGGATGACTAGGGGCCATACTCTTGGGGATTTTACCAGTCCCTATCTGACCAGTAATTCTGGTCATTTTTATATTTTTGTAATTTGTTCCACATTTTTCTCCCACTCTACCTAGGATCTCTTACCCCTTTCCAAGTGGTTGGCATTAGTAGCCAAAACCAAAACCAAACTCACTGATCCGACTCATAGTGAGCCCTCTTTGGGTTTCTGAGGCAGTATAACTACGGAAGTAGATTGCCCAACCTTCCTTCCGAGGAGGGGCTGGTGGGTTTGAACCACCAGCTTTCTGGTTAGCAGTCAAGAGCCTTAGGAACTAGGCCACCAGAGCTCCTATTAGTAGCCAAAACCAAACCAAACCAAACTCATTGCCATCGAGTCAGATCTGACTCATAGCGACCCCTCCTTGGGTTTCCAAGGCAGTATCACTACAGATGTAGATTGCCCAACCGTCCTTCTGAGGAGGGGCTGGTGGGTTAGAACCACCAGCCTTCTGGTTAGCAGTCAAGTATCTTAGGCACTAGGCCATCAGGGATCCCATGAGTAGCCAGGCACCATTTAAATCTGATCTCAGGGTCATGTAGGCTGAGGCTCCCATGGTCTGTTAGTACCTTGGACTAATTGTTTCCACACGTCTTTGAGTTTCTTCACTTTTCTTTACTCCAGATGAGGAGAGACTGGTAGTTGTATCTTAGATGGCCACTCATAAGCTTTTTTTTTTTTTAATTTTATTTTGATTTGGGTGAAGATTTACAGAGCAAATTCACTTTCCATACAGCAGTTCACATATACTTTGTCTCATGTCA
>NW_006921613.1:10033140-10037396 GCF_000298275.1 Orycteropus afer afer
TCTGTATCCTTCCCTTCAAGGCTCAGGGGTCCAAGATTATCTTCTGTGTCTGTGTTAATTGGTTTCCCTTTTCTTTGTTGAAGAGGGTCTGTGCATTCCTTCTGCCTAGTCTGCCATCTTGCCGGAACTCCACTCATAAGCTTTTAAAACTCCAGTTACTACTCACCAAAGCAGGATGAAGAACACTTGTTCGATTTACTATGTTGTGCCAATTGAGCTTGTTGTTCCCACCAACCATCATCCCAAGCCGAAAGACCCAGTGACTTACTCCCTCAAGTTTTTGATTGTGGCTAAGAAGTTACCCTGACTTTGTCCATGTTAGCTCTGTAATTTATGTGGACATTTTCAAACCACATGTAAGTACATATGTAGGAGTATCATCTGCCAAACCTGTATACAGTCATGAGTATATTCCTGATCACCTGCCCATACCTGATCTTCCCATGTACGTCTACCTGTGTATCCTCCCACAGTTTAGTGTTGATTATTACTGGTAATGCAGTATTATGTATGTAAAAATATTTACCTTTTTTGTCTATACCTCTTCTACACTTCTCCATGTCTTCCTTTTCCTTAGTGTTGGTTACACGCTTTATATTGCCTTTTCTTTCATACCAGTCTCAACTACCCAGCAATTTCCCTTCCTTTCCCTGGATGGTAACCAGCAAAGAAAATTTCCTTCCTTGTGTAAATTTTTCCTTGATTTTTTTTTATAGTAACAGACTCAGATAATCAGCCACTTGTAACAATTCTAATTAATTTCTTTTTAATAAATGTCTGTTGAATTAAAATTTGACTCCTATGTTAATGAAAGACAATACTTGTGAAGGAATTTGGAAATACATTTTTTATACACACACACATACTCACACACACACACATACTACCAATTCAGGGATCTCTGGTGGTGCTGTGGTTAAAACATTGGGCTGCTAACCAAAAGGTCAAAAGGTCGGCAGTTTGAACCCACCAGCCACTCCATGGGAGGAAAATGAAGTAGTCTGCTTTGATTTCTTTTTTGTCCTGTAGGGTCACCATGAGTCAGAATGTCAGGATTGACTTAATGGTGGTGTTTTTTTTTTTTTTTTTTTTCAAAAAACATAAATTCAAATACTGGAATGTGTGGAATAGCCTAAGTGTGACAAGCATTCCTATACTTCTTTGGTACTGCGTTATGCTTTAAACCAAATGCTTTAGTTGTTGGGTATTAAATTAGCTTCATTTAGGAAATAATTAAAACCTTGGCATGTGATTACTTTTCTTAGGTGGCTTGGATGAGGCGCTCTATAATGTCATAGCCATGGCACGGGAACAAGAAATTCCTTTTGTGTTTGCCCTTGGAAGAAAAGCTCTGGGACGCTGTGTGAACAAGTTGGTTCCTGTTAGTGTAGTGGGAATCTTCAACTACTTTGGTGCTGAGGTAAGAATTCAGAAGACATACTCCCTCATCCCCTACACCCCTCAGATAGCACATTTTCTGTGGACATATGGAAGTATTATGTTTATGCATCTGAAGAAGTGAGATGACGACTCAAAGAATGAGTGGAAAATTCTTGAGTATTAACATTTCTTTCTGTTTTTCCTGCTTCCCAGTAGAGGGAAAAACATTTATATAGTTAAACTCTAAGCGTTTTTGAAGATTTTAGCTTTTTCTTTCAAAGTGATACTTTCTCTTGGGCTCAACTAGGAGTACTTGATAATTTATTTAACTGCTGGGTAAAAATGTCCAACATTATAGAATGTGTAATAATCTTCTTCAGTGTGTATGATAGGTGAAGGAACTCTGATGGTGTAGTGGTTAAGGCATTTGACTGCTAACCAAAAGGTCACTGGTTTGAACCCACTAGCTGCTCTGCAGAATAAAGATGAGGCAGTCTGCTTCCATGAAAGATTTATAGCCTTAGAAACCCACCAGAGGTCACTATGAGTCGCAGTTAACTTGATAGCGAGTTTGGTTTTTTGGTTTGGTATGATAAGTATATTTTGTGCTATAAGGAATCAAGAGAGGAAAAAAAAATCCTTTAATTGAAGAGGATTTTCCTTTAGAAGATGAAATACCTTAATCAGTAATTGGAATATTTCTGGATCCATGATGCTTTCATATCCTTGCAGTTTGCTAATAAAGAAGCTTGCCAATAGGACCTGATAAGATAATTAACTTAGAGTAATGCTTATCAGCTGGTAGCATTTTAAGGTTTTTATAAAGTTTATTCAAAAGTACTTTGTGGAAAAATGATCAGAATTCCTGGTCAGGTTGAGTCTGGTGGAACCCCCAAGACTATGGCCCCAGATTGCCCTTGGGTCCTAGAATTGTACTCACTCCCATGGATTGACTCTCAGCCCAACAGTAGAAAGACCTACATGCAAAACACCTATCCCAAGGCAATGCACCCACCTACTGTCTAGGGAGATACACCCATTAGAGCAGTTGGCCATGATGTCCATTAAGGGGCACCAGAGGGACAGCATTTACATAGAGGGAAAGCTAGACAGACAGGAGTACATAGTTAAGGGTGCAGGGACTGGAGGAGAGGAGAGTTTGTTATGGTCGGGGATGGTAATCAGGGCATGAAATAATTGTACATGAGCTGTTGAATGTAAAACAAATTTTGCTCTATAAATTTGCATCCAAAGCACAATAAAATTTAAAAAGTAAAAAAAAAAAAAATTACTTTGTGGGAGGGCACACCAAGATGGTGAAATGAGTGGACATTCCCATTTACCTCCCAGCATCTAACCCACTACATAGCGAATAAAAACACAGATTGAGATCTTAGAGCTGTATGGCAGCTCAGGTGTTAGAGAGTCAGAGTGAGTCCAGAAGCAGGGGAGAGGAGAAATGAGAAAGCACAGAAACTGGGAGAACATATCCACTAACATCAGGAGAATGCGCTCCTTCTAGCCATTTTGGGATGAGGATGAACAGCGCTTCAAACAGGGAACACAGAAAGGGATCTAATCTCAGGAAGTGTGTAGCCCATTTTTTTAAGGCCGTGCAGTTTGGTTGCGGGAGTTTGCAGACTGTGCAATTGAGAGGGGTGAAAGAAGACTGTAGCGCTGTGAGAGAGTGCCTTCGAGTCTTGCTAACGCCTGAGATGGACAGGCACTAGGATCAGGAGGAAGTGCAAGGGCAGAAGGATGAGGAGAATTCTTCAGATGGACTGGCAATACAGAGGGAAACAGCTGGCTCCCTGCCCATAGTGGGGCACCATATGAGAGTCCGTGCAGGTGCACCCATGAGAGAAAGACATAGAGAGCCTGCCATCTTTTTCAGAGGAAAGTTGAGCCCCACCGCTTAAATCAGTCTCTGCAGCCAGCTAACATCCCCTGCCTCCGCTCATGTGTATTGAATTCCAGAGATCAAGCACCCAGCATTCTTAAAGCAGCACTGAAAAAAACCCTAAAGATAAGAGTGCCTAAGAAGATAGCAAGCCCATTGCTGCTGGATTGATTCTGATTGATAGTGACCCTGTTGGTCAGAGTGGAGCTGCCCCGTTGGGTTCTAGGCTTATGAGTCTTTGCAGAGGCAGGATGCTGCATCTTATTCCCACGAAGTGGCTACTATGTACAGGACCTGGCCTTTCAGTTGGCAGCTCTGTGCTTGGCCGCTTAGCACCAGGGTGCCCAATTAGAAAATTTTGCTACAAAAACAGAATACAAATTCTAAAGTTAAAAAAAAAAATCAAGTGGCTCAAATTCAACAGAAGTAGTAAAACATACAAAATCACAACATAAGAATAACCAGTCAGAAGCAAAACATGAAGAAAAGGAAATTTTTCTTGTGGAGGCCAGACTAATGCAAAGAATTGATAATTTTTAGATTGTGGTAAAAAATATGTTTAAAGAAAGCAAAAAGCACACAGAAAACATACTACAGAGTTATGGAAACAGATGGAGGAACAAAATTAGAGACTCAAAAAGGAAATTGAAAGCATCAAGAAACAAAACCAAAAGAGAACTACTAGAACTGAAGAATAAAGCAACTGAATGAGAAAAAGCAAGAGAAACACTCAATAGTAGAGTCGAAGAGACAGAGGATGGAATGAATGAAATAGAAGATAAAATAACAAATCTTAAGAGAAATGAGAAAAGAACAATTAAGTGAACAAAAGCAAAAGGAAACATCAGAATTACTGGAATCCCAGAGCTCTATGACAATGAAAGGCATAGAAACAAATTTCTAAGAGATAATCAGAAGAAACACAAAGAGATCAACTTTGTACTATATCCTAGTAAAATTCTTTTTTTTTTTTTTT